>NC_090450.1:1022392225-1022692225 GCF_031143425.1 Pleurodeles waltl | reverse complement strand
TGTACGCCAACGGTGGTGTTGGTGCAGTCATGGACCCAGTGTATCCTTTGTCTCTCTCCCCCCTTTCTTGTTTTGTCATCCTGTCCTTAAGTGCATTAGCATCATCTGGTGGAGGAGCAGAGGCACCGGCGACGGAGGGAGCTGCATCCTACAGGACCCTGGAGGCAGAGTCCACCGACGCTGAGGGCACCAGTGCAACGGAGGGCGAGGGGAACACCATGGCGGAGACTGGAGGGAACAATACAGACTCTAATACTTCCTCCGATGGGAGCTCCCTGGTGGTAGTGGACACCTTTGTGACCACCCCAGCTACATGTACAGCCGCCACCCCCATACCATCACCTCTCTCCAAGCAGCCCCTTAGTGAGTTGCCGTGCCCACTCACCCAGGAGTGTGGGCATCTCCTTCCTGAGTGAGGAGGCTATTGACCTCCTCAAATCCATATCTGTAGGGCAATCAACCATTGTGAATGCCATCCAGGGGCTGGCAGCTCAGATGCAGCAATCTAATCCATTCCTGGAGGGCATTCAGAGTGGATTGGTGGCCCAACCAAGATCGATCCAGACTCTGGCCTTCTCTCTGATGGCAGCCAATGTCCCTGTTTCTACCGTCCCCCCTCCAACTACCACTTCCCAGTCCCAGTCCCATTCTCCTCAACCCCGACCCATTCCAAGCACACAGCCAGACGAGCATGCATACAGGACAATACCCAAGAGTGTCACAGGCAAACACAAGCACCACACTTCATCCCACAGGCACTCACACAAAAAACATTCATTTGCAAACATGACAACATCCGCTGTTTCCACTGTCTCCCCCTCCTCCTCCTCCACCTCTCACCCAGTTACGTCCACACTCACACCTGCATGCACTACATCATCATCCACTACCTGCATCATCACTACACCAAGCAGAACGCACACCTTGCTTGCAGACACCTCCACAACATCCATGCACATGTTCCCTGTGTCCTCTCCCACCGTGTCTGTCCCCCCTCCTAAAGTAAACAAAGGCAAGCACTTAGACACCCAACAGCCATCCACCTCACAACAGCATACAAACCATGCACCTGCACCCAAATCCAGCAGACAAACACCTCCAACAACCACTCCCTCATCCTCCACTCCCATTACTTCTCTCACTTCCCACCCCAATGTCCCTAAAAAGATTTTCCTTTCCACCATTGATCTCTTCCCTCCCCCTCCACCCCTCCTGCACGTATGGCCTGGGTTTCAAGAACCCAGCCAAGCACCTCAGCCAAACAGTCAACGGGCCCAGTTTCATCAGCACCTACTAGTGGTGGAGAGGATTCCAGGTCACAAATACTGAAGTGGAAGGAGCCTGCACCAGCCAGCAAGAAAGGAAGGAGCCTGCACCAGCCAGAAAAAAGGGGAAGGAGCCTGCACCAGCCAGCCAAAAGGGGAAGGAGCCTGCACCAGACAGAATGAAGGGGAAGGAGCCTGCATCAGCAGCTGTCACAGAGGCCCCACCACCAGCCGTGGTTGTGCAGCCATCAGAGAATGCAGTGGCTGAGCAGGAACCTCCCACAACCACCACCATAGTGCAGCCATCGGAGGGTGCAGGGGATGAGCAGGAGCCTCCCACAACCACTACCACAGTGCAGCCATCAGAGGGTGCAGGGGCTGAGCAGGAGCCTCCCACAGCCACCACCACAGTGCAGCCATCGGAGGGTGCAGGGGCTGAAAAGGAGCCTCCCACAACCGCCACCACCACAGTGTAGCCATCGGAGGGTGCAGGGGCTGAGAAGGAGCCTCACACAACCACCACCACAACAGTGCACCCATCGGAGGGTGAGGGGGCTGAGCAGGAGCCTCCCACAACCACCACAGTGCAGCAGTCACCGCTGGCAGACGCCACATGATCCATCCTCCATGGGGTGCTGTGTGGCCTTCCCCCACCAGAACAAGTGGGCAAGTCACCCACTCCAGAAAACTGTGGCCTTGCACTCCCCAGGACAAAGCAAAGGGTATCTTGCCCCCTCCAGGTCCAGTGGGCAAGACACCCACTACAGAGAATGTGGCCTTGCACTCCCCAGGACCAAGCACAGGACATCTTGCCCCCTCCAGAATCAGTGGGCAAGTCACCCACTCCAGAAACCGTGGCCCATCACTTCCCAGGACCAAGCACAGGGCATGTTGCCCCCCCCAGAACCAGTAGGGTAGTCACCCAATCCAGAGACTTTGGCCTTGTACTCCCCAGTACCAAGCACAGGGCCTGTTGCCCCCTCCAGAACCAGTGGGCAAGTCACCCACTGCAAAAACTGTGGCCCATCAATCCCCAGGACAAAGAGCAATGGGCATGTAGCCCCCTCCAGAACCAGTAGGCAAGTCACCCACTCCAGAGACTGTGTCCTTGCACTCCCCAGGACATTGTAAAGGGCATGTTGCCCCCTCCAGAACCAGTGGGAGAGACACCCACCTGAGCGACTGTGGCCTTGCACCCCCCAGGACCAAGCACAGGGCATGTTGCCCCCTCCAGAACCAGTGGGAGAGACACCCACCTGAGAGACTGTGGCATTGCCCCCTCCAGAACCAGTGGGCAAGTCCCCCACTCCAGAAACTGTGGCCCATCACTCCCCAGGACCAAGCACAGGGCATGTTGCCCCCTCCAGAACCAGTGGGAGAGACACCCACCTGAGAGACTGTGGCATTGCCCCCTCTAGAAATACACAGAAAGAGAGCAAGGGAAGCAAGGCTAACCCACACCGCTTCCCAAGAGAAACTATATAATCACAAAAGGTGTGGGGTAGTAGGAACAGGGGGTAAGACTGGGTTAGTCTTTAACCAGTGCCCGGTTACATTAGGTTGCTTTATAGGGGGTGCTGTGTTTGACCTACAGGAGTAGCGGGGGATTTTCCTTTACGGACTAGGTGGTCTCACACACATAATAGTGTCTTGCTTCATCATATGACCATCTAGCCCCACCTAAGTAAGATGATACTACTCAGGCGGACTCGACCTCTGGTTAAAAGAACCAGAGGGAGTGCTGAAATTAAATTGACTGGATAGTTACAGTGATCCAGAGGGGGTGAATAATAAAATTACCTAACATGTCACCGGTGGCTCTTGTTAGTTTTAATGGTGGTGCATGTTGGTAAGACTAAAACTAAGGGGGAAGGCTCGTTAGAGAATGATGTCTCTTGGAGTCTAAAAGGGGATGGACAAGACCAACATGTTTCTGCCCTCACTAAGTGCTGGTAGGTCAGGGGCATTCGTCAGGGTCGGAGCACGTGTAATAAGTACGGTGCTCAAAGTGAAAAGTGTGTGGCCTACCTGAACAGGTAGTTCACGGTGAGGTAGGCCCTGGAGCTGGGGGCGTATTGCCTCTGGTCTGGCTAGAACCGGGGGGGGGGTTTCCCTTGTAGTCACACTCACGCCAAAGGGAATACCATGGGGGGTACCTACGTGCCGGAGCCAGGCCGCTCTGGTTAAAGACTAACCCAGTCTTACCCCCTGTTCCTACTACCCCACACCTTTTGTGATTATATTGCCCCCTCTAGAACCAGTGGGCAAGTCACCCACTCCAGAAACTGTGGCCCAACACTCCCCAGGACAAAGCACAGGGCATGTTGCCCCCTTCAGAACCTGTGGTCAAGACAACCACCTGAAAGACTGTGGCCTTGCACTCCCCAGGACCAAGCAATGGTCATGGTGCCCCCACTAGAACCAGTGGCCTTTTTTCCGAATCCGGATGAGGAGCCCTCCTCCCCCTGAGGTGCCTGCCTATTTTCCAACTGACGCCCCTGCAGTGTTCTCTCCATATTGGTGCAGGGATCGAGTGGGGCCTTGGACTTTGCCCTGTGGCCATGTGGCCCCTGTGAACTGTGGACTGGGCAGTGTCCATTTCTTTTACATTTGTACATATCTGTTGCACTGCCACATCGACTTATTATGTCTAATGTTGATCTTGTTACAATCACTTTCCTGTTGTTGTTGCATTATTCAGCTGATTTACGGGGATAAACTGTTTTCTTGTGCAGCTGGTTGTGTGTATGGTGTGTGTGTATGGGGTGTGTGTGGTGCATGTGTGTGTCACTCTCGTTTTTCTCCCCCCCTCCCTTTTGTGCTAGACGGTTGTATTCACCGTCGTCGTCTTCGCCAGTGTTGGTGTTCGTGGTGGAGCATAACGTAGAAGATCTTCGGAAAGACTTGCAGTTCTGGTTCCATGGCGACATGATTCTTCCCTGTGTCTCCAATGGTGAGTCCTTTGACTTCTGAGCTCTGTTTCTGCTAGGCGATGGTACCGCCCCAGAAAAGGTGGCGGTTTGGCATGTCATAATATGGTGGGCGGAACTTTATCTTCCGCCTGGCTGTTGGCGGCTACCACTGTGGTGACTTTTGTTTTCTCCCTGGCCATCGGTGTGGTACATTGACTGTCTTTCGGAGATATCTCCGCCAGGTCATAATTTGGTGGTAGTTACCGCCAGCCTTTTGGTGGTAGTTACCGCCAGCCTTTTGGTGGTATTACCGCCACTTTATCACCGACTGCCAGGGTCATAATGAGAGCCTAAGTCTTTCAACCTTATATCCTTGGCAGTAAAGGAAGTACTGATTTTTAAATTATAAAATAAAGAATGTAACCACATAGGTTCTACTGTTCTTACGAACCTCATTGTTTATACATTTTAGCCATATGAGATGTTTGAGTGGTGATATACCTATTTGAGTGTAACATATTGTGAGTGTAACAAAGGTTAAGATGATTGTGTTACTTTAGAAACTGTTATGGATGCAGAGTTCATGCCATATTATAATTTAATTGCAAAAATATGAAAGTAGATTGGCTGAGGGGGTGGGATTTTTTAGGATAAATAAATAAGACGATACTGGTGCACTAGACATAAATATGTGATTGTGGATGAAACGTCTAGTAAGGATTAAACAATATAGTGATGTAACACTGTTATGAATTATTGATCAGTATGCAATTTTTATCTTTTTTTTGTCTTTTTTAGGAGGAAAATGCAACATTTGTCGGAGGAGAGAATTATCTGCTTACATAAGCAGCAAAAAATAACCTTGTTAATGCAAGAAGAATTATTGTGCTGTTGAGGAATAACTATGTCTTAGAGTACAGTGGTTGGAAGGATGTAGCAGTGACCAGACAGTTGTGCAGTTTGGTACCATCAGCTTACTCTGACCGAGCTAGGCTTTGTGAACTGTAACTCATAGGCATAATGTTTCACCCAAACAGAGCCTGCTGATATATACTTGAAACTGAACACTCTTTGGCAGGAAACACTTACAAAAAGACAGGATAAGGAGTGCTACTCGAATCAAAATCTAGTAGGCAAATAAAAGAAAAAAGGGGGGAGGCAATGGTGCCTGCTGATGAGTGCTAAAAAATGTTGAATAGTTATTGATATAGTTTGTTAATATAGTTGTTGTAGTTGTGTATTGTTGTTAAATTGTTTTGTTGTAATGAAAAAGTTTAAAGTTACTCATTATTTCTTTGCTTAATACATATTTTAAATTTCATTTTGATTATACTATTCAATAATCTCAAAAACTGTCAGTTCCATCTTAACAGCATGTATAAATATATATATGTATATATCTATATCTATGGTAGTATACACATCTTTTATCCTACAGACTCTTGGTAATAGAAGAGCCAATTATTTCACTATACAGCTGCAGTCACTTGTCATACGCTGTAGTATAGGGATCTCAGATACATGAAAGAGGTATTGAGAGAGAGAGCAGAGTATCTTCCTACTCTAAGATGCACTCCTATCACCTGCTGTGCACACAGTATTATGTATGACTGTCACCATTGGGAGATTTCTGATAGTGAAGTGAGTATGCTCCTACAATCAAATATGAAGTCCAGTTGTGCAAGACACAGTTTTCAGCAGAGAGGATACTCCATTTTATACTCTACCTTGGACTTTCATCATGATGAAGAGTTGTATGTGCAGAGAGAAAAGTTTCTACCCACAATCTACTTTGCACACATGTTACTCTGGGGAGATGTCTCAGCAGGGTAGTTGTTTCACACCGTAGTCTTTGTATTTGTTATGCAAGACAAACCTCATCATAGAGCTCATTTAATCTTTACACCTTATTTGTACATGTATCATCCTAGAGAGAGTCATAATGAGAGATTTAAGCCTCTATTCACAGTCTAATTTGGACACCTATCATCCAAGAGACAGGTCATAAGAGGGGGGCCCTTCTCTTCCCGCTCTGTACCATGAAGACTTATCAAGCAAGACAGATCTGTCAGCAGAAAGGGCAGTTCTTCCCCACAGCTTACTATTTATATCTGTTATTATATATGTGGTTATTTCCCTGGGAGAGGTCGTATTGGAGTGGCCAGTACTTGTTCTATTTGCTATGGAATAGTGAGGTCTTACATGTGAGGTGAGTACCTTTCCCATCCCATTACACATTCTAGTGAGCCTGGGAAAAGATGTGAGTAGAGAGGAAGGGCCATGTTACTCTCTACTCTTCACACTGGTTACCTCCATGCAAGGTGTCAGTGGAGAGGCCAGTCTCCCCCATTACTCTACTATCCACAGTTATTAGACTGTGGAGAGGTGTCAGTGAGATTGCAGTGTCTCTTTATAACCTACTATGCACTGTTGTCATTCTGGGAAAAGATCTCATTGGACAGTCTACCTCTCCCTAAACCGTACTAAAGGGGGCCACAGAGCTTAAGTTCCTTAATAAAGAAAAGTGTAAATTCTTCCTCTAAAAAAAGTTTACAATCTTGTGAGACTCTCATGTGATCATAAAAAAGTAGCGGGTGCTCACGCTCTTATAACACCCTACTATGCACTGCTGTTGTATTGTGAGAAGAAGCAGGGGAGAGGCCACTTCATCACCACACCATACTAGTGGGGACAGTAAGGGATACATATTGTAAGAAGGAAAGTGTACATTTTCCCTCAAAAAATGTTAACATGTCCCAAGACTCTTGTGGGATCGTAAAAGCAAAAAAACAAAAAAAAAATTGGTGTAGAGAAAATCTATCTCCAGAGAAAGGTTTTAGTACAGAGTTTTGTGTGTTCAGACAGTTTAATATTTACACACTAAAAAACAGAGCTATTATACATTAAATATAGTTTGAATATATGAACTCTCAAGACGCTAACAAGAGCTGGACAAAAATGCCAGTGATTATAGGCATTTGGGTGTTCCCACTCTCGCACAAGTCTCTTGGGTGTCATTATCCCACAAAAGAGATTTAGACCATGAAATAATCACATACTGTTGCAATAGGATGGCTCTGATAAGAGCCTTTGTGTTTTTAGTGTGTAATGTTCAGTTAACCATAGAGTGGATGCATTCCTTGATGTTATTAAGGAAGATCCTGTTCCCTTCTGCCGTCTCGCCAATAGACACTTGGCATTTCGAATCAGATGTTACTGTGATACACAGACCCCATGCCATGGTCAAAAATACATGCAGAAACTATTTTATTAACACGCTTCTGGGTTTTCTCAATCTTAGGACAAAACAGTTTTGACCATTGTCATTTCTGCCTTTGACATATATTAAAATATACAAAGACAGTCTGAGGAAAGAGAGACACAATTGTAAAAAGGTCTCCTTCATTTGGATTTCAAACGCAACACCTGTGATTGTGTCTAGGTCATTTCCACCACAGTGCACTATCATTAGATCTGGGTGATCATAATTCATAATGCTCTCAACCATTTCAAACAACTCCACATAATAGCCCTATGTAGGAAAGTACCATCTTGCCTGGCATGTTACCCCCATCTTTCACTGTATATATGTTGTTTTAGTTGTATGTGTCACTGGGACCCTGGTAACCCAGGGCCCCAGTGCTCATAAGTGTGCCTGAATGTGTTACCTGTGTGGTGACTAACTGTCTCACTGAGGCTCTGCTAATCAGAACCTCAGTGGTTATGCTCTCTCATTTCTTTCCAAATTGTCACTGACAGGCTAGTGACCATTTTTACCAATTTACATTGGCTTACTGGAACACCCTTATAATTCCCTAGTATATGGTACTGAGGTACCCAGGGTATTGGGGTTCCAGGAGATCCCTATGGGCTGCAGCATTTCTTTTGCCACCCATAGGGAGCTCTGACAATTCTTACACAGGCCTGCCACTGCAGCCTGAGTGTAATAACGTCCACGTTATTTCACAGCCATTTTACACTGCACTTAAGTAACTTATAAGTCACCTATATGTCTAACCTTTACCTGGTAAAGGTTAGGTGCAAAGTTACTTAGTGTGAGGGCACCCTGGCACTAGCCAAGGTGCCCCCACATTGTTCAGAGCCAATTCACTGAACTTTGTGAGTGCGGGGACACCATTACACGCGTGCACTACATATAGGTCACTACCTATATGTAGCTTCACCATGGTAACTCCGAATATGGCCATGTAACATGTCTATGATCATGGAATTGCCCCCTCTATGCCATCCTGGCATTGTTGGTACAATTCCATGATCCCAGTGGTCTGTAGCACAGACCCTGGTACTGCCAGACTGCCCTTCCTGGGTTTTCTCTGCAGCTGCTGCTGCTGCCAACCCCTCAGACAGGCAGCTGCCCTCCTGGGGTCCAGCCAGGCCTGGCCCAGGATGGCAGAACAAAGAACTTCCTCTGAGAGAGGGTGTGACACCCTCTCCCTTTGGAAAATGGTGTGAAGGCAGGGGAGGAGTAGCCTCCCCCAGCCTCTGGAAATGCTTTGTTGGGCACAGATGTGCCCAATTCTGCATAAGCCAGTCTACACCGGTTCAGGGACCCCTTAGCCCCTGCTCTGGCGCGAAACTGGACAAAGGAAAGGGGAGTGACCACTCCCCTGACCTGCACCTCCCCTGGGAGGTGTCCAGAGCTCCTCCAGTGTGCTCCAGACCTCTGCCATCTTGGAAACAGAGGTGCTGCTGGCACACTGGACTGCTCTGAGTGGCCAGTGCCACCAGGTGACGTCAGAGACTCCTTGTGATAGGCTCCTTCAGGTGTTAGTAGCCTTTCCTCTCTCCTAGGTAGCCAAACCCTCTTTTCTGGCTATTTAGGGTCTCTGTCTCTGGGGAAACTTCAGATAACGAATGCATGAGCTCAGCCGAGTTCCTCTGCATCTCCCTCTTCACCTTCTGATAAGGAATCGACCGCTGACCGCGCTGGAAGCCTGCAAACCTGCAACATAGTAGCAAAGACGACTACTGCAACTCTGTAACGCTGATCCTGCCGCCTTCTCGACTGTTTTCCTGCTTGTGCATGCTGTGGGGGTAGTCTGCCTCCTCTCTGCACCAGAAGCTCCGAAGAAATCTCCCGTGGGTCGACGGAATCTTCCCCCTGCAACCGCAGGCACCAAAAAGCTGCATTACCGGTCCCTTGGGTCTCCTCTCAGCACGACGAGCGAGGTCCCTCGAATCCAGCGTCACCGTCCAAGTGACCCCCACAGTCCAGTGACTCTTCAGCCCAAGTTTGGTGGAGGTAAGTCCTTGCCTCACCTCGCTGGGCTGCATTGCTGGGAACCGCGACTTTGCAAGCTACTCCGGCCCCTGTGCACTTCCGGCGGAAATCCTTCGTGCACAGCCAAGCCTGGTCCACGGCACTCTAACCTGCATTGCACAACTTTCTAAGTTGGTCTCCGGCGACGTGGGACTCCTTTGTGCAACTTCGGCGAGCACCGTTTCACGCATCCTCGTAGTGCCTGTTTCTGGCACTTCTCCGGGTGCTACCTGCTTCAGTGAGGGCTCATTGTCTTGCTCGACGTCCCCTCTCTCTGCAGGTCCAATTTGCGACCTCCTGGTCTCTCCTGGGCCCCAGCAGCGTCCAAAAACGCCAAACGCACGATTTGCGTGTAGCAAGGCTTGTTGGCGTCCATCCGGCGGGAAAACACTTCTGCACAACTCTCCAAGGCATGGGGGATCCATCCTCCAAAGGGGAAGTCTCTAGCCCTTGTCGTTCCTGCAGTATTCACAGTTCTTCAGCCTAGTAAGAGCTTCTTTGTACCAACCGCTGGCATTTCTTGGGCATCTGCCCATCTCCGAGCTGCTTGTGACTTTTGGACTTGGTCCCCTTGTTCCACAGGTACCCTCAGTCAGGAATCCATCGTTGTTGCATTGCTGATTTGTGTTTTCCTTGCATTTTCCCTCTAACACGACTATTTTGTCCTTAGGCGAACTTTAGTGCACTTTGCACTCACTTTTCAGGGTCTTGGGGAGGGTTATTTTTCTAACTCTCACTATTTTCTAATAGTCCCAGCGACCCTCTACAAGGTCACATAGGTTTGGGGTCCATTCGTGGTTCGCATTCCACTTCTGGAGTATATGGTTTGTGTTGCCCCCATCCCATGTTTCCCCATTGCATCCTATTGTAACTATACATTGTTTGCACTGTTTTCTAAGACTATACTGCATATTTTTGCTATTGTGTATATATATCTTGTGTATATTTCCTATCCTCTCATTGAGGGTACACTCTAAGATACTTTGGCATATTGTCATAAAAATAAAGTACCTTTATTTTTAGTATAACTGTGTATTGTGTTTTCTTATGATATTGTGCATATGACACTAAGTGGTACTGTAGTAGCTTCACACGTCTCCTAGTTCAGCCTAAGCTGCTCTGCTAAGCTACCATTATCTATCAGCCTAAGCTGCTAGACACCCTATACACTAATAAGGGATAACTGGGCCTGGTGCAAGGTGCAAGTACCCCTTGGTACTCACTACAAGCCAGTCCAGCCTCCTACATTGGTTGTGCAGCGGTGGGATAAGTGCTTTGAGACTACTTACCACTCTTGTCATTGTACTTTTCATAAGAGAAAAATATACAAAACAAGGTCAGTGTATATACACGTAGCCAAAAAGTTTTGCATTTCCTCTTTTCACTCTTTTCTAAGTGCTGAAAAGTACTTCTAAACTTTCAAAAAGTTCTTAAAAGTTTAAAAAGTTTTTTTCTGTCTTTCCAAAAAGTTCTGAAAACTTTTTTCTCTTTTGCTATCACTTTAACTCTCTCTACAAAATGTCTGGCACAGGAAAAAAAGTTGAACTGTCCAAACTTGCATATGATCACCTTAGCTGGAAAGGAGCAAGGAGTCTCTGCATAGAGAGAGGTTTGAGTGTAGGGAAGAATCCTTCCTTAGAACTGTTAATTAATATGCTTAGAGTACAGGATAAGGCCATAAGTGCCCAATCTGTAGAAAAAGTAGCTAATGGTTCTCAATCTGATCCAGGGACTCCCCCAGGAAAAGGTTCAGGAAAGAAACTTCTCAGCCTGCCCATTACTAGACAGTCTAGCATAGTTGGTACAGAGGTTGAATCACATCATACTGATGATGTGCTCTCACATTATGCTGGTAGCCAAGCTGTTAGGGTGCCCTTTGTAAAGGACAGGTCTCCTTCTGTTCATTCCCATCATACCTCTGTATCTAGAAATGTCCCTCCCACCCACCCTGATGACAGATTGTTAGAAAGGGAGCTCAATAGATTGAGAGTGGAACAAACCAGACTGAAGCTCAAGAAGCAACAGCTGGATTTGGATAGACAGTCTTTAGAAATAGAGAGGGAAAGACAGAAGATGGGTTTAGATACCCATGGTGGCAGCAGCAGTATTCCCCATAGTCATCCTGCAAAAGAGCATGATTCCAGGAATCTGCACAAGATAGTTCCCCCTTATAAGGAGGGGGATGACATTAACAAGTGGTTTGCTGCACTTGAGAGGGCCTGTGCTGTGCAGGATGTCCCTCAAAAGCAGTGGGCTGCTATCCTATGGCTATCATTTAGTGGAAAAGGTAGGGATAGGCTCCTTACTGTAAAAGAAAATGATGCTAACAATTTCCAAGTTCTTAAGAATGCACTCCTGGATGGTTATGGCTTAACCACTGAACAGTACAGGATAAAGTTCAGAGATACCAAAAAGGAGTCTTCACAAGACTGGGTTGATTTCATTGACCAGGCAGTGAAGGCCTTGGAGGGGTGGTTACATGGCAGTAAAGTTACTGATTATGACAGCCTGTATAACTTGATCCTGAGAGAGCATATTCTTAATAATTGTGTGTCTGATTTGTTGCACCAGTACTTGGTGGACTCTGATCTGACCTCTCCCCAAGAATTGGGAAAGAAGGCAGACAAATGGGTCAGAACAAGAGTGAACAGAAAAGTTCATACAGGGGGTGACAAAGATGGCAACAAAAAGAAGGATGGTAAGTCTTCTGACAAGGGTGGGGACAAATCTAAAAATGAGTCTTCATCAGGCCCACAAAAACACTCTGGTGGGGGTGGTGGGCCCAAATCCTCCTTTAATCAGAACAAGGAAAAGAAACCATGGTGCTATTTATGTAAAATAAAAGGCCATTGGACAACAGATCCCAGTTGTCCAAAGAAAGGCACCACAGCTCCTACCACTACAACCCCTACTGCTACACCTAGTGTCCCTACTAATAGCAGTGGTGGTGGGAGCAAACCTACTAATAGCCAATCCAAGGGAGTAGCTGGGCTCACTTTTGGTAATTTAGTTGGGGTTGGTCTGATTAGGGAGACCACAGAGGCTACTTTAGTCTCTGAAGGGGCTATTGACTTAGCCACTTTGGTTGCTTGCCCCCATAACTTGGAGAAGTACAAGCAACTAACCCTAATAAATGGTGTTGAGGTCCAGGCCTACAGGGACACAGGTGCCAGTGTCACAATGGTGATTGAGAAACTGGTGCACCCTGAACAACACATACTTGGACACCAGTACCAAGTAACCGATGCTCACAACATAACACAAAGCCACCCCATGGCTGTTGTAAATCTCAACTGGGGGGGGTATCTGGTCCAAAGAAAGTTGTGGTAGCTTCAGATTTACCTGTAGACTGTCTATTAGGGAATGATTTGGAGACATCAGCTTGGTCAGATGTGGAGTTGGAGGCCCATGCAGCAATGCTGGGCATCCCAGGGCATATTTTTGCTTTGACAAGGGCTCAGGCCAAAAAGCAAAAAGGACAGGGAAGCTTGGATCCTGGAACAATGGACCAAGTGCTCCCTAAAGCTAGGGTTAGTAGAAGCAAACCACTTCCTACTATCCCTCCCTCTACAGTGGATTCAACTTCTGAGGAAGAAGAATTCCCTCCCTGTGCAGAACCTACACCAGAGGAGCTGGAAGCAGACACTGCTGAGCTTTTGGGTGAAGGGGGGCCTGCCAGAGAGGAGCTGAGTGTGGCACAGCAAACCTGTCCCACATTAGAGGGTCTCAGACAGCAAGCTGTCAAACAGGCTAATGGGGATGTCAGTGACTCTCACAGAGTTTACTGGGAGGACAACCTCTTGTACACTGAGCATAGGGATCCTAAACCTGGACCTGCCAGGAGATTAGTGATTCCTCAGGAGTACAGAAAGTTCCTCCTAACACTGGCACATGACATTCCCTTAGCTGGGCACCTGGGTCAAATGAAAACTTGGGACAGATTGGTACCATTGTTTCATTGGCCTAGGATGTCTGAGGACACAAAATAATTTTGCAAGTCCTGTGAAACCTGTCAAGCCAGTGGCAAAACAGGTGGCACTCCAAAGGCACCCCTTATCCCACTGCCTGTGGTTGGGGTTCCCTTTGAAAGGGTAGGGGTTGACATAGTTGGCCCCCTTGACCCTCCTACTGCTTCAGGCAATAGGTTTATCTTAGTGGTAGTGGACCATGCCACAAGATATCCTGAAGCTATTCCTTTAAGGACCACTACAGCTCCTGCAGTGGCAAAGGCCCTCCTGGGAATATTTTCCAGGGTGGGCTTCCCAAAGGAAGTAGTATCAGACAGAGGAAGCAATTTCATGTCTGCATACTTAAAGGCCATGTGGAAGGAGTGTGGTGTAACTTACAAGTTCACAACACCCTATCATCCACAAACAAATGGACTGGTGGAGAGATTTAATAAAACTCTCAAAGGCATGATTATGGGACTCCCTGAAAAACTCCGCAGGAGATGGGATATCCTTCTACCATGCCTCCATTTTGCCTACAGGGAGATACCCCAGAAAGGAGTGGGCTTCAGCCCCTTTGAACATCTTTTTGGACACCCTGTTAGGGGTCCACTCACACTTGTAAAGGAGGGTTGGGAACAACCTTTAAAAGCTCCTAAGCAGGATATTGTGGATTATGTACTTGGCCTCAGATCAAGGATGGCTGAGTACATGAAAAAGGCCAGTAAAAACCTTCAGGCCAGCCAAGAGCTCCAGAAGCAATGGCATGATCAGAAGGCTGTTTTGGTTCAGTACCAACCAGGGCAGAAAGTGTGGGTGTTGGAGCCTGTGGCCCCAAGAGCACTCCAAGATAAATGGAGTGGACCCCACACAATTGTTGAAAAGAAGGGTGAAGTCACCTACTTGGTTGACTTAGGCACTGCCAGGAGTCCCCTTAGGGTGCTCCATGTCAACCGCCTGAAACCCTACTATGACAGGGCTGATCTCACCCTGCTCATGGCAACAGATGAGGGACAGGAAGAGGACAGTGATCCTCTACCTGATCTCTTCTCTTCCACAGAACAAGATGCTCTTGTGGAAGGTGTAGTTTTGGCTGATTGTCTTACTGCTGAGCAGAAAGATAATTGCATAAATCTCCTAGGACAATTTTCAGAACTCTTCTCCATTGTGCCAGGCACCACTTCTTGGTGTGAGCACACTATAGATACTGGAGACAGTTTACCTGTCAAAAGTAAGATCTATAGGCAGCCTGACCATGTCAGGGACTGCATAAAGCAAGAAGTTCAGAAAATGTTGGAACTAGGAGTGGTTGAGCACTCTGACAGTCCATGGGCTTCTCCTGTGGTACTGGTACCAAAACCCAATTCTAAAGATGGAAAGAAGGAAATGAGGTTTTGTGTAGACTATAGAGGTCTCAACTTGGTAACCAAAACTGATGCTCACCCTATACCCAGGGCAGATGAGCTAATAGATACACTGGCATCTGCCAAGTATCTAAGCACTTTTGATTTGACTGCAGGGTATTGGCAGATCAAATTGTCAGAAGATGCTAAACCTAAGACTGCATTTTCTACCATTGGAGGACATTACCAGTTTACTGTAATGCCTTTTGGTTTGAAAAATGCACCTGCCACTTTTCAGAGGTTGGTGAACACAGTCCTGCAAGGGCTGGAAGCTTTCAGTGCAGCATATTTGGATGATATAGCTGTATTTAGCTCCAGCTGGGATGATCACCTGGTCCACCTATGGAAAGTTTTGGAGGCCCTGCAAAAGGCAGGCCTCACTATCAAGGCTTCAAAGTGCCAGATAGGGCAGGGTAAGGTGGTTTATCTGGGACACCTTGTTGGTGGGGAACAGATTGCACCACTTCAGGGGAAAATCCAAACTATTATTGATTGGGTTCCCCCTACCACTCAGACTCAGGTGAGAGCCTTCCTAGGCCTCACTGGGTATTACAGGAGGTTCATTAAGAACTATGGCTCCATTGCAGCCCCTCTTAATGACCTCACATCCAAGAAAATGCCTAAAAAGGTATTATGGACAGCAAACTGTCAGAAAGCTTTTGAGGAGCTGAAGCAGGCCATGTGCTCTGCACCTGTCCTGAAAAGCCCTTGTTACTCTAAAAAATTCTATGTCCAAACTGATGCATCTGAATTAGGAGTAGGGGCAGTCCTATCACAACTTAATTCTGAGGGCCAGGATCAACCTGTTGCTTTTATTAGTAGAAGGTTGACCCCTAGAGAAAAGCGTTGGTCTGCCATTGAGAGGGAGGCCTTTGCTGTGGTCTGGGCTCTGAAGAAGTTGAGGCCATACCTGTTTGGCACTCACTTCATTGTTCAGACAGACCACAAACCTCTACTTTGGCTAAAACAAATGAAAGGTGAAAATCCTAAATTGTTGAGGTGGTCCATATCCCTACAGGGAATGGACTATACAGTGGAACATAGACCTGGGAGTAGCCACTCCAATGCAGATGGACTCTCCAGATATTTCCACTTAGACAATGAAGACTCATCAGGTAATGGCTAGTCTTATTGTCCTTCGTTTGGGGGGGGGGGTTGTGTAGGAAAGTACCATCTTGCCTGGCATGTTACCCCCATCTTTCACTGTATATATGTTGTTTTAGTTGTATGTGTCACTGGGACCCTGGTAACCCAGGGCCCCAGTGCTCATAAGTGTGCCTGAATGTGTTACCTGTGTAGTGACTAACTGTCTCACTGAGGCTCTGCTAATCAGAACCTCAGTGGTTATGCTCTCTCATTTCTTTCCAAATTGTCACTGACAGGCTAGTGACCATTTTTACCAATTTACATTGGCTTACTGGAACACCCTTATAATTCCCTAGTATATGGTACTGAGGTACCCAGGGTATTGGGGTTCCAGGAGATCCCTATGGGCTGCAGCATTTCTTTTGCCACCCATAGGAAGCTCTGACAATTCTTACACAGGCCTGCCACTGCAGCCTGAGTGAAATAACGTCCACGTTATTTCACAGCCATTTTACACTGCACTTAAGTAACTTATAAGTCACCTATATGTCTAACCTTTACCTGGTAAAGGTTAGGTGCAAAGTTACTTAGTGTGAGGGCACCCTGGCACTAGCCAAGGTGCCCCCACATTGTTCAGAGCCAATTCACTGAACTTTGTGAGTGCGGGGACACCATTACACGCGTGCACTACATATAGGTCACTACCTATATGTAGCTTCACCATTGTAACTCCGAATATGGCCATGTAACATGTCTATGATCATGGAATTGCCCCCTCTATGCCATCCTGGCATTGTTGGTACAATTCCATGATCCCAGTGGTCTGTAGCACAGACCCTGGTACTGCCAGACTGCCCTTCCTGGGGTTTCTCTGCAGCTGCTGCTGCTGCCAACCCCTCAGACAGGCAGTCCCAATTCTGCATAAGCCAGTCTACACCGGTTCAGGGACCCCTTAGCCCCTGCTCTGGCGCGAAACTGGACAAAGGAAAGGGGAGTGACCACTCCCCTGACCTGCACCTCCCCTGGGAGGTGTCCAGAGCTCCTCCAGTGTGCTCCAGACCTCTGCCATCTTGGAAACAGAGGTGCTGCTGGCACACTGGACTGCTCTGAGTGGCCAGTGCCACCAGGTGACGTCAGAGACTCCTTGTGATAGGCTCCTTCAGGTGTTAGTAGCCTATCCTCTCTCCTAGGTAGCCAAACCCTCTTTTCTGGCTATTTAGGGTCTCTGTCTCTGGGGAAACTTTAGATAACGAATGCATGAGCTCAGCCGAGTTCCTCTGCATCTCCCTCTTCACCTTCTGATAAGGAATCGACCTCTGACCGCGCTGGAAGCCTGCAAACCTGCAACATAGTAGCAAAGACGACTACTGCAACTCTGTAACGCTGATCCTGCCGCCTTCTCGACTGTTTTCCTGCTTGTGCATGCTGTGGGGGTAGTCTGCCTCCTCTCTGCACCAGAAGCTCCGAAGAAATCTCCCGTGGGTCGACGGAATCTTCCCCCTGCAACCGCAGGCACCAAAAAGCTGCATTACCGGTCCCTTGGGTCTCCTCTCAGCACGACGAGCGAGGTCCCTCGAATCCAGCGACACCGTCCAAGTGACCCCCACAGTCCAGTGACTCTTCAGCCCAAGTTTGGTGGAGGTAAGTCCTTGCCTCAACTCGCTGGGCTGCATTGCTGGGAACCGCAACTTTGCAAGCTACTCCGGCCCCTGTGCACTTCCGGCGGAAATCCTTCGTGCACAGCCAAGCCTGGGTCCACGGCACTCTAACCTGCATTGCACGACTTTCTAAGTTGGTCTCCGGCGACGTGGGACTCCTTTGTGCAACTTCGGCGAGCACCGTTTCACGCATCCTCGTAGTGCCTGTTTCTGGCACTTCTCCGGGTGCTATCTGCTTCAGTGAGGGCTCTTTGTCTTGCTCGACGTCCCCTCTCTCTGCAGGTCCAATTTGCGACCTCCTGGTCCCTCCTGGGCCCCAGCAGCGTCCAAAAACGCCAAACGCACGATTTGCGTGTAGCAAGGCTTGTTGGCGTCCATCCGGCGGGAAAACACTTCTGCACGACTCTCCAAGGCGTGGGGGATCCATCCTCCAAAGGGGAAGTCTCTAGCCCTTGTCGTTCCTGCAGTATTCACAGTTCTTCAGCCTAGTAAGAGCTTCTTTGTACCAACCGCTGGCATTTCTTGGGCATCTGCCCATCTCCGAGCTGCTTGTGACTTTTGGACTTGGTCCCCTTGTTCCACAGGTACCCTCAGTCAGGAATCCATCGTTGTTGCATTGCTGATTTGTGTTTTCCTTGCATTTTCCCTCTAACACGACTATTTTGTCCTTAGGGGAACTTTAGTGCACTTTGCACTCACTTTTCAGGGTCTTGGGGAGGGTTATTTTGCTAACTCTCACTATTTTCTAATAGTCCCAGCGACCCTCTACAAGGTCACATAGGTTTGGGGTCCATTCGTGGTTCGCATTCCACTTCTGGAGTATATGGTTTGTGTTGCCCCCATCCCATGTTTCCCCATTGCATCCTATTGTAACTATACATTGTTTGCACTGTTTTCTAAGACTATACTGCATATTTTTGCTATTGTGTATATATATCTTGTGTATATTTCCTATCCTCTCACTGAGGGTACACTCTAAGATACTTTGGCATATTGTCATAAAAATAAAGTACCTTTATTTTTAGTATAACTGTGTATTGTGTTTTCTTATGATATTGTGCATATGACACTAAGTGGTACTGTAGTAGCTTCACTCGTCTCCTAGTTCAGCCTGAGCTGCTCTGCTAAGCTACCATTATCTATCAGCCTAAGCTGCTAGACACCCTATACACTAATAAGGGATAACTGGGCCTGGTGCAAGGTGCAAGTACCCCTTGGTACTCACTACAAGCCAGTCCAGCCTCCTACACCCTACATCTAAACAAAGTCACGTCCACATTTTGTAATCCAAGTTTCTTGTCAATTTCACAGTTAATGCCATGTTCTCTAGCCGATTGGATAAAACTGTGTCCCAAAAGTCCCGAGGCAAACCATGGTGCTGTATGGAGATCTCAGTCACAAGAGAAGTGCTGAGCATAATGAGTAAGCTTGAGCAGCTATGTGGAGTTATATATGGAGAGAAACATGGGAGAGTGGCAAAATTATATATGTAATTGGTAGATTTTTGACAGTTACAAAAGTAAGTTAGGTTGTGACCACCTGCTGTGTGTATAGTGCACAGTTACTTGATAACTGTATGTGATTTTCTACTGGTGGACTTTCAATTTTGGTACAATCTCACAAGAGGCTTGTAAAAGCAAACCAGGAAGCACTGCCCTCTCACACCGAACATGACGGATTTCCTCCCTGGCTCTTGCAAGACCATTGCAAGAGGTTTTAAGAAGGGGAAAAAAAGAAAACAGTGGAAACAACATAGATAATAAAACTAAAGGGTAGCTCTAAAAAGATCTGTTATCTGTTAACAGTGTTCAACAAATATAAAATATTGTGTTCTCAGACATTTTTAATAATACTTTGTTTATTAAATTTTCTTTTATAAAGGGTACAACAACAAAAACAAACACCTTGCGGTGCTAAGCAAACACCAATAGCTTGCCCTTGAAAACAAAAAAGAAAAAATCTGAAAAAATACTGCCTAGGGAGGCACGTGTGCTCTTGAACAAGTTTGTCCTCAGCAGATCTGTTTGTCACTGTTGAAATAATAATATGCTCACCCAAGCAGCAAAATAATGATGTATTTAAAAAAAAAAAAAAACCATGGTTATTGTCTGTCTCTGCACTTAGAACATGTGCAGGCACAGTGTTAAAACCCATGTAGAGCTGTCTAACTCCGCAGCATGAGACAACTTATCACATGCAAGCCTTTGCAGATGCATAGCCCTCAGGTGTCTCCACATCCCAGTGATGCTCATACTATACTGTTTTTTTTTTTTGCACACCCCAGCTAAACTCTTTGCTTCAAAGTTTACAGTTGACGTACTTCGCTGAAACCTTTTTGGCATCTGGACTCCTTTGAAAAAAAAATTGGGGTGATTGAGGTGGCTCAGCTGGTGCAGACACCCCTAACATCTTAATATTGAAAGCCAGACAGGAAAACAGAGCAAGCCAAATATGAGCACTGTCACAAAAGTCCAATGATGAAATGAAGCATAAAAGATGAACTCTTCCCCTTCTAAATAAAGACATCCTATCAATATCCATCCTTAGGGTGTGCTTCCCCTTGAGGGCCTTTAACGAGTGTCTCATGGACGTCATGTGAGACCGTAAGAAAAAAATGCTTTCTTTATATTCTAATGTTCTATTTTTTTTAAATGACACTAAAACACCATAATTAACTTAATTCTAAATATATGATCTCGCGAGTGGGCCGTGCAAGCCAAACAGGATGTACAGCTCCCTCTAAGACCATGCAGGGGATTGTTGTAGGAGGCTGGCCTGGCTTATAGTGGTACCTTGTGGTACTTACACCTTGTGCCAGGTCCAGTTATCCCTTATTAGTACATTAGAGGTGTTCTAGCAGCTTAGGCTAATAGAGGTAGCTATAGCAGAGCCGCTTAGGCTGAACTAGGAGACATGCAAAGCTCCTACTATACCACTTATATCATTTAGTACTATATCATAAGAAAACACAATACTCAGAGTTACTAAAAATAAAGATACTTTATTTTAGTGACACTATGCCAAAAGTATCTCAGAGGATATATCCCCTTGGGAGGTAAGTAATATGCACAAAATATACACGGACAAACCAAATCAGGTAAGTAAACAGTTAGAAAAGTAGTGCAAACACTGTAGAACACAGTAGAATGCAATAGGAGACAATAGGCCTGGGGGCAACACAAACCATATACTCCAAAAGTGGAATGCGAACCATGAATGGACCCCAGGACTAGTGTAGTGTGTAGAGGGTCGCTGGGAGTGCAAGAAAACACGAAGGGTGTCTAAGATACCCCACCCCAAGACCCTGAAAAGTAGGAGTAAATTTACCCTACTACCCCAGAAAGACAGTAAAGTTGAGATAGGGGATTCTCTAAGAACAACTGACTGCAAAGCACTGAAAATGGATTCCTGGACCTAAGGACCTGTAAAGGATGGGTGTAGGAGGCTGGCCTGGCTTGTAGTGGGTACCAGAGGAACTTACACCTTGTGCCAGGTCCAGTTATCCCTTATTAGTGTAGAAGAGGTGTTTCTAGCAGCTTAGGCTGATAGAAGGGAGCTATGGCAAAGCAGCTTAAGCTGAACTAGGAGGCATGTAAAGCTCCTATTATACCACTGGTGTCATATGCACAATATCATAAGAAAACACAATACACAAAATTACTAAAAATAAAGGTACTTTATTTTTATGACAATATGCCAAAAGTATATCAGTGAGTACCCTCAGTATGAGTATAAGTTATATACACAAGATATATGTACACAAACCAAACTTACGTAAGTAATAGCAAGAAAAGTAATGCAAACAGTGTAGAATTACAATAGATTGCAATAGGAGCACATAGGTATAGGGGCAACACAAACCATATACTCCAAAAGTGGAATGCGAACCACGAATTGACCCCAAACCTATGTGAGCTTGTAGAGGGTCGCTGTAAGAAAACAGTGAGGTTTAGAAAATTAGCCCACCCGAGACCCTAAAAGGTAGGTGTAAAGTGCACCTACTACCCCCAGAGAGCACAGAAGTCGTGATAGGGGGATTCTGCAGGAAGAACAAACACCAGCAATGCAACAACAGTGGATTTCTGGACCTGAGTACCTGTAAGACAAGGGGACCAAGTCCAATAGTCGCGACAGTGTCGATAGTGGGCAGGAGCCCAGGAAATGCCAGCTGAGGGTGCAAGGAAGCTGCCAGCGGATTGAAGAAGCTTGGAGTTATGCAAGAAAGAAGAGAGCTAGGGCCTTCTCCTTTGGAAGACGGATATCCCATGGTGCGATGAAGCTTGCAGAGGTGTTCCCATGCAGAAAGACTGCAAACAAGCCTTGCTAGCTGCAAGGGTCGCGGTAGAGGTTTTTGGCTGCTAGTGTGGCACAGAAGGGACCAGGATGTCGCCACTTGGAGGAGGAGACAGAGGAGGTACCCAGCAACTCAAGGAGCTCTCACAGAAGCAGGCAGCACCCGCAAAAGTACCTGAACAGGCACTTGGAAGGAAAGTGAACCGGAGTCCACACAAAGTCACAAAAGGGAGTCCGACGATGCCGGAGGACAACTCAGCAGGTTGTGCACTGCCGGATAGAGTGTCGGGGACCCAGGCTTGGATGTGCATGAAGGAAATCCTGGAAGAGTGCACAGGAGCCGGAGCAGCTGCAAATCACACAGTACCCAGCAATGCAGTCTAGCGTGGGGAGGCAAGGACTTACCTCACCAAACTTGGACTGAAGAGTCACTGGACTGTGGGAGTCACTTGGACAGAGTTGCTGAGTTCCAGGGACTACGCTCGTTAGGCTGAGAGGGGACCCAGAGGACCAGTGATGCAGTCTTTTGGTGCCTGTGTTAGCAGGGGGAAGTTTCTGTCAGCCCACGGGAGATTTCTTCAGAGCTCCTGGTGCAGGGTGAAGGCAGGCTACCCCCAGAGCATGCACCACCTGGAAACAGTCGAGAAAGCCGGCAGGATGAGGCGATACAAGGTTACTAGTAGTCGTCTTGCTACTTTTTTGCGGTATTGCAGGCGTCCTGAGCAGTCAGCCGTTGATCCTTTGGTAGAAGGTGAAGAGGGAGATGCAGAGGAACTCTGGTGAGCTCTTGCATTCGTTATCTAAAGAATTCCCCAAAGCAGAGACCTTAAATAGCCAGAAAAGGAGGTTTGGCTACCTAGGAAGGAGTATTGGCTACCAAGACAGGTAAGAGCCTATCTGAAGTCTCTGTCGCCACCTGCTGGCACTGGCCACTCAGAGCAGTCCAGTGTGCCCCCAGCACCTCTAAATCCAAGATGGCAGAGGTCTGGAACACACTGGAGGACCTCTGGGCACCTCCCCTGGGTGGTGCAAGTCAGGGGAGTGGTCACTCCCCTTTCCTTTGTCCAGTTTTGCGCCAGAGCAGGGCTGGTGGATCCCTGAACCGGTGTGGACTGGCTTATGCAGAGATGGGCACTATCTGTGCCCATCAAAGCATTTCCAGAGGCTGGGGGAGTCTACTCCTCCCCAGCATTAACACCTATTTCCAAAGGGGGAGGGTGTAACACTCTCTCTCAGAGGAAATCCTTTGGTCTGCCTTCCTGGGCCAGGGCTGCCTGGACTCCAGGAGGGCAGAAACCTGTCTGAGGGGTTGGCAGCAGCAGCAGCTGCAGTGGAGACCCCGGAAAGGCAGTTTGGCAGTACCCGGGTACTAAGCTAGAGACCCGGGGGATCATGGAATTGTCCCCCCAATGCCAGAATGGCATTGGGGGGACAATTCTATGATCTTAGACATGTTACATGGCCATGTTCGGAGTTACCATTGTGACGCCATACATAGGTAGTGACAAATATATAGTGCACGTGTGCAATGGTGTCCCCTCACTCACAAAGTCCGGGGAATTTGCCCTGAACGATGTGGGGGCACCTTGGCTAGTGCCAGGGTGCCCACACACTAAGTAACTTTGCACCCAACTTTCACCAGGTGAAGGTTAGACATATAGGTGACTTATAAGTTACTTGAGTGCAGTGGTAAGTGGCTGTGAAATAACGTGGATGTTATTTCACTCAGGCTGCACTGGCAGGCCTGTGTAAGAATTGTCAGAGCTCCCTATGGGTGGCAAAATAAATGATGCAGCCCATAGGGATCTCCTGGAACCCCAATACCCTGGGTACCTCAGTACCATATACTAGGGAATTATATGGGTGTACCAGTATGCCAATGTGAATTGGTAAATTTAGTCACTAGTCTGTTTGTGACAAATTTTAAAGTAAAGAGAGAACATAACCACTGAGGCTCTGGTTAGCAGAGCCTCAGTGATACAGTTAGGCATCACACAGGGAACACATATTGGCCACAAACGTATGAGCACTGGGGTCCTGGCTAGCAGGATCCCAGTGAGACAATGAAAACACCCTAACATATACTCACAAACAGGTCAAAAGTGGGAGTAACAAGGCTAGAAAGAGGCTACTTTCTCACACAACGCCCCCAATGAAGGACAATAAGGCTAACCTTGGCCAGTTGAGACTTTATTGTCTAAGTGGTGATAAGTAGAGAGTAGCTCTGCAATAGACTGGTTACTCCCTTTATCATCCACTATATGGTTACTTCCCTGTGGGGATGTAAACCACACTGTTTGAAGTTTTTTAGCTAACCAACAATGTGAAGATATACTCTCAGAGTTCCTATCAGTAATTTTTAGTTTAGAACAGTGAAAATTGTCCACTGGACCTATATCTAGTGGTGAGAATGCCAGACAGGGATGCTGGCTCAGTAAAGCCATAGCTGGGCAAACACTTTGTCCATATAGCTGTAAGAAAGAACATGGATGCTGTTTCTCATGTTTTGGAGCAGGGCAGGGATGCTGTCCTATGAGCTCCACACTAGGGCAGGGATGCTGTCCTAAGTGTTTTGAGGCAGTGCAGGGTTGCTGCACTAAAGTTTCTCTGGGAGGGTTGGAGGGATACTCCATGTTAACTACAATGGTGGACTTTTTCCTCAGGGACGCCCAGCATGGCTGCATGGGTATAAAACTCTACCTCAGCCCAACCTGAGGTCTCTAGGTCATTACCTAACAGTCTACAGGTAAGCTAGGTGACAATACCACCTGCTTAGGGCCAGTAACTCCATCCCAGCTAAGCTGAACTATAGCTAAGGGAAGAAATGTAGTGGAGTTATGGACATCAATAATCTTGTACTGTTGTCCAATGATGTGTTGTTCAGGAGGCAGTAGGTTTTCAGTCACTAAGGTGATACTGGCACCTGTGTCCCTGTAGGCCTGTAGGTTTTCAGTCACTAAGGTGATACTGGCACCTGTGTCCCTGTAGGCCTGGGCCTCAACACCATTTATTGACACTGTCTGCCTGTACGTATCCATTGTAAGGGGACAAGCAGCCAGAGTGGCAAGGCCAATGCCACTAGGTGTGACAGAAACTGTCTTGGGACTGACTACCCCAGTTTCTATGATGGACCCTGTGAGAAGGTAGCCTCTTTCTAGCCTTGTTACCCCCACTTTTGGCCTGTTTGTGAGTGTATGTCAGGGTGTTTGTCACTGTTTTCACTGTCTCACTGGGATCCTGATAGCCAGGCCTCAGAGCTCATAGTGAAAACACGATGTTTTCAGTATGTTTGTTATGTGTCACTGGGATCCTGCTGGTCAGGACCCCAGTGCTCATAGGTTTGTGGCCTATATGTATGTGTCACTGGGACCCTGTCACACAGGGCCCCAGTGCTCATAGGTGTGCATGTATATGTTCCCTGTGTGGTGCCTAACTGTCTCACTGAGGCTCTGCTAACCAGAACCTCAGTGGTTATGCTCTCTCATTACTTTCAAATTGTCACTAACAGGCTAGTGACCAATTTTACCAATTTACATTGGCTTACTGGAACACCCTTATAATTCCCTAGTATATGGTACTGAGGTACCCAGGGTATTGGGGTTCCAGGAGATCCCTATGGGCTGCAGCATTTCTTTTGCCACCCATAGGGAGCTCTGACAATTCTTACACAGGCCTGCCACTGCAGCCTGAGTGAAATAACGTCCACGTTATTTCACAGCCATTTTACACTGCACTTAAGTAACTTATAAGTCACCTATATGTCTAACCTTTACCTGGTAAAGGTTAGGTGCAAAGTTACTTAGTGTGAGGGCACCCTGGCACTAGCCAAGGTGCCCCCACATTGTTCAGAGCCAATTCCCTGAACTTTGTGAGTGCGGGGACACCATTACACGCGTGCACTACATATAGGTCACTACCTATATGTAGCTTCACAATGGTAACTCCGAATATGGCCATGTAACATGTCTATGATCATGGAATTGCCCCCTCTATGCCATCCTGGCATAGTTGGCACAATCCCAGGATCCCAGTGGTCTGTAGCACAGACCCTGGTACTGCCAAACTGCCCTTCCTGGGGTTTCACTGCAGCTGCTGCTGCTGCCAACCCCTCAGACAGGCAGCTGCCCTCCTGGGGTCCAGCCAGGCCTGGCCCAGGATGTCAGAACAAAGAACTTCCTCTGAGAGAGGGTGTGACACCCTCTCCCTTTGGAAAATGGTGTGAAGGCAGGGGAGGAGTAGCCTCCCCCAGCCTCTGGAAATGCTTTGTTGGGCACAGAGGTGCCCAATTCTGCATAAGCCAGTCTACACCGGTTCAGGGACCCCTTAGCCCCTGCTCTGGCGCGAAACTGGACAAAGGAAAGGGGAGTGACCACTCCCCTGACCTGCACCTCCCCTGGGAGGTGTCCAGAGCTCCTCCAGTGTGCTCCAGACCTCTGCCATCTTGGAAACAGAGGTGCTGCTGGCACACTGGACTGCTCTGAGTGGCCAGTGCCACCAGGTGACATCAGAGACTCCTGCTGATAGGCTCCTTCAGGTGTTAGTAGCCTATCCTCTCTCCTAGGTAGCCAAACCCTCTTTTCTGGCTATTTAGGGTCTCTGTCTCTGGGGAAACTTTAGATAACAAATGCAAGAGCTCATCCGAGTTCCTCTGCATCTCTCTCTTCACCTTCTGATAAGGAAACGACTGCTGACCGCGCTGGAAGCCTGCAAACCTGCAACATAGTAGCAAAGACGACTACTGCAACTCTGTAACGCTGATCCTGCCGCCTTCTCGACTGTTTTCCTGCTTGTGCATGCTATGGGGGTAGCCTGCCTCCTCTCTGCACCAGAAGCTCCGAAGAAATCTCCCGTGGGTCGACGGAATCTTCCCCCTGCAACCGCAGGCACCAAAAAGCTGCATTACCGGTCCCTTGGGTCTCCTCTCAGCACAACGAGCGAGGTCCCTCGAATCCAGCGACTCTGTTCAAGTGACCCCCACAGTCCAGTGACTCTTCAGCCCAAGTTTGGTGGAGGTAAGTCCTTGCCTCACCTCGCTGGGCTGCATTCCTGGGAACCGCGACTTTGCAGCTACTCCGGCCCCTGTGCACTTCCGGCGGAAATCCTTTGTGCACAGCCAAGCCTGGGTCCACGGCACTCTAACCTGCATTGCACGACTTTCTAAGTTGGTCTCCGGCGACGTGGGACTCCTTTGTGCAACTTCGGCAAGCACCGTTTCACGCATCCTTGTAGTGCCTGTTTCTGGCACTTCTCCGGGTGCTATCTGCTTCAGTGAGGGTTCTTTGTCTTGCTCGACGTCCCCTCTCTCTTCAGGTCCAATTTGCGACCTCCTGGTCCCTCCTGGGCCCCAGCAGCGTCCAAAAACGCCAAACACACGATTTGCAGCTAGCAAGGCTTGTTAGCGTTCTTTCCACGGGAAAGCA
Organism: Pleurodeles waltl; assembly: GCF_031143425.1. Taxonomy (NCBI): domain Eukaryota; kingdom Metazoa; phylum Chordata; class Amphibia; order Caudata; family Salamandridae; genus Pleurodeles; species Pleurodeles waltl. The sequence continues at coordinate 1,022,664,960 of NC_090450.1, read as the reverse complement.
CTTCTGCACAACTCTCCACGGCGAGAGGAATTTGTCCACCAAAGGGGAAGTCTCTAGCCGTTTTTGTTCCTGCAGAAACCTCAGCTTCTTCTGTCCAGTCGAAGCTTCTCTGCACCCGCAGCTGGCATTTCCTGGGCATCTGCCCATCTCCGACTTGCTTGTGACTTTTGGACTTGGTCCCCTTGTTCCACAGGTACCCTAGATTGGAAATCCACAGTTGTTGCATTGCTGGTTTGTGTCTTTCCTGCATTATTCCTCTAACACGACTATTTTGTCCTTAGGGGAACTTTAGTGCACTTTGCACTCACTTTTCAGGGTTTTGGGGAGGGTTATTTTTCTAACTCTCACTATTTTCTAATAGTCCCAGCGACCCTCTACAAGGTCACATAGATTTGGGGTCCATTCGTGGTTCGCATTCCACTTTTGGAGTATATGGTTTGTGTTGCCCCTATCCCTGTGTTTCCCCATTGGATCCTATTGTAACTATACATTGTTTGCACTGTTTTCTAAGACTATACTGCATATTTTTGCTATTGTGTATATATATCTTGTGTATATTTCCTATCCTCTCACTGAGGGTACACTCTGAGATACTTTGGCATATTGTCATAAAAATAAAGTACCTTTATTTTTAGTATAACTGTGTATTGTGTTTTCTTATGATATTGTGCATATGACACTAAGTGGTACTGTAGTAGCTTCACACGTCTCCTAGTTCAGCCTAAGCTGCTCTGCTAAGCTACCATTATCTATCAGCCTAAGCTGCTAGACACCCTATACACTAATAAGGGATAACTGGGCCTGGTGCAAGGTGCAAGTACCCCTTGGTACTCACTACAAGCCAGTCCAGCCTCCTACATTGGTGGCAGTGGTGGGATAAGTGCTTGAGACTACTTACCACTCTTGTCATTGTACTTTTCATAAGAGAAAAATATACAAAACAAGGTCAGTGTATATACACATAGCCAAAAAGTTTTGCATTTCCTCTTTTCACTCTTTTCTAAGTGCTGAAAAGTACTTCTAAACTTTCAAAAAGTTCTTAAAAGTTTAAAAAGTTTTTTTCTGTCTTTCCAAAAAGTTCTGAAAACTTTTTTCTCTTTTTCTATCACTTTAACTCTCTCTAAAAAATTTCTGGCACAGGCCAAAGTGTTGATCTGTCCAAACTTGCATATGACAACCTTAGCTGGAAAAGAGCAAGGAGTCTCTGTATAGAGAGAGGTTTGAGTGTAGGGAAGAATCCTTCCTTGGAACTGTTACTTAACATGCTTAGAGAACAGGATAAGGCCATAGGTGCCCCATCTGTTGAAAAAGTACCTAATAGTTCCCAATCTGATTCAGGGACTCCTCCAGGAAAAGATTCTGGAAAGAAACTTCCTAGCCTGCCCATTACTAGACAATCTAGCATAGATGGTAATGATGATGAGCCACACCAAATAAATAGTGTTGTCTCACATCATAGCAAAAGCATTTATTCTCACCATACAGGTAGTAATGTTTCTGTAAACCAAGCTCTTAGGGTGGCTTATGTAAGGGACAGGTCTCCTTCTGTTCATTCCCATCATAGCTCTGTTTCAAGAAATGTCCCTCCCACCAACCCTGATGACAGAATGTTAGAGAGGGAACTCAATAAGTTGAGGGTGGAACAAGCCAGACTGAAGCTTAAAAAGCAACAGCTGGATTTGGATAGACAGTCTTTTGAATTAGAGAAGGAAAGACAGAAGTTGGGTTTAGATACCCATGGTGGCAGCAGCAGTATTCCCCATAGTCATCCTGCAAAAGAGCATGATTCCAGGAATCTGCACAAGATAGTTCCCCCTTATAAGGAGGGGGATGACATTAACAAGTGGTTTGCTGCGCTTGAGAGGGCCTGTGTTGTACAGGATGTCCCTCAAAGGCAGTGGGCTGCTATCCTATGGCTATCATTTAGTGGAAAAGGTAGGGATAGGCTCCTTACTGTGAAAGAAAATGATGCTAATAATTTCCAAGTTCTTAAGAATGCACTCCTGGATGGTTATGGCTTAACCACTGAACAGTACAGGATAAAGTTCAGAGAGACCAAAAAGGAGTCTTCACAAGACTGGGTTGATTTCATTGACCATTCAGTGAAGGCCTTGGAGGGGTGGTTACATGGCAGTAAAGTTACTGATTATGAAAGCCTGTATAACACAATCCTGAGAGAGCATATACTTAATAACTGTGTGTCTGATTTGTTGCACCAGTACCTGGTAGACTCTGATCTGACCTCTCCCCAAGAATTGGGAAAGAAGGCAGACAAATGGGTCAGAACAAGGGTGAACAGAAAAGTTCATACAGGGGGTGACAAAGATGGCAATAAGAAGAAAGATGGTGAAAAATCTCAAGATAAGCATGGGGATAAGGGTAAAACCAAAGATCCCACTTCAAATCTTAAACACTCTTCAGAGGGTGGGGATAAAACAAATTCTTCCTCTTCTTCCCAACCTGCACACATTAAAAAGCCTTGGTGCTTTGTGTGTAAAAACAGAGGCCATAGGCCATGGGATAAGTCCTGTCCAGGTAAACCCCCTGAGCCTACCACCACTAATACATCAAGCTCTAGTGCCCCTAGCAGTAGTGGTACTAGTGGTGGGACTGCTGGCAACAGCCAAGTTAAGGGTGTAGTTGGGTTCACTTTTGGGTCCATAGTAGAAACTGGGGTAGTCACTCCCAAGACAGTTTCTGTCACACCTAGTGGCATTGGCCTTGCCACACTGGCTGCTTGTCCCCTTACAATGGATAAGTACAGGCAGACAGTTTCAATAAATGGTGTTGAGGCCTTGGCCTACAGGGACACAGGTGCCAGTTTCACTTTGGTGACTGAAAACCTAGTGCACCCTGATCAACACATCATTGGACAACAGTATAAGATTATTGATGTCCATAACTCCACTAAGTTTCTTCCCTTAGCTATAATTCAGTTTAGTTGGGGTGGAGTTACTGGCCCTAAGCAGGTGGTGGTATCACCTAGCTTACCTGTAGACTGTCTCTTAGGTAATGACCTAGAGGCCTCAGGTTGGGCTGATGTAGAGTTTTATGCCCATGCAGCCATGCTGGGCATCCCTGAGGAATTGTTCCCTCTCATTTCTACTGAAATGAAAAAGAAAAGGAGAGAAGGCCTGAAAACTCAGGAACCCTCTCCATCAACAGGTAAAAAGGGTATCACAGTATCCCCTAACCACCCTACCATTCAGGATACCATTCCTGTGGTGGGAGAAACCTCTCCTGGGGTGGCACCTGTTCCAAGGGAATCATCAGTTGGCAAAACTGTACTCCCTGAGGTGGAAGTACCTCTCTGTGGGATAACTAACATTGGTTAGAAAAAGAGCACCATTTTAGTTAACATGGAGCATCCCTCCAACCCTCCCAGAGAAACTTTAGTGCAGAAACTCTGCACTGCCTCACAACACTTAGAACAGCATCCCTGCCCTAGTGTGGAGCTGATAGGACAGCATCCCTGCCCTGCTCCAACCCAAGAGAAACAGCATCCCTGTTCTCTCTTCCAGCCATATGGACAAAGTTTTTGCCCAGCTATGGCTTTTCTGAGACAGCATCCCTGTCTGGCATTTCCATCACTACAAATAGGTTCAGTGGACAATTCCCACTGCTCTAAACTAAAACTTACTGATAGAAACTCTGAAAATACATCTTCACATTGTTGCTTAGCTAAAAAACTTCAAACAGGGTGGTTTACATCCCCACAGGGAAGTAACCATATAGTGGATGATAAAGGGAGTAACCAGTCTATTGCAGAGCTACTCTCTACTTATCACCACTTAGACAATAAAGTCTCAACTGGCCAAGGTTAGCCTTATTGTCCTTCGTTTGGGGGGGGGTTGTGTGAGAAGGTAGCCTCTTTCTAGCCTTGTTACCCCCACTTTTGGCCTGTTTGTGAGTGTATGTCAGGGTGTTTGTCACTGTTTTCACTGTCTCACTGGGATCCTGATAGCCAGGCCTCAGAGCTCATAGTGAAAACACGATGTTTTCAGTATGTTTGTTATGTGTCACTGGGATCCTGCTGGTCAGGACCCCAGTGCTCATAGGTTTGTGGCCTATATGTATGTGTCACTGGGACTCTGTCACACAGGGCCCCAGTGCTCATAGGTGTGCATGTATATGTTCCCTGTGTGGTGCCTAACTGTCTCACTGAGGCTCTGCTAACCAGAACCTCAGTGGTTATGCTCTCTCATTACTTTCAAATTGTCACTAACAGGCTAGTGACCAATTTTACCAATTTACATTGGCTTACTGGAACACCCTTATAATTCCCTAGTATATGGTACTGAGGTACCCAGGGTATTGGGGTTCCAGGAGATCCCTATGGGCTGCAGCATTTCTTTTGCCACCCATAGGGAGCTCTGACAATTCTTACACAGGCCTGCCACTGCAGCCTGAGTGAAATAACGTCCACGTTATTTCACAGCCATTTTACACTGCACTTAAGTAACTTATAAGTCACCTATATGTCTAACCTTTACCTGGTAAAGGTTAGGTGCAAAGTTACTTAGTGTGAGGGCACCATGGCACTAGCCAAGGTGCCCCCACATTGTTCAGAGCCAATTCCCTGAACTTTGTGAGTGCGGGGACACCATTACACGCGTGCACTACATATAGGTCACTACCTATATGTAGCTTCACAATGGTAACTCCGAATATGGCCATGTAACATGTCTATGATCATGGAATTGCCCCCTCTATGCCATCCTGGCATAGTTGGCACAATCCCAGGATCCCAGTGGTCTGTAGCACAGACCCTGGTACTGCCAAACAGCCCTTCCTGGGGTTTCACTGCAGCTGCTGCTGCTGCCAACCCCTCAGACAGGCAGCTGCCCTCCTGGGGTCCAGCCAGGCCTGGCCCAGGATGGCAGAACAAAGAACTTCCTCTGAGAGAGGGTGTGACACCCTCTCCCTTTGGAAAATGGTGTGAAGGCAGGGGAGGAGTAGCCTCCCCCAGCCTCTGGAAATGCTTTGTTGGGCACAGAGGTGCCCAATTCTGCATAAGCCAGTCTACACCGGTTCAGGGACCCCTTAGCCCCTGCTCTGGCGCGAAACTGGACAAAGGAAAGGGGAGTGACCACTCCCCTGACCTGCACCTCCCCTGGGAGGTGTCCAGAGCTCCTCCAGTGTGCTCCAGACCTCTGCCATCTTGGAAACAGAGGTGCTGCTGGCACACTGGACTGCTCTGAGTGGCCAGTGCCACCAGGTGACGTCAGAGACTCCTGCTGATAGGCTCCTTCAGGTGTTAGTAGCCTATCCTCTCTCCTAGGTAGCCAAACCCTCTTTTCTGGCTATTTAGGGTCTCTGTCTCTGGGGAAACTTTAGATAACGAATGCAAGAGCTCATCCGAGTTCCTCTGCATCTCTCTCTTCACCTTCTGATAAGGAAACGACTGCTGACCGCGCTGGAAGCCTGCAAACCTGCAACATAGTAGCAAAGACGACTACTGCAACTCTGTAACGCTGATCCTGCCGCCTTCTCGACTGTTTTCCTGCTTGTGCATGCTGTGGGGGTAGCCTGCCTCCTCTCTGCACCAGAAGCTCCGAAGAAATCTCCAGTGGGTCGACGGAATCTTCCCCCTGCAACCGCAGGCACCAAAAAGCTGCATTACCGGTCCCTTGGGTCTCCTCTCAGCACGACGAGCGAGGTCCCTCGAATCCAGCGACTCTGTCCAAGTGACCCCCACAGTCCAGTGACTCTTCAGCCCAAGTTTGGTGGAGGTAAGTCCTTGCCTCACCTCGCTGGGCTGCATTGCTGGGAACCGCGACTTTGCAGCTACTCCGGCCCCTGTGCACTTCCGGCGGAAATCCTTTGTGCACAGCCAAGCCTGGGTCCACGGCACTCTAACCTGCATTGCACGACTTTCTAAGTTGGTCTCCGGCGACGTGGGACTCCTTTGTGCAACTTTGGCAAGCACCGTTTCACACATCCTTGTAGTGCCTGTTTCTGGCACTTCTCTGGGTGCTTCTTGCTTCAGTGAGGGCTCTTTGTCTTGCTCGACATCCCCTCTCTCTTCAGGTCCAATTTGCGACCTCCTGGTCCCTCCTGGGCCCCAGCAGCGTCCAAAAACGCCAAACACACGATATGAAGCTAGCAAGGCTTGTTGGCGTTCTTTCCGCGGAAAATCACTTCTGCACGACTCTCCAGAGCGAGAGGGATCCGTCCACCAAAGGGGAAGTCTCTAGCCCTTTTCGTTCTTGCAGAAACCTCAGCTTCTTCTGTCCAGTCAAAGCTTCTCTGCACCTGCAGCTGGCATTTCCTGGGCATCTGCCCATCTCCGACTTGCTTGTGACTTTTGGACTTGGTCCCCTTGTTCCACAGGTACCCTAGATTGGAAATCCACAGTTGTTGCATTGCTGGTTTGTGTCTTTCCTGCATTATTCCTCTAACACAACTATTTTGTCCTTAGGGGAACTTTAGTGCACTTTGCACTAACTTTTCAGGGTCTTGGGGAGGGTTATTTTTCGAACTCTCACTATTTTCTAATAGTCCCAGCGACCCTCTACAAGGTCACATAGGTTTGGGGTCCATTCGTGGTTCGCATTCCACTTTTGGAGTATATGGTTTGTGTTGCCCCTATCCCTGTGTTTCCCCATTGCATCCTGTTGTAACTATACATTGTTTGCACTGTTTTCTAAGACTATACTGCATATTTTTGCTATTGTGTATATATATCTTGTGTATATTTCCTATCCTCTTACTGAGGGTACACTCTGAGATACTTTGGCATATTGTCATAAAAATAAAGTACCTTTATTTTTAGTATAACTGTGTATTGTGTTTTCTTATGATATTGTGCATATGACACTAAGTGGTACTGTAGTAGCTTCACACGTCTCCTAGTTCAGCCTAAGCTGCTCTGCTAAGCTACCATTATCTATCAGCCTAAGCTGCTAGACACCCTATACACTAATAAGGGATAACTGGGCCTGGTGCAAGGTGCAAGTACCCCTTGGTACTCACTACAAGCCAGTCCAGCCTCCTACAGACCCATAAGTGAAACCAACTACACCCTTTCTTTGACTGTTGTCAGCAGTCCCACCACTATTACCACTACTGCTAGGGGCACTAGAGTTTGATGTATTAGTGGTGGTTGGCTCAGGGGGTTTGCCTGGACAGGACTTATCCCCTTGCCAATGGCCTTTATGTTTACACACATAGCACCAAGGCTTTTTAATGTGGGTATCTTGTGAAGAAGAGGAAGAATTTGATTTATCCCCACACCCTGAAGAGTGTTTAGGATTTGAAGAAGGATCTTTGGTTTTACCTTTATCCCCATGCTTATCCTGAGATTTCTCACCATCTTTCTTCTTGCCGTCCTTGTCAACCCCTGTATGAACTTTTCGGTTCACTCATGTTCTGACCCATTTGTCTGCCTTCTTTCCCAATTCTTGGGGAGAGGTCAGATCTGAGTCCACTAGATATTGGTTTAACAAGACAGACACACAGTTATTCAGAATATGCTCTCTCAGAATAAGATTATACAGGCTTTCATAGTCAGATACTTTACTGCCATGTAACCACCCCTCCAAGGCCTTCACTGAACAGTCTACAAAGTCTGCCCAGTCTTGTGAAGACTCTTTTCTGGTGTCTCTGGACTTAATCCTGTATTGTTCAGTGGTTAAGCCAAATCCATCCAAGAGTACATCCTTCAAAACTGCAAAATTGTTAGCTTCATTTTCTCTAACAGTAAGGAGCCTATCCCTATCCTTTCCAGTGAAAGATAGCCACAATATAGCATCCCACTGCCTTTATGGGACCCCCTGTACCATACTGGCCCTCTCAAGTGCAGCAAACCACTTGTTGATGTCATCCACCTCCTTGTAAGGTGGGACTATCTTGGCAGATTCCTGGAATCATGCTCTCTAACAGGATTACTATCAGGAATACTGCTGCTGCCACCATGGGGTCCTAACCCCAACCTCTGTCTCTCCTTCTCCAGGTCTAGGGATTCCCTATCTAAGGCCAGCTGTTGCTGTTTATGCTTCAGTCTGGCCTCTTCAACCCTCAACTTTTTGAGTTCCCTTTCTAACAAGTTATCCTCAGGGTGGGTGGGTTGGGAACGCTTGGACACAGAAGATAAATTGGAAACAACAGAGGGGGATCTGTCAGTAACTGACTGGACCCTAGCATCTTGGCCCCTAGGAATAAAGACTTCCCTACTGTGATGGGAACCTCCATTACTACCAACATTACTTGGTGTCCTGCTAGGGGGCAGATCCTGATCAGAACCCTCCCTACCTCCCTCAAGGAGATCCCCTGAGTCAGATTGGGAACCTTCTATTAACCTCTCATTTGATGTACCTGCTTGGGACTCATCATTTACAATAAGCATGTTAAATAGAAATTCTTTGCTAGGGTTCTTTCCTATCACTAAACCTCTTTCTAAGCAGAGACTCCTTAGGCTCTTGTAATTCAAATTGTCATAAGTAGTATTGACCATTTCAAGAGTAGAGTCTTCTACAGACATGATAGTAAAAGGTTTAGAGACAGTGAGAAGGAAGAAAACGTTTCAGGACTTTTTAAACAACAGATAAAAAAAACTTTTTCTAACTTTTAGAAAACTTTTAGAAGTTTAGAGAAACTTTTCAAAACTCTGTAACAAGTTTAAGAGGAGAAAGCAAAACTTTTTAGTTAGGTGTACATACACTGAACTGTTTTGTATATTATTCTCTTATGAAAAGTACACAATGACAAAGTGGTAAGTAGTTACAAGTACTTATCCCACTGCTGCACAACCAATGTAGGAGGCTGGCCTGGCTTGTAGTGGGTACCAGAGGTACTTACACCTTGTGCCAGGTCCAGTTATCCCTTATTAGTGTAGAAGAGGTGTTTCTAGCAGCTTAGGCTGATAGAAGGTAGCTATGGCAAAGCAGCTTAGGCTGAACTAGGAGACAGGTAAAGCTCCTACTATACCACTAGTGTCATATGCACAATATCATAAGAAAACACAATACACAAAATTACTAAAAATAAAGGTACTTTATTTTTAAGACAATATGCCAAAAGTATATCAGTGAGTACCCTCAGTAGGAGGATAAGTTATATACTTAAGATATATGTACAAAAAACAAACTTAGGTAAGTAATAGCAAGAAAAGTAATGCAAACAGTGTAGAATTACAATAGATTGCAATAGGAGCACATAGGTATAGGGGCAACACAAACCATATGCTCCAAAGGTGGAATGCGAACCACAAATTGACCCCAAACCTATGTGAGCTTGTAGAGGGTCGCTGTAAGAAAACAGTGAGGGTTAGAAAAGTAGCCCACCCCAAGACCCTGAAAGGTAGGTGTAAAGTGCACCTACTACCCCCAGAGAGCACAGAAGTCATGATAGGGGGATTCTGCAGGAAGAACAAACACCAGCAATGCAACAACAGTGGATTTCCAGACCTGAGTACCTGTAAGACAAGGGGACCAAGTCCAATAGTTGCGACAGTGTCGAGAGTGGGCAGAGCCCAGGAAATGCCAGCTGAAGGTGCAAGGAAGCTGCCACTGGATGGAAGAAGCTTGGAGTTCTGCAAGAAAGAAGAGAGCTAGGGACTTCTCCTTTGGAAGACGGATGCCCCACGTTGCGATGAAGCTTGCAGAGGTATTCCCACACAAAAAGACCGCAAACAAGCCTTGCTAGCTGCAAGGGTCATGGTAGAGGTTTTTGGGTGCTGCTGTGGCCCAGGAGGGACCAGGATGTCGCCACTTGGAGGAGGAGACAGAGGCGGCTCCCAGCAACTCAAGGAGCCCTCACAGAAGCAGGCAGCACCCGCAAAAGGACCTGAACAGGCACTTGGAAGGAAAGTGAACTGGAGTCTATGCGAAGTCACAAAACGAGATCCCACGACGCCGGAGGACAACTCAGGAGGTTGTGCACTGTACGTTAGAGTGTCGGGGACCCAGGCTTGGCTGTGCACAAAGGAAATCCTGGAAGAGTGCACAGGAGCCGGAGCAGCTGCAAATCATGCGGTACACAGCAATGCAGTCTAGCGTGGGGATGCAAGGACTTACCTCCACCAAACTTGGACTGAAGAGTCACTGTACTGTGGGAGTCACTTGGACAGAGTTGCTGAGTTCCAGGGACCACGCTCGTTGTGCTGAGAGGGGACCCAGAGGACCGGTGATGCAGTCTTTTGTTGCCTGCGGTTGTAGGGGGAAGATTCCGTCGACCCACGGGAGATTTCTTCAGAGCTCCTGGTGCAGGGTGAAGGCAGGCTACCCCCAGAGCATGCACCACCTGGAAACAGTCCAGAAAGCCGGCAGGATGAGGCGATACAAGGTTGCTAGTAGTCGTCTTGCTACTTTGTTGCGGTTTTGCAGGCGTCCTTAGCAGTCAGCGGTCGATCCTTTGGTAGAAGGTGAAGAGGGAGATGCAGAGGAACTCTGGTGAGCTCTTGCATTCGGTATCTGGTGAGATCCCCAAAGAAGAGACCCTAAATAGCCAAAAAAGGAGGTTTGGCTACCAACAAAGGAGGACTGGCTACCAAGACAGGTAAGAGCCTATCAGGAGGAGTGTCTGACATTACCTGCTGGCACAGGCTACTCAGAGCAGTCCAGTGTGCCCCCAGCACCTCTAAATCCAAGATGGCAGAGGTCTTGGACACATTGGAGGAGCTCTGGGCACCTCCCCTGGGAGGTGCAGGTCAGGGTAGTGGTCACTCCCCTTTCCTTTGTCCAGTTTCGCGCCAGAGCAGGGCTGGGGGATCCCTGAACCAGTGTGGACTGGCTTATGCAGAGATGGGCACCATCTGTGCCCATCAAAGCATTTCCAGAGGCTGGGAGAGGTACTCCTCCCCAGCCTTCACACCTATTTCCAAAGGGAGAGGGTGTAACACTCTCTCTCAGATGAAATACTTTGTTCTGCCTTCCTGGGCCAGGGCTGCCTGGACCCCAGGAGGGCAGAAACCTGTCTGAGAGGTGGCAGCAGCAGCAGCTGCAGTGGAGACCCCGGAAAGGCAGTTTGGCAGTGCCCAGGTACTATGCTAGAGACTCGGGGGATCATGGAATTGTCACCCCAATGCCAGAATGGCATTGGGGTGACAATTCCATGATCTTACACATGTTACATGGCCATGTTCGGAGTTACCATTGTGACGCCACACCTATGTATAGTGCACGCGTGTAATGGTGTCCCCGCACTCACAAAGTACGGTAAATTTGCCCTGAACAATGTGGGGGCACCTTGGATAGTGGCAGGGTGCCCACACACTAAGTAACTTTGCACCTAACCTTCACTAAGTGAGGGTTAGACATATAGGTGGCTTATAAGTTACTTAAGTGCAGTGTAAAATGGCTGTGAAATAACATGGATGCTATTTCACTCAGGCTGCAGTGGCAGGCCTGTGTAAGAATTGTCTGAGCTCGCTATGGGTGGCAAAAGAAGTGCTGCAGTCCATAGGGATCTCCTGGAACCCCAATACCTTGGGTGCCTCAGTACCATATACTAGGGAATTATAAGGGTGTTCCAGTGTGCCAATGAGAATTGGTAAAATTAGTCAGTAGCCTGCAGTGACAATTTTAAAAGCAGAGAGAGCATAAACACTGAGGTTCTGGTTAGCAGAGCCTCAGTGAGACAGTTAGGCACCACACAGGGAACACATATAGGCCACAAACTATGAGCACTGGGGTCCTGGCTAGCAGGGTCCCAGTGACACATAACAAACACACTGACAACATAGGGTTTTCACTATGAGCACTAGGCCCTGGCTAGCAGGATCCCAGTGAGACAGTAAAAACACCCTGACATATACTCACAAACAGGCCAAAAGTGGGGGTAACAAGGCTAGAAAAAGGCTACCTTCCTACAATTGTGTATACGGCTTCCAAGAGCATCTTGCAACAGCCATCATTTTTTTTTAAATATAAAGAAAAATCCACTACTATTCACTAGAGTATTGCACATTAGCATTAAATAGTAAATGAAAACTTGAGAAACGACCTGATTTAGAAATTGGCGGAGGGGTTACTCCATCACAATGGTGATGGCTATCCCACCCACCGAAGTCTAAATCCTATTATGTCAAATGGGATTTAGTTTGCAACGGATGGGATATCCAGCAGCGTTGTGATGGAGTAACACTCCAGGACCAGCCACAGTCCAAATCAGGCCCTGAGAGCCATGTAGAATAGATGACACTAAAATTTAGAAGTTTACAGTCTCATGAGTCACTCGCATGCTTCTCGCAATCCTCTCACAAGAGTGTTGACAGCTGAAAAAAACATTGTTGGTGAAATCTTCATTATCAGAGTTACAATAACTGAACATGTAAAAAAGTTCTATTAAATATATATATATGTTTAATACTCACACATATCACAAAGATTTTGCAAACTGTCAACCATATCCTGTTGTGTTATAATAAAAAAATTATTTTACTAAAATGAGGTCTAAGCACATCATATAATATACTGTCATTCTATCATACATACACTCTCGAAAATAATTAATTTACTTTTAAAAAAACTTAGAAAGTCACTGAAAAAATCAAAGGCTAAAGTAATATTATAATTAGGTGCAATAAAAATATATCTTTTCCTTTTTTAAAAAGCTTAAATTCACAGAAAAAAACAAAGGTTAAAGTAACTTTATTGTTAGATCAATTTCAAAGTGACAATATCAATGTTTTGAACTAAAAGAAACCAACAGAAAATCAGCAGTTATGGTTAGCAACACTAACTGTAATTTGGGCCCCGCCATGCACTGTTTATGACCTCACATATGACATCACTCATGACAATTTCTGTGACATCATTTATGACATCACTGATGGCATGTCAAATGACATAATTGATGACATCGTGATGACATATTCCCAGCATTGTTTTCCCAAATATTGGTGTATAAATTTCTATGGTTTTAAAATTTAAACGTAGCATATTTCACATTAACAATCAGCCATCAATCAATCAAACCCTCCTTTAGTTCAGTGTTCAGTCTGTATACAACTTTTCAGAGAAATCTAAAATAGTGAATGCCAATTCCAAAACAAATACCCTACTACAGACAATTTGGGAAAAGTGTTGGATGCTACAGGGGTGAAATGCCATACTCCCACTCCAATTCATACCTATTTGAGGAAGAAGTTGGACAACAAAATGGAGATATTTACTATTCCCACTCCAATCTATACTAATTTCGAGAAAGTATTGTCCAGTAAAAGAGTTACATTTACTATTCCCACTCTAATCTAAGCCAATTTGAGGAAGGTGTTGGAAGCTAAAGAGGTGACAAAATTACTATGTCCACTACAATCAAAAACATTTGATGCAAGTTACTACAAACTTAGGGCCTTATTGCAAGTTTGGCTGTCAACAGACTGCCAGACTCGCGGTGGCGGTTGGACTGCGCAGTTGTGGAGGTCCGACCACCACATTACGAGGTTGGAGGGCAGACCTGCCAACCTACCACCGTCACTGCCAGAATCTCCGATCCGACAGGATGACAGAGGTGCAGGTTGAACTCAGCGGCACCCTGCTGATTACAACTTTGTTCTGGTGGTTCAATTGTGATGAAAAGGCTGGCAGAGAACAAGTGCAGGGGGGAGCAGGGAAGGCCCTGAACTGCCCATGCCCAGGGCATGGGCAGAGGGACCCCCCGCCCAGCACGCTCAAAATGCGCACTGGCTGCTGTGCAGGGCAGACAGTGCACATTCCGACCGTGCTGGGGAGGGGGGGGGCTGAACTGCCAATGCCACAGGCATAGGCAACGATTGGACCCCTGTGGCCACCTGCACTTGTTCTCCGCCAGCCTTTTCATGGCAGTTGAACCACCATTAAAAGGCTGGTGGAGGACATGGGTGTAATCAGCACAGTGGTGCTGACTTCAGCGCCGTGGCGGTTGATTACAAGCATGACCCCCATAATCCCAGTGGGATCAAAGATCCTGGCGGGGACGGCGGTTTTTTGGCGGTCCAACTGCCACTGTGAGTCTGTTGGTCTTGTGACCGCCAGACTGGTAATAGGGCCCTTAGAGATGTCTGCCGGCTCTGCAACATCTCCGTACATTGGCAAGAATTGTGATGGCGATTCATCTTAATGTAGGAAAAGTTTGAAGGACAGCTCCGCCAAAGATGACAACTGGCCATCAAACTTTTATAAAGGGTTTTTTTATTTTCTAAAAAGAAACTCCAGAAGAGGGGTTTGTTTTTGGAAAATGAAAAAAAATATGACCACCACACCATTGGAGTTTTCTCCCCAGGCAGGGTGGCCATGTTTTCTCCCATGGTGTGGAGGTCATTTTTCTAATTTTACTTGCCCTCACCACCAGGATATCCCTGGTGGTAATGGTAGTGCTTAGTTTGCAAAAAACTAAAGGGCAGATATTTGATGCAACTCAACTCAGCAGGACAAGTTGCTGCTGTACGTTAAATGGAGAGGGAAGAATGTTTCGTACCAAGTAAGATATTGCACATTCCTGTACTCTCTGTGGTGGTGCACTAGCGGCTGTCAAGCATCAACACAGACACCTCTGAACCATGGTACAATGTTCCCTTTGTTGCAGTCAGGATTGTTTTTATGCAGGAAAGGACACCTTTCTGCACAAAGACAGTCATCTGAGGGGTTTTTCCTCTTTCCATGTGTGCTGTGGAATGCAGCACAAGTAGAAAGAGGGAAAACAAGGAGAAATAAACATGTTCCTCCCTTCTACGCCTCCCCTGAGAAGGTGTAGCATTTTGACGCATTCCCAGGATTACGTTTGTTATTAATTCTGGGACTGCACCAAAAACCATGGAGGGCTGCATAGGAGCACCCATGCTCCACCCATGGAACGCCTTCCCGGGGCTCACTGCTTAGCATTACTCATGATTTACTGTGCCAATCAGAGCTATGCAAGGTGGCTTTATGTGGCTTGGTAAATGTCCCTTCAGGGCTTGCGTTGCCTTTGCATCAGCTTGCACGACGCAAGGGCCACACAAGCCCTTAATAAATCTGGGCTTAAATGCCCAGGCCCTTCTCAGGAGGCCGCTGGAGCTTGCAGCACACATTGCCACTTTCAGCGCCACCTGTGACAGTCCCAACCTAACTACTCACCATAGCCCTCCTACAGGCTGATGATTCAGACTATTCCAGGCCACTCAAGGCTATAAGAATGGCGTGGGCAGCAAGTACTGTTATTTGTTAATGTATATTGAATAATGACACTGTTGTTTTACTCATCTCAAAATTAGACAGACAGCGCAACAATTCGGTAGACTGCCATTACAGCTGGTGTACCAAAGTAAATGTTGGTGCTGCAAACTGGAAACCACCGGCTAAAATTAAGCACTGGATGATGAACAGTAAAAAAAAGAAAAATCATTCAACCATCCACTCTAACTATGGCGGACAGTCAGATGGTTCCTTCCGATGACGCCGGCTCCTCAGGCCATTGGAAGACGTTTTAGAATGACACAGTGAATTTCTTCTGGAGGCGTAAAACGTGTGGTGCGTCTGACTTAAAATCGGATGGACGGACCATGAGGTTGGCAGACAGAGAACAGGGTACCCCAGCGCAGCTGCAACAGAGTGAGCACCTGTCTGAGTAACTTTAAATCAACCCCAGACCCCCACCTAAGGCAACATGGTACTCCTCCTGCTTCTGATGGGAACAGTCCATCACCACACACGTTCACACTGAGGCCCGCGTGATGCAGTCAGTGCTTCTCCTGCTTCTGATGGGAACAGTCCATCACCTCACACATTCACACTGAGGCCCGCGTCATGCAGTCAGTGCTTCTCCTACTTCTGATGCAAACAGTCCATCACTTCACTCATTCACGCTGAGGCCCGCGTGATGCAGTCAGTGCTTCTCCTGCTTCTGATGGGAACAGTCCATCACCTCACGCATTCACACTGAGGACCATGTGATGCAGTCAGTGCTTCCCCAGCTTTTGATGGGAATAGTCCATCACCTCACACATTCACACTGAGGCCCGCGTGATGCAGTCAGTGCTTCTCCTGCTTCTGATGGGAACAGTCCATCACCTCACACATTCATACTGAGGCCCGCGTGATGCAGTGAGTGCTTCCCCAGCTTCTGATGGGAATAGTCCATCACCTCACGTACTCACACTGAGGCCCACCTGATGCAGTCAGTGCTTCTCCTGCTACTGATGGGAACAGTCCATCACCTCACTTATTCACACTGAGGCCCCCCTGATGCAGTCAGTGCTCCTCCTGCTTCTGATGGGAACAGTCCATCACCACACACGTTCACACTGGGGACCGTGTGATGCAGTCAGTGCTTCCCCAGCTTCTGATGGGAATAGTCCATCACCTCACGCATTCACACTGAGGCCCGCGTGATGCAGTCAGTGCTTCTCCTGCTTCTGATGAGAATAGTCCATCACCTCACGTACTCACACGGAGGCCCACCTGATGCAGTCAGTGCTTCTCCTGCTTCTGATGGGAACAGTCCATCACCTCACACATTCACACTGAGGCCCGCGTGATGCAGTCAGTGCTTCCCCAGCTTCTGATGGGAATAGTCCATCACCTCACGTACTCACACTGAGGCCCACCTGATGCAGTCAGTGCTTCTCCTGCTTCTGATGGGAACAGTCCATCACCTCACACATTCACACTGAGGCCCGCGTGATGCAGTCAGTGCTTCTCCTGCTTCTGATGGGAACAGTCCATCACCTCACGCATTCACACTGAGGCCCGTGTGATGCAGTCAGTGCTTCCCCAGCTTCTGATGGGAACAGTCCATCACCTCACGTACTCACACTGAGGCACACCTGATGCAGCAAGTGCTTCTCCTGCTTCTGATGGGAACAGTCCATCACCTCACACATTCACACTGAGGCACAACAGATGCAGCCAGTGCTTCCCCAGCTTCTGATGGGAACATTCCATCACCTCACGTACTCACACTGAGGCACACCTGATGCAGTCAGTGCTTCCCCACCTTCTGATGGGAACAGTCCATCACCTCACACATTCACACTGAGGACCGTGTGATGCAGTCAGTGGTTCTCCTTCTTCTGATGGGAACAGTGCATCACCACACACGTTCATGCTGAGGCCCGCATGATGCAGTCAGTGCTTCTCCTGATTCTGATGGGAACAGTCCATCACCTCACACATTCACACTGAGGACCGTGTAATGCAGTCAGTGCTTCCCCAGCTTCTGATGGGAATAGTCCATCACCTCACGTACTCACACTGAGGCCCACCTGATGCAGTCAGTGCTTCTCCTGCTTCTGATGGGAACAGTCCATCACCACACACGTTCACACTGAGGCCCGTGTGATGCAGTCAGTGCTTCTCCTGCTTCTGATGGGAACAGTTCATCACCTCACGCATTCACACTGAGGCCCACCCGATGCAGTCAGTGCTTCTCCTACTTCTGATGCAAACAGTCCATCACTTCACTCATTCACACTGAGGCCCACCTGATGCAGTCAGTGCTTCTCCTGCTTCTGATGGGAACAGTCCATCACCACACACATTCACACTGAGGCCCGCGTGATGCAGTCAGTGCTTCTCCTGCTTCTGATGGGAACAGTCCATCACCTCACACATTCACACTGAGGACCGTGTGATGCAGTCAGTGCTTCCCCAGCTTCTGATGGGAACAGTCCATCACCTCACACATTCACACTGAGGCCCGTGTGATGCAGTCACTGCTTCTCCAGCTTCTGATGGGAATAGTCCATCACCTCACGTACTCACACTGAGGCCCACCTGATGCAGTCAGTGCTTCTCCTGCTTCTGATGGGAACAGTCCATCACCTCACACGATCACACCGAGGCCCACATGATGTAGCTCAGTAAAGTCTCTCACCTCACACATTCACAGTGAGGCCCACCTGATACAATCAGTGCTTCCCCTGCTTCTGATGGGAACAGTCCATCACCTCACGCATTCACACTGAGGCCCACCTGATGCAGTCAGTGCTTCTCCTACTTCTGATGCAAGCAGTCCATCACCTCACTCATTCACACTGAGGCCCACCTGTTGCAGTCAGTGCTTCCCCTGCTTCTGATGGGAACAGTCCATCACCTTACACATTCACACTGAGGCCCACCTGATGCAGTCAGTGCTTCTCCTGCTTCTGACGGGAATAGTCCCTCACCTCACACATTCACACTGAGGTCCGTGTGATGCAGTCAGTGCTTCTCCTGCTTCTGACGGGAACAGTCCATCACCCCAGACATTCACACTGAGGCCCACCTGATGCAGTCAGTGCTTCTCCTGCTTCTGATGGGAATAGTCCATCACTACACACAGTCATACTGAGGCCCACCTGATGCAGTTCAGTACAGTCCCTCATTTCACACATTCACACTGAGGTCCGTGTGATGCAGTCAGTGCTTCTCCTTCTTCTGATGGAAACAGTCCATCACCTCACACATTCACACTGAGGCCTACCTGATGCAGCTCAGTACAGTCCCTCACCTCACACATTCACACTGAGGCCCACCGGATGCATTCAGTGCTTCTCCTGCTTCTGATGGGAACAGTCCCTCACCTCAACAGTCACACTGAGGCCCACCTGATGCAGTCAGTGCTTTTCGTGCTTCTGATGAGAACAGTCCATCACCTCACTCATTCACACTGAGGCCCACCTGATGCAATCAGTGCTTCTCCTGCTTCTGATGGGAAAAGTCCATCACCTCACACAGTCACACTGAGGCCCAGCTGATACAGCTAAGTGTAGTCCCTCACCTCACGCATTCACACTGAGGCCCGCCTGATGCAGTCAGTGCTTCTCCTGCTTCTGACGGGAACAGTCCCTCACCTCACACATTCACACTGAGGTCCGTGTGATGCAGTCAGTGCTTCTCCTGCTTCTGATGGGAACAGTCCCTCACCTCACACAGTCACACTGAGGCCCACCTGATGCAGTCAGTGCTTCTCGTGCTTCTGATGGGAACAGTCCATCACCCCAGACATTCACACTGAGGCCCGCCTGATGCAGTCAGTGCTTCTCCTGCTTCTGATGGGAATAGTCCATCACTACACACAGTCATACTGAGGCCCACCTGATGCAGTTCAGTACAGTCCCTCATTTCACACATTCACACTGAGGTCCGTGTGATGCAGTCAGTGCTTCTCCTTCTTCTGATGGAAACAGTCCATCACCTCACACATTCACACTGAGGCCTACCTGATGCAGCTCAGTACAGTCCCTCACCTCACACATTCACACTGAGGCCCACCGGATGCATTCAGTGCTTCTCCTGCTTCTGATGGGAACAGTCCCTCACCTCAACAGTCACACTGAGGCCCACCTGATGCAGTCAGTGCTTCTCGTGCTTCTGATGAGAACAGTCCATCACCTCACTCATTCACACTGAGGCCCACCTGATGCAATCAGTGCTTCTCCTGCTTCTGATGGGAAAAGTCCATCACTTCACACAGTCACACTGAGGCCCAGCTGATACAGCTCAGTGTAGTCCCTCACCTCACGCATTCACACTGAGGCCCGCCTGATGCAGTCAGTGCTTCTCCTGCTCCTGATGGGAACAGTCCATCACCTCACACATTCACACTGAGGCCCACCTGATGCAGTCAGTGCTTCTCCTGCTTCTGATGGGGACAGTCCATCACCTCGCAAAGTCACACTGAGGCCCACCTGATACAGCTCAGTGCAGTCCCTCACCTCACACATTCACACTGAGGCCCACCTGATGCAGTCAGTGCTTCTCCTGCTCCTGATGGGAACAGTCCATCACCTCACACAATCACGCTGAGGCCCACCTGATGCAGTCAGTGCTTCTCCTGCTTCTGGTGGGATCAGTCCCTCACCTTACGCATTCACGCTGAGGCCCACCTGATGCAGTCAGTGCTTCTCCTGCTTCTGGTGGAAACAGTCCATCACCTCACGCATTCACACTGAGGCCTTTGTGATGCAGTCAGTGCTTCTCCTGCTTCTGATGGGAACAGTCCATCACCTCACAAAGTCATACTGAGGCCCACCTGATGCAGTCAGTGCTTCTCGTGCTTCTGATGAGAACAGTCCATCACCTCACTAATTCACACTGAGGCCCACCTGATGCAGTCAGTGCTTCTCCTGATGGGAACAATTTATCACCTCATGCATTCATACTGAGGCCCACCTGATGCAGTCAGTGCTTCTCCTGCTTCTGATGGGAACAGTCCATCACCTCACACAGTCACACTGAGGCCCACCTGATGCAGTCAGTGCTTCTCCTGCTTCTGATGGGAACAGTCCCTCACCTCACGCATTCACGCTGAGGCCCGTGTGATGCAGTCAGTGCTTCTCTTGCTTCTGATGGGAACAGTCCATCACCTCACTCATTCACACTGAGGCCCGTGTGATGCAGTCAGTGCTTCTCCTGCTTCTGATGGGAACAGTCCATCACCTCACACATTCACACTGAGGCCCGTGTGATGCAGTCAGTGCTTCTCCAGCTTCTGATGGGAATAGTCCATCACCTCACGTACTCACACTGAGGCCCACCTGATGCAGTCAGTGCTTCTCCTGCTTCTGATGGGAACAATCCATCACCTCACACGATCACAGTGAGGCCCACATGATGTAGCTCAGTAAAGTCTCTCACCTCACACATTCACAGTGAGGCCCACCTGATACAATCAGTGCTTCCCCTGCTTCTGATGGGAACAGTCCATCACCTCACGCATTCACACTGAGGCCCACCTGATGCAGTCAGTGCTTCTCCTACTTCTGATGCAAACAGTCCATCACATCACTCATTCACACTGAGGCCCACCTGATGCAGTCAGTGCTTCCCCTGCTTCTGATGGGAACAGTCCATCACCTCACACAGTCACACTGAGGCCCACCTGATGCAGTCAGTGCTTCTCGTGCTTCTTATGGGAACAGTCCATCACCCCAGACATTCACACTGAGGCCCACCTGATGCAGTCAGTGCTTCTCCTGCTTCTGATGGGAATAGTCCATCACTACACACAGTGATACTGAGGCCCACCTGATGCAGTTCAGTACAGTCCCTCATTTCACACATTCACACTGAGGTCCGTGTGATGCAGTCAGTGCTTCTCCTTCTTCTGATGGAAACAGTCCATCACCTCACACATTCACACTGAGGCCTACCTGATGCAGCTCAGTACAGTCCCTCACCTCACACATTCACACTGAGGCCCACCGGATGCATTCAGTGCTTCTCCTGCTTCTGATGGGAACAGTCCCTCACCTCAACAGTCACACTGAGGCCCACCTGATGCAGTCAGTGCTTCTCGTGCTTCTGATGAGAACAGTCCATCACCTCACTCATTCACACTGAGGCCCACCTGATGCAATCAGTGCTTCTCCTGCTTCTGATGGGAAAAGTCCATCACCTCACACAGTCACACTGAGGCCCAGCTGATACAGCTCAGTGTAGTCCCTCACCTCACGCATTCACACTGAGGCCCGCCTGATGCAGTCAGTGCTTCTCCTGCTCCTGATGGGAACAGTCCATCACCTCACACATTCACACTGAGGCCCACCTGATGCAGTCAGTGCTTCTCCTGCTTCTGATGGGGACAGTCCATCACCTCACACAGTCACACTGAGGCCCACCTGATACAGCTCAGTGCAGTCCCTCACCTCACACATTCACACTGAGCCCCACCTGATGCAGTCAGTGCTTCTCCTGCTCCTGATGGGAACAGTCCATCACCTCACACATTCACGCTGAGGCCCACCTGATGCAGTCAGTGCTTCTCCTGCTTCTGGTGGGATCAGTCCCTCACCTTACGCATTCACGCTGAGGCCCACCTGATGCAGTCAGTGCTTCTCCTGCTTCTGGTGGAAACAGTCCATCACCTCACGCATTCACACTGAGGCCTTTGTGATGCAGTCAGTGCTTCTCCTGCTTCTGATGGGAACAGTCCATCACCTCACACAGTCATACTGAGGCCCACCTGATGCAGTCAGTGCATCTCGTGCTTCTGATGAGAACAGTCCATCACCTCACTAATTCACACTGAGGCCCACCTGATGCAGTCAGTGCTTCTCCTGATGGGAACAATTTATCACCTCATGCATTCATACTGAGGCCCACCTGATGCAGTCAGTGCTTCTCCTGCTTCTGATGGGAACAGTCCATCACCTCACACAGTCACACTGAGGCCCACCTGATGCAGTCAGTGCTTCTCCTGCTTCTGATGGGAACAGTCCCTCACCTCACGCATTCACGCTGAGGCCCGTGTGATGCAGTCAGTGCTTCTCTTGCTTCTGATGGGAATAGTCCATCACCTCACTCATTCACACTGAGGCCCGTGTGATGCAGTCAGTGCTTCTCCTGCTTCTGATGGGAACAGTCCATCACCTCACACATTCACACTGAGGCCCGTGTGATGCAGTCAGTGCTTCTCCAACTTCTGATGGGAATAGTCCATCACCTCACGTACTCACACTGAGGCCCACCTGATGCAGTCAGTGCTTCTCCTGCTTCTGATGGGAACAGTCCATCACCTCACACGATCACAGTGAGGCCCACATGATGTAGCTCAGTAAAGTCTATCACCTCACACATTCACAGTGAGGCCCACCTGATACAATCAGTGCTTCCCCTGCTTCTGATGGGAACAGTCCATCACCTCACGCATTCACACTGAGGCCCACCTGATGCAGTCAGTGCTTCTCCTACTTCTGATGCAAACAGTCCATCACCTCACTCATTCACACTGAGGCCCACCTGATGCAGTCAGTGCTTCCCCTGCTTCTGATGGGAACAGTCCATCACCTTACACATTCACACTGAGGCCCACCTGATGCAGTCAGTGCTTCTCCTGCTTCTGACGGGAACAGTCCCTCACCTCACACATTCACACTGAGGTCCGTGTGATGCAGTCAGTGCTTCTCCTGCTTCTGATGGGAACAGTCCCTCACCTCACACAGTCACACTGAGGCCCACCTGATGCAGTCAGTGCTTCTTGTGCTTCTGAGGGGAACAGTCCATCACCCCAGACATTCACACTGAGACCCACCTGATGCAGACAGTGCTTCTCCTGCTTCTGATGGGAACAGTCCATTACCTCACACAGTCATACTGAGGCCCACCTGATGCAGTCAGTGCTTCTCGTGCTTCTGTTGAGAACAGTCCATCACCTCACTAATTCACACTGTGGCCCACCTGATGCAGTCAGTGCTTCTCCTGATGGGAACAATTTATCACCTCATGCATTCACACTGAGGCCCACCTGATGCAGTCAGTGCTTCTCCTGCTTCTGATGGGAACAGTCCATCACCTCACACAGTCACACTGAGTCCCACCTGATACAGCTCAGTGCTTCTCCTGCATCTGATGGGAACAGTCCCTCACCTCACAGATTCACAGTGAGGCCCGCCTGATGCAGTCACTGCTTCCCCTGCACTTGATGGGAACAGTCCATCACCTCACGCATTCATACTGAGGCCCACCTGATGCAGTCAGTGCTTCTCCTGCTTCTGATGGGAACAGTCCCTCACCTCACGCATTCACGCTGAGGCCCGTGTGATGCAGTCAGTGCTTCTCTTGCTTCTGATGGGAACAGTCCATCACCTCACTCATTCACACTGAGGCCCGTGTGATGCAGTCAGTGCTTCTCCTGCTTCTGATGGGAACAGTCCATCACCTCACACATTTACACTGAGGCCCGTGTGATGCAGTCAGTGCTTCTCCAGCTTCTGATGGGAATAGTCCATCACCTCACGTACTCACACTGAGGCCCACCTGATGCAGTCAGTGCTTCTCCTGCTTCTGATGGGAACAGTCCATCACCTCACACGATCACACTGAGGCCCACATGATGTAGCTCAGTAAAGTCTCTCACCTCACACATTCACAGTGAGGCCCACCTGATACAATCAGTGCTTCCCCTGCTTCTGATGGGAACAGTCCATCACCTCACGCATTCACACTGAGGCCCACCTGATGCAGTCAGTGCTTCTCCTACTTCTGATGCAAACAGTCCATCACCTAACTCATTCACACTGAGGCCCACCTGATGCAGTCAGTGCTTCCCCTGCTTCTGATGGGAACAGTCCATCACCTTACACATTCACACTGAGGCCCACCTGATGCAGTCAGTGCTTCTCCTGCTTCTGACGGGAACAGTCCCTCACCTCACACATTCACACTGAAGTCCGTGTGATGCAGTCAGTGCTTCTCCTGCTTCTGATGGGAACAGTCCCTCACCTCACACAGTCACACTGAGGCCCACCTGATGCAGTCAGTGCTTCTCGTGCTTCTTATGGGAACAGTCCATCACCCCAGACATTCACACTGAGGCCCACCTGATGCAGTCAGTGCTTCTCCTGCTTCTGATTGGAATAGTCCATCACTACACACAGTCATACTGAGGCCCACCTGATGCAGTTCAGTACAGTCCCTCATTTCACACATTCACACTGAGGTCAGTGTGATGCAGTCAGTGCTTCTCCTTCTTCTGATGGAAACAGTCCATCACCTCACACATTCACACTGAGGCCTACCTGATACAGCTCAGTGTAGTCCCTCACCTCACGCATTCACACTGAGGCCCGCCTGATGCAGTCAGTGCTTCTCCTGCTCCTGATGGGAACAGTCCATCACCTCACACATTCACACTGAGGCCCACCTGATGCAGTCAGTGCTTCTCCTGCTTCTGATGGGAACAGTCCATCACCTCACACAGTCACACTGAGGCCCACCTGATACAGCTCAGTGCAGTCCCTCACCTCACACATTCACACTGAGGCCCACCTGATGCAGTCAGTGCTTCTCCTGCTCCTGATGGGAACAGTCCATCACCTCACACATTCACGCTGAGGCCCACCTGATGCAGTCAGTGCTTCTCCCGCTTCTGGTGGGATCAGTCCCTCACCTTACGCATTCACGCTGAGGCCCACCTGATGCAGTCAGTGCTTCTCCTGCTTCTGGTGGAAACAGTCCATCACCTCACGCATTCACACTGAGGCCTGTTTGATGCAGTCAGTGCTTCTCCTGCTTCTGATGGGAACAGTCCATCACCTCACACAGTCACACTGAGGCCCACCTGATGCAGTCAGTGCTTCTTGTGCTTCTGATGAGAACAGTCCATCACCTCACTAATTCACACTGAGGCCCACCTGATGCAGTCATTGCTTCTCCTGCTTCTGATGGGAACAATTTATCACCTCATGCATTCACACTGAGGCCCACCTGATGCAGTCAGTGCTTCTCCTGCTCCTGATGGGAACAGTCCATCACCTCACACAGATTCACACTGAGGCCCGCCTGATGCAGTCACTGCTTCTCCTGCACTTGATGGGAACAGTCCATCACCTCACACATTCATACTGAGGCCCACCTGATGCAGTCAGTGCTTCTCCTGCTTCTGATGGGAACAGTCCCTCACCTCACTCATTCACACTGAGACCCACCTGATGCAGGCAGTGCTTCTCCTGCTTCTGATGGGAACAGTCCATCACCTCACACATTCACACTGAGGTACGTGTGATGCAGTCAGTGCTTCTCCTGCTTCTGATGGGAACAGTCCCTCACCTCACACAGTCACACTGAGGCCCACCTGATGCAGTCAGTGCTTCTCGTGCTTCTTATGGGAACAGTCCATCACCCCAGACATTCACACTGAGGCCCACCTGATGCAGTCAGTGCTTCTCCTGCTTCTGATGGGAATAGTCCATCACTACACACAGTCATACTGAGGCCCACCTGATGCAGTTCAGTACAGTCCCTCATTTCACACATTCACACTGAGGTCAGTGTGATGCAGTCAGTGCTTCTCCTTCTTCTGATGGAAACAGTCCATCACCTCACACATTCACACTGAGGCCTACCTGATGCAGCTCAGTACAGTCCCTCACCTCACACATTCACACTGAGGCCCACCGGATGCATTCAGTGCTTCTCCTGCTTCTGATGGGAACAGTCCCTCACCTCAACAGTCACACTGAGGCTCACCTGATGCAGTCAGTGCTTCTTGTGCTTCTGATGAGAACAGTCCATCACCTCACTCATTCACACTGAGGCCCACCTGATGCAATCAGTGCTTATCCTGCTTCTGATGGGAACAGTCCATCACCTCACACAGTCACACTGAGGCCCAGCTGATACAGCTCAGTGTAGTCCCTCACCTCACACATTCACACTGAGGCCCGCCTGATGCAGTCAGTGCTTCTCCTGCTCCTGATGGGAACAGTCCATCACCTGACACATTCACACTGAGGCCCACCTGATGCAGTCAGTGCTTCTCCTGCTTCTGATGGGAACAGTCCATCACCTCACACAGTCACACTGAGGCCCACCTGATACAGCTCAGTGCAGTCCCTCACCTCACACATTCACACTGAGCCCCACCTGATGCAGTCAGTGCTTCTCCTGCTCCTGATGGGAACAGTCCATCACCTCACACATTCACGCTGAGGCCCACCTGATGCAGTCAGTGCTTCTCCTGCTTCTGATGGGAACAGTCCATCACCTCACACAGTCACACTGAGGCCCACCTGATGCAGTCAGTGCTTCTCGTGCTTCTGATGAGAACAGTCCATCACCTCACTAATTCACACTGAGGCCCACCTGATGCAGTCATTGCTTCTCCTGCTTCTGATGGGAACAATTTATCACCTCATGCATTCACACTGAGGCCCACCTGATGCAGTCAGTGCTTCTCCTGCTCCTGATGGGAACAGTCCATCACCTCACACAGTCACACTGAGGCCCACCTGATACAGCTCAGTGCTTCTCCTGCATCTGATGGGAACAGTCCCTCACCTCACAGATTCACACTGAGGCCCGCCTGATGCAGTCACTGCTTCTCCTGCACTTGATGGGAACAGTCCATCACCTCACACATTCATACTGAGGCCCACCTGATGCAGTCAGTGCTTCTCCTGCTTCTGATGGGAACAGTCCCTCACCTCACTCATTCACACTGAGACCCACCTGATGCAGGCAGTGCTTCTCCTGCTTCTGATGGGAACAGTCCATCACCTCACACATTCACACTGAGGCCCACCTTATGCAGTCAATGCTTCTCCTGCATCTGATGGGAACAGTCTATCACCTCACGCACTCACACTGAGGCCCACCTGATGCAGTCAGTGCTTCTCCTGCATCTGATGGGAACAGTCCATCACCACATGCACTCACATTGAGACCCACCTGATGCAGTCAGTGCTTCTCTTGCGTCTGATGGGAACAGTCCATCACCTCACGCATTCACACTGAGGCCCAACTCATACAGCTTAGTACAGTCCATCATCTCACACACTCATACTGAGGCCCACCTGATGCAGTCAGTGCTTCTCCTGCTTCTGATGAGAATAGTCCATCACCTCACACAGTCACACTGAGGCCCACCTGATACAGCTCAGTGCAGTCCCTCACCTCACAGATTCACACTGAGGCCGGCCTGAAGCAGTCAGTGCTTTTCCTGGTCCTGATGGGAACAGTCCATCACCTCACACATTCACACTGAGGCCCACCTGATGCAGTCAGTGCTTCTCCTGCTTCTGATAGGAACACTCGATCACCTCACACAGTCACACCGAGGCCCACCTGATACAGCTCAGTGCAGTCCCTCACCTCACACATTCACACTGAGGCCCACCTGATGCAGTCAGTGCTTCTCCTGCATCTGATGGGAACAGTCCATCGCCTCACACGTTCAAACTGAGGCCCACCTGATGCAGTCAGTGCTTCTCCTGCTTCTGATGGGAACAGTCCATCACCTCACACATTCACACTGAGGCCCACCTGATGCAGTCAGTGCTTCTCCATCTTCTGATGAGAACAGTCCATCACCACACACGTTCACACTGAGGCCCGTGTGATGCAGTCAGTGCTTCTCCTGCTTCTGATGGGAACAGTCTATCACCTCACGTACTCACACTGAGGCCCACCTGAAGCAGTCAGTGCTTCTCCTGCTTCTGATGGGAACAGTCCATCACCTCACACATTCACACTGAGGCCCACCTGATGCAGTCAATGCTTCTCCTGCGTCTGATGGGAACAGTCCATCACCTCACGCACTCACACTGAGGCCCACCTGATGCAGTCAGTGCTTCTCCTGCATCTGATGGGAACAGTCCATCATCTCACACATTCACAGTGAGGCCCACCTGATACAGCTCAGTACAGTCCATCACCTCACACACTCATACTGAGGCCAACCTGATGCAGTCAGTGCTTCTCCTGCTTCTGACGGGAACAGTCCATCACCTCACGCATTCACACTGAGGCCCATGTGATGCAGTCAGTGCTTCTCCTGCTTATGATGAGAACAGTCCATCACTTCACACAGTCACACCGAGGTTCACCTGATGCAGTCAGTGCTTCTCCTGCGTCTGATGGAAACAGTCCATCACCTCACGCACTCACACTGAGGCCCACCTGATGCAGTCAGTGCTTCTCCTGCGTCTGATGGGAACAGTCCATCACCTCACACATTCACACTGAGGCCCAACTGATACAGCTCAGTACAGTCCATCATCTCACACACTCATACTGAGGCCCACCTGATGCAGTCAGTGCTTCTCTTGCTTCTGATGAGAATAGTCCATCACCTCACACAGTCAAACTGAGGTTCACCTGATGCAGCTCAGTGCAGTCCCTCACCTCACACACTGATACTGAGGCCCACCTGATGCAGTCAGTGCTTCTCCTGCTTTTGATGAGAATAGTCCATCACCTTACACATTCACACTGAGGCCCACCTGATGCAGTCAGTGCTTCTCCTGCTTCTGATGGGAACAGTCCATCACCTCACACAGTCACACTGAGGCCCACCTGATACAGCTCAGTGCAGTCCCTCACCTCACACACTCATACTGAGGCCCACCTGATGCAGTCAGTGCTGCTCCTGCTTCTGATGAGAACAGTCCATCACCTCACACAGTCACACTGAGGTTCACCTGATGCAGTCAGTGCTTCTCCTGCGTCTGATGGGAAGAGTCCCTCACCTCACACATTCACACTGAGGCCCACCTGATGCAGTCAGTGCTTCTCCTGCTTCTGATGGGAACAGTCCATCACCTCACTTACTCACACTGAAGCCCACCTGATGCAGTCAGTGCTTCTCCTGCTTCTGATGGGAACAGTCCATCACCTCACACATTCACACTTAGGTCCACCTTATGCAGTCAATGCTTCTCCTGCATCTGATGGGAACAGCCCATCACCTCACGCACTCACACTGAGGCCCACCTGATGCAGTCAGTGCTTCTCCTGCATCTGATGGGATCAGCCCATCACCTCACACATTCACACTGAGGCCCACCTGATACAGCTCAGTACAGTCCATCACCTCACACACTCATACTGAGTCCAACCTGATGCAGTCAGTGCTTCTCCTGCTTCTGATGGAAACAGTCCCTCACCTGACACATTGACACTGAGGCCCACCTGATGTAGTCAGTGCTTCTTCTGCTTCTGATGGGAACAGTCCATCACCTCACACAGTCACACTGAGGCCCACCTGATACAGCTCAGTGCAGTCCACCATCTCACACATTCACACTGAGGCCCGTGTGATGCAGTCAGTGATTCTCGTGTTTCTGATGGGAACAGTCCATCACCTCACGTACTCACACTGAGGGACACCTGATGCAGTCAGTGCTTCTCCTGCTTCGGATGGGAACAGTCCATCACCTATCTGATTCACACTGAGGCTTACCTGATGAAGTCAGTGCTTCTGCTGCTTCTGATGGGAACAGTCCATCACCTCACGCATTCACACTGAAGCCAACCTGATGCAGTCAGTGCTTCCCCTGCTTCTGATGGGAACAGTCCATCACCTCACACATTCACACTGAGGCCCACCTGATGCAGTCAGTGCTTCTCCTGCTTCTGATGGGAACAGTCCATCACCTCACATATTCACACTGAGGCCCGTGTGATGCAGTCAGTGCTTCTCCTGCTTCTGAGGGGAACAGTCCATCGCCTCACGTACTCACACTGAGGTCCACCTGATGCAATCAGTACTTCTCCTGCTTCTAATGGGAACAGTCCATCACCTAACTCAGTCACACTGAGGCCCACCTGATGCAGTCAGTGCTTCTCCTGCTTCTGATGGGGACCGTCCCTCACCTCACTCATTCACACTGAGGCCCACCTGATGCAGACAGTGCTTCTCCTGCTTTTGATGGGGACCGTCCCTCACCTCACTCATTCACACTGAGGCCCGCCTGATGCTGCTCAGTGCTTCTCCTGCTTCTGATGGGATCAGTCCCTCACTCACACGTTCACACTGAGGGCTTCAGTCGGGAGACTTGAGATTCAATCTCCCGGAATCTGACTAAGCCACGCCCCCGTCAAGCAGAGTTGATGGGAAAGGACATTATTCTCGGTGCGCTCGAGAGAATAAACCGCAGAGATGACCCCGCACTGGGTCTGACAGGGAAGGGAAGATATTAAACATCAAACCAGCAGAAAGTATTCTCTGCTGAGACCCACAGTTTTATCAAAGACTCCAGCAGCTTCCCCTGGTGATTTAATGTGACAAGACATGAAACTTGTATGTGTTTAGAAATCAGATTTCTTACTGACACGCCCACTCTGTCAGCGATTTGCTTTCTGTCTGTTGAGTAATTTCCATTTTAATGCCCAGAGAGGCGTGATTGGAAGGAGTCTCTGGCGATGCGTCTCATTCTGCAATAACCCCCGACCTCTCTTCCATATCATATCCAGTTATTTAGATAAAACAGAGCTTGAAGGGCCGGCCCCTCCCTGTGAGCCAGTTACTGCTGCCAGTCTGGTGACTCCTGTCCCTGAAGCTGGTCTAGCGCCTTGTGGCAGAAGAGAGCGCGCTGACCTCTGGGCGCATCCCTAGGAAGACAAACTGCACTTGTTGTGTCTCGTGACCATGAACCCCCACCTCTCCTCGGCATGGCTCCCCCTGCACCCCGTGTCTGTTTACACGCAGCTGCGCGCCCTCTGCTGAGACGTGGAGGTCGCTGTGGACAACAAGGCCACTGCTTATATGTAATTATTCAAACATTCAGCAGTCCTGGAGCGCCATAAGTGCATTAAAGGAGACCTCATCCGCACCCCTGTCATCTCCTGCCATGACACCCCTCTCCTCTCGCTGACTGCCAGGATGTCCCCTCATGATGCACCCCCCACACACCTCACCCCCGGCCCTCCTAGAGGGCATGAGGATATTTCACTCCTAAAGGTAATAGGTTCGCCAAATTCAAAGTACAAATATAATGTTTGCAGAGAAACATGAAGACATTAAAACACTTAATACTCTGCCGAAATATCTTTGTTTTCTAATTTCAGTCACACTAAGGTCCTCCCTGGCTGCGGCTGGGGCCCCCACAGGACAAAGGCTCCCTTTGTCTCCTCAATGGCAAAGCCCAGTCACCCATCGCAGGCTCCTGGTCCTGGCACGGAGGCATGCTGTCACCCATCACAGACGCCTGGTCCTTACACAGAGGCATGCTGTCACCCATCACAGGCTCCTGGTCCCAGCACAGAGGCATGCTGTCACCCAGCACAGAGGCATGCTGTCACCCAGCACAGGCTCCAGGTCCTTACACAGAGACATGCTGTCACCCATCACAGTCTCCTGGTCCTGACACCGAGGCATCCTGTCACCCATCACAGACGCCTGGTCCTGATATGGAGGCGTGCTGTCACACATCACAGGCTCCTGGTCCTGAAACAGAGGCATGCTGTCACCCACGACAGGCTCCTGGTCCCTGCACAGAGGCATGCTGTCACCCATCACAGGCTCCTGGTCACGGCAACGAAACATGCTGTCACCCATCACAGGCTCCTGGTCAACGCACTGAGGCATGCTGTCACCCATCACAGGCTCCTGGTCACGGCAACGAAACATGCTGTCACCCATCACAGGCTCCTGGTCAAGGCACTGAGGCATGCTGTCACCCATCACAGGCTCCTGGTCCGGACACCGGGGCATGCTGTCCCCTATCACAGGCTCCTGGTCCCAACACAGAGGCATGCTGTCACCCATCACAGATGCCTGATCCTCACACAGAGGCATGCTGTCACCAATCAAAGACGCCTGGTCCTGATATGGAGGTGTGCTGTCACCCATCACAGGCTCCTGGTCCTGACACAGAGGCATGCTGTCACCCATCCCAGCCTCCTGCTCCTGACACAGAGGCATGCTGTCACCCATCACAGGCTCCTGGTCCCAGCACAGAGGCATGCTGCCACCCATCACAGGCTCCTGGTCCCAGCACAGAGGCATGCTGTCACCCATCACAGACGCCTGGTCCTGATATGGAGGAGTGCTGCCACCCATCACAGGCTCCTGGTCCCAGCACAGAGGCATGCTGTCACCCATCACATGCTCCTGGTCCCGGCATGGCTGCATGCTGTCACCCATCACAGGCTCCTGGTCCTGACACAGAGGCATGCTGTCACACATCACAGACGCCTGGTCCTGATATGGAGGCATGCTGTCACCCATCACAGGCTCCTGGTCCCAGCACAGAGGCATGCTGTCACCCCTTACAGACGCCTGGTCCTGATATGGAGGCATGCTGTCACCCATCACAGGCTCCTGGTCCTGACACAGAGGCATGCTGTCACCCATCACAGGCTCCTGTTCCCGGCACAGAGGCATGCTGTCACCCATCACAGGCTCCTGGTCCTGACACAGTGGCATGCTGTCACCCATCACAGGCTCCTGGTCAAAGCACAAAGGCATGCTGTCACCCATCACAGGTTCCTGTCCCTGACAAAGAGGCATGCAGTCACCTATCACAGGCTCCTGGTCGTGATATGGAGGCATGCTGTCACCCATCACAGATGCCTGGTCCCGGCATGGCTGCATGCTGTCACCCATCACAGGCTCCTGGTCCTGACACAGAGGCATGCTGTCTCCCATCACAGGCTCCTGGTCAATGCACGAAGGCATGCTGTCACCCATCACAGGCGCCTGGTCCTGACACAGAGGCATGCTGTCACCCATCACAGGCTCCTGGTCCTGACACGGAGGCATGCTGTCACCCATCACAGGCTCCTGGTCCTGACACAGAGGCATGCTGTCTCCCATCACAGGCTCCTGGTCCCAGCACAGAGGCATGCTGTCACCCATCACAGACGCTTGGTCCTGATATGGAGGCATGCTGTTACCCATCACAGGCTCCTGGTCCTGACATAAAGGCGTGCTGTCACCCATCACAGGCTCTTGGTCCTGACACCGAGGCATGCTGTCACCCATCACAGGCTCCTTGTCCCAGCACAGAGGCATGCTGTCACCCATCACAGTCTCCTGGTCCTGATATGGAGGCAAGCTGTCACCCATCACAGGCTCCTGGTCCCAGCACAGATGCATGCTGTCACCCATCACATACGCCTGGTCCTGATATGGAGGCATGCTGTCACCCATCACAGGCTCCTGCTCCTGACACAGAGGCATGCTGTCACCCATCACAGGCTCCTGGTCCCAGCACAGAGGCATGCTGTCACCCATCACAGGCTCCTGGTCCCAGCACAGAGGCATGCTGCCACCCATCACAGGCTCCTGGTCCCAGCACAGAGGCATGCTGTCACCCATCACAGACGCCTGGTCCTGATATGGAGGAGTGCTGCCACCCATCACAGGCTCCTGGTCCCAGCACAGAGGCATGCTGTCACCCATCACAGGCTCCTGATCACAGGCTCCTGGTCCTGAAACAGAGGTGTGCTGTCACCCATCACAGTCTCCTGGTCCTGATATGGAGGCATGCTGTCACCCATCACAGGCTCCTGTTCCTGGCACAGAGGCATGCTGTCATCCATCACAGGCTCCTGGTCCTGACAAAGAGGCATGCTGCCACCCATCACAGGCTCCTGGTCCTGATATGGAGGCATGCTGTCACCCATCACAGGCTCGTGGTCCTGACACAGAGGCATGCTGTCACCCATCACAGTCTCCTGGTCCTGACACAGAGGCATGCTGTCACCCATCACAGGCTCCTGGTCCCTGCAAAGAGGCATGCTGTCACCCATCACAGACGCCTGGTCCTGATATGGAGGCATGCTGTCTCCCATCACAGTCTCCTGGTCCTTACACAGAGGCATGCTGTCACCCATCACAGTATCCTGGTCCTGACACAGAGGCATGCTGCCACCCATCACAGTCTTCTGGTCCTGATATGGGGGCATGCTGTCACCCATCACAGACGCCTGGTCCTGATATGGAGGCATGCTGTCTCCCATCACAGTCTCCTGGTCCTTACACAGAGGCATGTTGTCACCCTTCACAGTATCCTGGTCCTGACACAGAGGCATGCTGTCACCCATCGCAGTCTCCTGGTCCTGACATGGAGGCATGCTGTCACCCATCACAGGCTCCTGGTCAAGGAACCGAGGCATGCTGTCACCCATCACAGTCTCCTGGTCCTGACATGGAGGCATACTGCCACCCATCACAGTTTCCTGGTCCTGACATGGAGGCATGCTGCCACCCATCGCAGTCTCCTGGTCAAGGCACCGAGGCATGCTGTCACCCATCTCAGGCTCCTGGTCAAGGCACTGAGGCATGCTGTCACCCATCACAGTCTCCTGGTCCCGGCATGGATGCATGCTGGCACTCATCATAGGCTCCTGGTCCTGGCACGTAGGCATGCTGTCACCCATCACAGCCTCCTGGTCCTGAAATGGAGGCATGCTGTCTCCGAGTCTTGATATAGAGGCATGCTGTCACCCATCGCAGGCTCCTGGCCCTGGCATGGCTGCATGCTGGCACTCATTGATGGCACCTGGTCCTGGCATGACTGCATGCTGTCACCCATCACAGGCTCCTGCTCATTTCACATAGGCATGCTGTTATCTCTCACAGGTTCCTGGTCCCTGCACAGAGGCATGTTGTCACCCATCACAGTCTCCTGGTGCTGATGAGAAGGCATGCTGTCACCCATCACAGGCTTCTGGTCGTGGCACGGAGGCATGCTGTCACCCATCACAGGCTCCTGGTTCTGCATGGCTGTATGCTTTCACCCAACACAATCTCCTGGTCCTGGCATGGCTGCATACTGGCACCCATGGCAGGCTCCTGGTTCTGGCATGGCTGCATGCTGTCACCCATCACAGGCTCCTGGTCAAGGCACCGAGGCATGCTGTCACCCATCACAGTCTCCTGGTCCCGGCATGGATGCATGCTGGCACTCATCACAAGCTCCTGGTCCTGGCACGTAGGCATGCTGTCACCCATCACAGCCTCCTGGTCCTGATATGGAGGCATGCTGTCTCCGAGTCCTGATATAGAGGCATGCTGTCACCCATCGCAGGCTCCTGGCCCTGGCATGGCTGCATGCTGGCACTCATTGATGGCACCTGTTCCTGGCATGACTGCATGCTGTCACCCATCACAGGCTCCTGCTCATTTCACATAGGCATGCTGTTATCTCTCACAGGTTCCTGGTCCCTGCACAGAGGCATGTTGTCACCCATCACAGTCTCCTGGTGCTGATGAGAAGGCATGCTGTCACCCATCACAGGCTTCTGGTCATGGCACGGAGGCA
Organism: Pleurodeles waltl; assembly: GCF_031143425.1. Lineage (NCBI taxonomy): Eukaryota > Metazoa > Chordata > Amphibia > Caudata > Salamandridae > Pleurodeles > Pleurodeles waltl. The sequence continues at coordinate 1,022,629,592 of NC_090450.1, read as the reverse complement.
TGCTGTCACCCATCACAGGCTCCTGGTTCTGCATGGCTGTATGCTTTCACCCAACACAATCTCCTGGTCCTGGCATGGCTGCATGCTGGCACCCATCGCAGGCTCCTGGTTCTGGCATGGCTGCATACTGTCACCCATCACAGGCTCCTGTTCCCGGCATGGCTGCATGCCTTCACCCATCACAATCTCCTGGTCCCAACATGGCTACATGCTGGCACCCATCGCAGGCTCCTGGTCCTGGCATAGCTGCATGCTGTCCCATCACAGGCTCCTGGTCCTGGCATGGCTGCGTGCTGTCACCCATCACAGGCTCCAGGCTCCTGGTCCTGGCATTGCTGCATGCTGTCACCCTTCACAGGCTCCTGGTCAAGGCACCGAGGCATGTTGTCACCCATCATAGTCTTCTTGTCCTGATATGGAGGCATGCTGTCTCCGAGTCCTGATATAGAGGCATGCTGTCACCCATTGCAGGCTCCTGGCCCTGGCATGGCTGCATGCTGGCACTCATTGATGGCACCTGGTCCTGGCATGACTGCATGCTGTCACCCATCACAGGCTCCTGCTCATTTCACATAGGCATGCTGTTATCTCTCACAGGTTCCTGTTCCCTGCACAGAGGCATGTTGTCACCCATCACAGTCTCCTGGTGCTGATGAGAAGGCATGCTGTCACCCATCACAGGCTTCTGGTCGTGGCACGGAGGCATGCTGTCACCCATCACAGGCTCCTGGTTCTGCATGGCTGTATGCTTTCACCCAACACAATCTCCTGGTCCTGGCATGGCTGCATGCTGGCACCCATCGCAGGCTCCTGGTTCTGGCATGGCTGCATGCTGTCACCCATCACAGGCTCCTGGTCCCGGCATGGCTGCGTGCCTTCACCCATCACAATCTCCTGGTCCCAGCATGGCTGCATGCTGGCACCCATCGCAGGCTCCTGGTCCTGGCATAGCTGCATGCTGTCCCATCACAGGCTCCTGGTCCTGGCATGGCTGCGTGCTGTCACCCATCACAGGCTCCAGGCTCCTGGTCCTGGCATTGCTGCATGCTGTCACCCTTCACAGGCTCTTGGTCTAGGCACCGAGGCATGCTGTCGCCCATCACAGTCTCCTTGTCCTGATATAGAGGCATGCTGTCACCCATCGCAGGCTCCTGGCCCTGGCATGGCTGCATGCTGGCACTCATTGATGGCACCTGGTCCTGGCATGACTGCATGCTGTCACCCATCACAGGCTCCTGCTCATTTCACATAGGCATGCTGTTATCTCTCACAGGTTCCTGGTCCCTGCACAGAGGCATGTTGTCACCCATCACAGTCTCCTGGTGCTGATGAGAAGGCATGCTGTCACCCATCACAGGCTTCTGGTCGTGGCACGGAGGCATGCTGTCACCCATCACAGGCTCCTGGTTCTGCATGGCTGTATGCTTTCACCCAACACAATCTCCTGGTCCTGGCATGGCTGCATGCTGGCACCCATCGCAGGCTCCTGGTTCAGGCATGGCTGCATACTGTCACCCATCACAGGCTCCTGGTCCTGGCATGGCTGCATGCCTTCACCCATCACAATCTCCTGGTCCCAGCATGGCTGCATGCTGGCACCCATCGCAGGCTCCTGGTCCTGGCATAGCTGCATGCTGTCCCATCACAGGCTCCTGGTCCTGGCATGGCTGCGTGCTGTCACCCATCACAGGCTCCAGGCTCCTGGTCCTGGCATTGCTGCATGCTGTCACCCTTCACAGGCTCCTGGTCAAGGCACCGAGGCATGCTGTCACCCATCACAGTCTCCTGCTCCTGACATGGAGGCATTGGAGGCATGCTGTCACTCATTGCAGTCTCCTGGTCAAGGCAGCGAGGCATGCTGTCACCCATCACAGTCTCCTGGTCCAGATATGGAGGCATGATGTCACCCATCACAGGCTCCTGGTCCTGGCACGGAGGCATGCTGTCACCCATCACAGTCTCTTGGTCAAGGCACAAGGGCATGCTGTCGCCCATCACAGGCTCCTGGTCCTGACACAGAAAGCATGCAGTCACCTATCACAGGCTCCTGGTCATGATATGGAGGCATGCTGTCACCCATCACAGGCTCTTGGTCAATGCACGAAGGCATGCTGTCGCCCATCACAGGCTCCTGGTCCTGACACAGAGGCATGCTGTCACCCATCACAGGCTCCTGGTCAAGGCACTGACGCATGCTGTCACCCATCACAGGCTCCTGGTCCTGACACAGAGGCATGCTGTCACCCATCACAGGCTCCTGGTCATGACACAGAGGCATGTTGTCACCCATCACAGGCTCTTGATCCTGGCATGGACTCATGCTGACACCCATCACAAGCTCCTGGTTCCGGTATGGCTGCATGCTGTCACCCATCACAGACTCCTGGTCCCGGCATGGCTGCATGCTGTCACCCATCACAGGCTCCTGGTCCTGACACGGAGGCATGCTGTCACCCATCACAGACTCCGGGTCCTGACACAGAGGCATGCTGTCACCCATCACAGGCTCCTGGTCCTGATATATAGGTATGCTGTCACCTATCACAGTCTCCTTGTCCTGACATGGCTGCATGGTATCACCCATCGCAGGCTCCTGGTCCTGGCATTGTGGCATGCTAGCACTCATTGTTTGCTCCTGGTCCTGACATGACTGCATGCTGTCACCCATCACAGGCTCCTGGTCCCGGCATAGCTGTATGCTGGCACCCATCGCAGGCTCCTGGTCCTGGCATGGCTGCATGCTGTCACCCATCACAGGCTCCTGGTCCTGACATAGAGGCATGCTGTCACCCATCACAAGCTCCTGGTCCCAGCACAGAGGCATGCTGTCACCCATCATAGGCTCCTGGTCACGGCAACGAAACATGCTGTCACCCATCACAGGCTTCTGTTCCTGGCACGGAGGCATGCTGTCACCCATCACAGCTTCCTGGTCCTGGCATGGCTGCATGCTGTCACCCATCACAAGCTCCTGGTCCCGGTATGGCTGCATGCTGGCACCCATCGCAGGCTCCTGGTCCTGGCATGGCTGTATGCTGTCACCCATCACAAGCTCCTGGTCCCAGTATGGCTGCATGCTGTCACCCATCACAGGCTCTTGGTCCTAATGCGGAGGCATGCTGTCACCCATCACAGACTCCTGGTCCTGACACAGAGGTAAGCTGTCACCCATCACAATCTCCTGGTCCCAGCATGGCTGCATGCTGGCACCCATCGCAGGCTCCTGGTCCTGGCATAGCTGCATGCTGTCCCATCACAGGCTCCTGGTCCTGGCATGGCTGCGTGCTGTCACCCATCACAGGCTCCAGGCTCCTGGTCCTGGCATTGCTGCATGCTGTCACCCTTCACAGGCTCTTGGTCTAGGCACCGAGGCATGCTGTCGCCCATCACAGTCTCCTTGTCCTGATATAGAGGCATGCTGTCACCCATCGCAGGCTCCTGGCCCTGGCATGGCTGCATGCTGGCACTCATTGATGGCACCTGGTCCTGGCATGACTGCATGCTGTCACCCATCACAGGCTCCTGCTCATTTCACATAGGCATGCTGTTATCTCTCACAGGTTCCTGGTCCCTGCACAGAGGCATGTTGTCACCCATCACAGTCTCCTGGTGCTGATGAGAAGGCATGCTGTCACCCATCACAGGCTTCTGGTCGTGGCACGGAGGCATGCTGTCACCCATCACAGGCTCCTGGTTCTGCATGGCTGTATGCTTTCACCCAACACAATCTCCTGGTCCTGGCATGGCTGCATGCTGGCACCGATCGCAGGCTCCTGGTTCAGGCATGGCTGCATACTGTCACCCATCACAGGCTCCTGGTCCTGGCATGGCTGCATGCCTTCACCCATCACAATCTCCTGGTCCCAGCATGGCTGCATGCTGGCACCCATCGCAGGCTCCTGGTCCTGGCATAGCTGCATGCTGTCCCATCACAGGCTCCTGGTCCTGGCATGGCTGCGTGCTGTCACCCATCACAGGCTCCAGGCTCCTGGTCCTGGCATTGCTGCATGCTGTCACCCTTCACAGGCTCCTGGTCAAGGCACCGAGGCATGCTGTCACCCATCACAGTCTCCTGCTCCTGACATGGAGGCATTGGAGGCATGCTGTCACTCATTGCAGTCTCCTGGTCAAGGCAGCGAGGCATGCTGTCACCCATCACAGTCTCCTGGTCCAGATATGGAGGCATGATGTCACCCATCACAGGCTCCTGGTCCTGGCACGGAGGCATGCTGTCACCCATCACAGTCTCTTGGTCAAGGCACAAGGGCATGCTGTCGCCCATCACAGGCTCCTGGTCCTGACACAGAAAGCATGCAGTCACCTATCACAGGCTCCTGGTCATGATATGGAGGCATGCTGTCACCCATCACAGGCTCTTGGTCAATGCACGAAGGCATGCTGTCGCCCATCACAGGCTCCTGGTCCTGACACAGAGGCATGCTGTCACCCATCACAGGCTCCTGGTCAAGGCACTGACGCATGCTGTCACCCATCACAGGCTCCTGGTCCTGACACAGAGGCATGCTGTCACCCATCACAGGCTCCTGGTCATGACACAGAGGCATGTTGTCACCCATCACAGGCTCTTGATCCTGGCATGGACTCATGCTGACACCCATCACAAGCTCCTGGTTCCGGTATGGCTGCATGCTGTCACCCATCACAGACTCCTGGTCCCGGCATGGCTGCATGCTGTCACCCATCACAGGCTCCTGGTCCTGACACGGAGGCATGCTGTCACCCATCACAGACTCCGGGTCCTGACACAGAGGCATGCTGTCACCCATCACAGGCTCCTGGTCCTGATATATAGGTATGCTGTCACCTATCACAGTCTCCTTGTCCTGACATGGCTGCATGGTATCACCCATCGCAGGCTCCTGGTCCTGGCATTGTGGCATGCTAGCACTCATTGTTTGCTCCTGGTCCTGACATGACTGCATGCTGTCACCCATCACAGGCTCCTGGTCCCGGCATAGCTGTATGCTGGCACCCATCGCAGGCTCCTGGTCCTGGCATGGCTGCATGCTGTCACCCATCACAGGCTCCTGGTCCTGACATAGAGGCATGCTGTCACCCATCACAAGCTCCTGGTCCCAGCACAGAGGCATGCTGTCACCCATCATAGGCTCCTGGTCACGGCAACGAAACATGCTGTCACCCATCACAGGCTTCTGTTCCTGGCACGGAGGCATGCTGTCACCCATCACAGCTTCCTGGTCCTGGCATGGCTGCATGCTGTCACCCATCACAAGCTCCTGGTCCCGGTATGGCTGCATGCTGGCACCCATCGCAGGCTCCTGGTCCTGGCATGGCTGTATGCTGTCACCCATCACAAGCTCCTGGTCCCAGTATGGCTGCATGCTGTCACCCATCACAGGCTCTTGGTCCTAATGCGGAGGCATGCTGTCACCCATCACAGACTCCTGGTCCTGACACAGAGGTAAGCTGTCACCCATCACAAGCTCCTGGTCCTGACACAGAGGCATGCTGTCACCCATCACAGGCTCCTGGTCCCAGCACAGAGGTAAGCTGTCACCCATCACAAGCTCCTGGTCCAGACACAGAGACATTCTGTCACCCTTCACAGACTTCTTGTCCTGACACAATGGCATGTTGTCACCCATCGCAGGCTCCTGGTCCCGGCATGGCTACATGCTGGCAGTCATCACAAGCTCCTGGTCCTCACACAGAGGCTTTCTGTCACCATTCACAGACTTCTTGTCCTGACACAATGGCATGATGTCACCCATCACAGGCTCCTGGTCCTGGCATGGCTGCATGCTGTCTCCCTTTGCAGACTCCTGGTCCCGGCATGGCTGCATGCTGGCACCCATCGCAGGCTCCTGGTCCCGGCATGGCTGCATGCTGTCTCCCATCACAGGCTCCTGGTCCCGGCATGGCTGCATGCTGGCACCCATCACAGGCTCCTGGTCAAGACACCGAGGCATGCTGTCACCCATCACAGACACCTGGTCCTGACACAGAGGCATGCTGTCAACCATCACAGGCTTCTGGTCAAGGCACCGAGGCATGCTGTCACCCATCACAGGCTCCTGGTCCTGACACAGAGGCATGCTGTCACCCATCACAGGCTCCTGGTCCCAGCACAGAGGCATGCTGTCACCCATCACAGACGCCTGGTCCTGATATGGAGGCATGCTGTCACCCATCACAGGCTCCTGGTCCTGACACAGAGGCATGCTGTCACCCATCACAGACTCCTGATCACAGGCTCCTGGTCCTGAAACAGAGGCGTGCTGTCACCCATCACAGTCTCCTGGTCCTGATATGGAGGCATGCTGTCACCCATCACAGGCTCCTGTTCCTGGCACAGAGGCATGCTGTCATCCATCACAGGCTCCTGGTCCTGATAAAGAGGCATGCTGCCACCCATCACAGGCTACTGGTCCTGATATGGAGGCATGCTGTCACCCATCACAGGCTCGTGGTCCTGACACAGAGGCATGCTGTCACCGATCACAGTCTCCTGGTCCTGACACAGAGGCATGCTGTCACCCATCACAGGCTCCTGGTCCCTGCACAGAGGCATGCTGTCACCCATCACAGACGCCTGGTCCTGATATGGAGGCATGCTGTCTCCCATCACAGTCTCCTGGTCCTTACACAGAGGCATGCTGTCACCCATCACAGTATCCTGGTCCTGACACAGAGGCATGCTGCCACCCATCACAGTCTCCTGGTCCTGATATGGGGGCATGCTGTCACCCATCACAGGCTCTGGTCCTGACACCAAGGCATGCTGTCACCCATCACAGGCTACTGGTCCTGGCATGGCTGCATGCTGTCACCCATCACAGTCTCCTGGTCAAGGCACCGAGGCATTCTGTCACCCATTACAGTTTCCTGGTCCTGACACAGAGGCATGCTGTCACCCGTCAGAGGATCCTGGTCAAGGCACTGAGGCATGCCGTCACCTGTCACAATCTCCTGGTCCTGACACCGAGGCATCCTGTCACCTATCACAGGCTCCTGGTCCTTATATGGAGGCATGCTGTCACCCATCACAGACACCTGGTCCTGACACAGAGGCATGCTGTCACCCATCTCAGGCTCCTGGTCAAGGCACCGAGGCATGCTGTCACCCATCACAGTCTCCTGGTCCTGACATGGAGGCATGCTGTCACTATCACAGGCTCCTGGTCAAGGCACCAACGCATGCTGTCACCCATCACATGCTCCTGGTCCCGGCATGGCTGCATGCTGTCACCCATCACAGGCTCCTGGTCAAGACACCGAGGCATGCTGTCACCCATCACAGACACCTGGTCCTGACACAGAGGCATGCTGTCAACCATCATAGGCTTCTGGTCAAGGCACCGAGGCATGCTGTCACCCATCACAGGCTCCTGGTCCTGACACAGAGGCATGCTGTCACCCATCACAGGCTCCTGGTCCCAGCACAGAGGCATGCTGTCACCCATCACAGACGCCTGGTCCTGATATGGAGGCATGCTGTCACCCATCACAGGCTCCTGGTCCTGACACAGAGGCATGCTGTCACCCATCACAGGCTCCTGATCACAGGCTCCTGGTCCTGAAACAGAGGCGTGCTGTCACCCATGACAGTCTCCTGGTCCTGATATGGAGGCATGCTGTCACCCATCACAGGCTCCTGTTCCTGGCACAGAGGCATGCTGTCATCCATCACAGGCTCCTGGTCCTGACAAAGAGGCATGCTGCCACCCATCACAGGCTCCTGGTCCTGATATGGAGGCATGCTGTCACCCATCACAGGCTCGTGGTCCTGACACAGAGGCATGCTGTCACCCATCACAGTCTCCTGGTCCTGACACAGAGGCATGCTGTCACCCATCACAGTCTCCTGGTCCTGACACAGAGGCATGCTGCCACCCATCACAGTCTCCTGGTCCTGATATGGGGGCATGCTGTCACCCATCACAGACGCCTGGTCCTGATATGGAGGCATGCTGTCTCCCATCACAGTCTCCTGGTCCTTACACAGAGGCATGCTGTCACCCTTCACAGTATCCTGGTCCTGACACAGAGGCATGCTGTCACACATCGCAGTCTCCTGGTCCTGACTTGGAGGCATGCTGTCACCCATCACAGGCTCCTGGTCAAGGCACCGAGGCATGGTGTCACCCATCACAGTCTCCTGGTCCTGACATGGAGGCATACTGCCACCCATCACAGTTTCCTGGTCCTGACATGGAGGCATGCTGCCACCCATCTCAGTCTCCTGGTCAAGGCACTGAGGCATGCTGTCACCCATCTCAGCCTCCTGGTCAAGGCACTGAGGCATGCTGTCACCCATCAGTCTCCTGGTCCCGGCATGGATGCATGCTGGCACTCATCATAGGCTCCTGGTCCTGGCACGTAGGCATGCTGTCACCCATCACAGTCTCCTGGTCCTGACATGGAGGCATGCTGTCACCCATCACAGGCTCCTGGTCAAGGCACCGAGGCATGCTGTCACCCATCACAGTCTCCTGGTCCTGACATGGAGGCATACTGCCACCCATCACAGTTTCCTGGTCCTGACATGGAGGCATGCAGCCACCCATCGCAGTCTCCTGGTCAAGGCACCGAGGCATGCTGTCACCCATCTCAGGTTCCTGGTCAAGGCACTGAGGCATGCTGTCACCCATCGCAGTCTCCTGGTCCCGGCATGGATGCATGCTGGCACTCATCATAGGCTCCTGGTCCTGGCACGTAGGCATGCTGTCACCCATCACAGTCTCCTTGTCCTGATATAGAGGCATGCTGTCACCCATCGCAGGCTTCTGGCCCTGGCATGGCTGCATGCTGGCACTCATTGATGGCACCTGGTCGTGGCATGACTGCATGCTGTCACCCATCACAGGCTCCTGCTCATTTCACATAGGCATGCTGTTATCTCTCAAAGGTTCCTAGTCCCTGCACAAAGGCATGTTGTCACCCATCACAGTCTCCTGGTGCTGATGAGAAGGCATGCTGTCACCCATCACAGGCTTCTGGTCATGGCACGGAGGCATGCTGTCACCCATCACAGGCTCCTGGTTCTGCATGGCTGTATGCTTTCACCCAACACAATCTCCTGGTCCTGGCATGGCTGCATGCTGGCACCCATCGCAGGCTCCTGGTTCTGGCATGGCTGCATGCTGTCACCCATCACAGGCTCCTGGTCCCGGCATGGCTGCATGCCTTCACCCATCACAATCTCCTGGTCCCAGCATGGCTGCATGCTGGCACCCATCGCAGGCTCCTGGTCCTGGCATAGCTGCATGCTGTCCCATCACAGGCTCCTGGTCCTGGCATGGCTGCGTGCTGTCACCCATCACAGGCTCCAGGCTCCTGGTCATGGCATTGCTGCATGCTGTCACTCTTCACAGGCTCCTGGTCAAGGCACCGAGGCATGCTGTCACCCATCACAGTCTCCTTGTCCTGATATGGAGGCATGCTGTCTCCGAGTCCTGATATAGAGGCATGCTGTCACCCATCGCAGGCTCCTGGCCCTGGCATGGCTGCATGCTGGCACTCATTGATGGCACCTGGTCCTGGCATGACTGCATGCTGTCACCCATCACAGGCTCCTGCTCATTTCACATAGGCATGCTGTTATCTCTCACAGGTTCCTGGTCCCTGCACAGAGGCATGTTGTCACCCATCACAGTCTCCTGGTGCTGATGAGAAGGCATGCTGTCACCCATCACAGGCTTCTGGTCGTGGCACGGAGGCATGCTGTCACCCATCACAGGCTCCTGGTTCTGCATGGCTGTATGCTTTCACCCAACACAATCTCCTGGTCCTGGCATGGCTGCATGCTGGCACCCATTGCAGGCTCCTGGTTCTGGCATGGCTGCATGCTGTCACCCATCACAGGCTCCTGGTCCCGGCATGGCTGCATGCCTTCACCCATCACAATCTCCTGGTCCCAGCATGGCTGCATGCTGGCACCCATCGCAGGCTCCTGGTCCTGGCATAGCTGCATGCTGTCACATCACAGGCTCCTGGTCCTGGCATGGCTGCGTGCTGTCACCCATCACAGGCTCCAGGCTCCTGGTCCTGGCATTGCTGCATGCTGTCACCCTTCACAGGCTCCTAGTCAAGGCACCGAGGCATGCTGTCACCCATCACAGTCTCCTTGTCCTGATATAGAGGCATGCTGTCACCCATCGCAGGCTCCTGGCCCTGGCATGGCTGCATGCTGGCACTCATTGATGGCACCTGGTCCTGGCATGACTGCATGCTGTCACCCATCACAGGCTCCTGCTCATTTCACATAGGCATGCTGTTATCTCTCACAGGTTCCTGGTCCCTGCACAGAGGCATGTTGTCACCCATCACAGTCTCCTGGTGCTGATGAGAAGGCATGCTGTCACCCATCACAGGCTTCTGGTCATGGCACGGAGGCATGCTGTCACCCATCACAGGCTCCTGGTTCTGCATGGCTGTATGCTTTCACCCAACACAATCTCCTGGTCCTGGCATGGCTGCATGCTGGCACCCATGGCAGGCTCCTGGTTCTGGCATGGCTGCATGCTGTCACCCATCACAGGCTCCTGGTCAAGGCACCGAGGCATGCTGTCACCCATCACAGTCTCCTGGTCCCGGCATGGATGCATGCTGGCACTCATCACAAGCTCCTGGTCCTGGCACGTAGGCATGCTGTCACCCATCACAGCCTCCTGGTCCTGATATGGAGGCATGCTGTCTCCGAGTCCTGATATAGAGGCATGCTGTCACCCATCGCAGGCTCCTGGCCCTGGCATGGCTGCATGCTGGCACTCATTGATGTCACCTGTTCCTGGCATGACTGCATGCTGTCACCCATCACAGGCTCCTGCTCATTTCACATAGGCATGCTGTTATCTCTCACAGGTTCCTGGTCCCTGCACAGAGGCATGTTGTCACCCATCACAGTCTCCTGGTGCTGATGAGAAGGCATGCTGTCACCCATCACAGGCTTCAGTCATGGCACAGAGGCATGCTGTCACCCATCACAGGCTCCTGGTTCTGCATGGCTGTATGCTTTCACCCAACACAATCTCCTGGTCCTGGCATGGCTGCATGCTGGCACCCATCGCATGCTCCTGGTTCTGGCATGGCTGCATACTGTCACCCATCACAGGCACCTGGTCCCGGCATGGCTGCATGCCTTCACCCATCACAATCTCCTGGTCCCAACATGGCTACATGCTGGCACCCATCGCAGGCTCCTGGTCCTGGCATAGCTGCATGCTGTCCCATCACAGGCTCCTGGTCCTGGCATGGCTGCGTGCTGTCACCCATCACAGGCTCCAGGCTCCTGGTCCTGGCATTGCTGCATGCTGTCACCCTTCACAGGCTCCTGGTCAAGGCACCGAGGCATGCTGTCACCCATCACAGTCTTCTTGTCCTGATATGGAGGCATGCTGTCTCCGAGTCCTGATATAGAGGCATGCTGTCACCCATTGCAGGCTCCTGGCCCTGGCATGGCTGCATGCTGGCACTCATTGATGGCACCTGGTCCTGGCATGACTGCATGCTGTCACCCATCACAGGCTCCTGCTCATTTCACATAGGCATGCTGTTATCTCTCACAGGTTCCTGTTCCCTGCACAGAGGCATGTTGTCACCCATCACAGTCTCCTGGTGCTGATGAGAAGGCATGCTGTCACCCATCACAGGCTTCTGGTCGTGGCACGGAGGCATGCTGTCACCCATCACAGGCTCCTGGTTCTGCATGGCTGTATGCTTTCACCCAACACAATCTCCTGGTCCTGGCATGGCTGCATGCTGGCACCCATCGCAGGCTCCTGGTTCTGGCATGGCTGCATGCTGTCACCCATCACAGGCTCCTGGTCCCGGCATGGCTGCGTGCCTTCACCCATCACAATCTCCTGGTCCCAGCATGGCTGCATGCTGGCACCCATCGCAGGCTCCTGGTCCTGGCATAGCTGCATGCTGTCCCATCACAGGCTCCTGGTCCTGGCATGGCTGCGTGCTGTCACCCATCACAGGCTCCAGGCTCCTGGTCCTGGCATTGCTGCATGCTGTCACCCTTCACAGGCTCTTGGTCTAGGCACCGAGGCATGCTGTCACCCATCACAGTCTCCTTGTCCTGATATAGAGGCATGCTGTCACCCATCGCAGGCTCCTGGCCCTGGCATGGCTGCATGCTGGCACTCATTGATGGCACCTGGTCCTGGCATGACGGCATTCTGTCACCCATCACAGGCTCCTGCTCATTTCACATAGGCATGCTGTTATCTCTCACAGGTTCCTGGTCCCTGCACAGAGGCATGTTGTCACCCATCACAGTCTCCTGGTGCTGATGAGAAGGCATGCTGTCACCCATCACAGGCTTCTGGTCGTGGCACGGAGGCATGCTGTCACCCATCACAGGCTCCTGGTTCTGCATGGCTGTATGCTTTCACCCAACACAATCTCCTGGTCCTGGCATGGCTGCATGCTGGCACCCATCGCAGGCTCCTGGTTCAGGCATGGCTGCATGCTGTCACCCATCACAGGCTCCTGGTCCTGGCATGGCTGTATGCCTTCACCCATCACAATCTCCTGGTCCCAGCATGGCTGCATGCTGGCACCCATCGCAGGCTCCTGGTCCTGGCATAGCTGCATGCTGTACCATCACAGGCTCCTGGTCCTGGCATGGCTGCGTGCTGTCACCCATCACAGGCTCCAGGCTCCTGGTCCTGGCATTGCTGCATGCTGTCACCCTTCACAGGCTCCTGGTCAAGGCACCGAGGCATGCTGTCACCCATCACAGTCTCCTGCTCCTGACATGGAGGCATTGGAGGCATGCTGTCACCCATTGCAGTCTCCTGGTCAAGGCAGCGAGGCATGCTGTCACCCATCACAGTCTCCTGGTCCAGATATGGAGGCATGATGTCACCCATCACAGGCTCCTGGTCCTGGCACGGAGGCATGCTGTCACCCATCACAGTCTCTTGGTCAAGGCACGAGGGCATGCTGTCGCCCATCACAGGCTCCTGGTCCTGACACAGAATGCATGCAGTCACCTATCACAGGCTCCTGGTCGTGATATGGAGGCATGCTGTCACCCATCACAGGCTCTTGGTCAATGCACGAAGGCATGCTGTCGCCCATCACAGGCCCATGGTCCTGACACAGAGGCATGCTGTCACCCATCACAGGCTCCTGGTCAAGGCACTGACGCATGCTGTCACCCATCACAGGCTCCTGGTCCTGACACAGAGGCATGCTGTCACCCATCACAGGCTCCTGGTCATGACACAGAGGCATGCTGTCACCCATCACAGGCTCTTGGTCCTGGCATGGCCTCATGCTGACACCCATCACAAGCTCCTGGTTCCGGTATGGCTGCATGCTGTCACCCATCACAGACTCCTGGTCCCGGCATGGCTGCATGCTGTCACCCATCACAGGCTCCTGGTCCTGACACGGAGGCATGCTGTCACCCATCACAGACTCCGGGTCCTGACACAGAGGCATGCTGTCACCCATCACAGGCTCCTGGTCCTGATATATAGGTATGCTGTCACCTATCACAGTCTCCTTGTCCTGACATGGCTGCATGGTATCACCCATCGCAGGCTCCTGGTCCTGGCATTGTTGCATGCTAGCACTCATTGTTGGCTCCTGGTCCTGACATGACTGCATGCTGTCACCCATCACAGGCTCCTGGTCCCGGCATAGCTGTATGCTGGCACCCATCGCAGGCTCCTGGTCCTGGCATGGCTGCATGCTGTCACCGATCACAGGCTCCTGGTCCTGACATAGAGGCATGCTGTCACCCATCACAAGCTCCTGGTCCCAGCACAGAGGCATGCTGTCACCCATCATAGGCTCCTGGTTACGGCAACGAAACATGCTGCCCCCATCACAGGCTTCTGTTCCTGGCACGGAGGCATGCTGTCACCCATCACAGCTTCCTGGTCCTGGCATGGCTGCATGCCGTCACCCATCACAAGCTCCTGGTCCCGGTATGGCTGCATGCTGGCACCCATCGCAGGCTCCTGGTCCTGGCATGGCTGTATGCTGTCACCCATCACAAGCTCCTGGTCCCAGCATGGCTGCATGCTGTCACCCATCACAGGCTCTTGGTCCTAATGCGGAGGCATGCTGTCACCCATCACAGACTCCTGGTCCTGACACAGAGGTAAGCTGTCACCCATCACAAGCTCCTGGTCCTGACACAGAGGCATGCTGTCACCCATCACAGGCTCCTGGTCCCAGCACAGAGGTAAGCTGTCACCCATCACAAGCTCCTGGTCCTGACACAGAGGCATTCTGTCACCCTTCACAGACTTCTTGTCCTGACACAATGGCATGTTGTCACCCATCGCAGGCTCCTGGTCCCGGCATGGCTACATGCTGGCAGTCATCACAAGCTCCTGGTCCTGACACAGAGGCTTTCTGTCACCCTTCACAGACTTCTTGTCCTGACACAATGGCATGATGTCACCCATCACAGGCTCCTGGTCCTGGCATGGCTGCATGCTGTCTCCCTTTGCAGACTCCTGGTCCCGGCATGGCTGCATGCTGGCACCCATCGCAGGCTCCTGGTCCCGGCATGGCTGCATGCTGTCTCCCATCACAGGCTCCTGGTCCCGGCATGGCTGCATGCTGGCACCCATCACAGGCTCCTGGTCAAGACACCGAGGCATGCTGTCACCCATCACAGACACCTGGTCCTGACACAGAGGCATGCTGTCAACCATCACAGGCTTCTGGTCAAGGCACCGAGGCATGCTGTCACCCATCACAGGCTCCTGGTCCTGACACAGAGGCATGCTGTCACCCATCACAGGCTCCTGGTCCCAGCACAGAGGCATGCTGTCACCCATCACAGACGCCTGGTCCTGATATGGAGGCATGCTGTCACCCATCACAGGCTCCTGGTACTGACACACAGGCATGCTGTCACCCATCACAGACTCCTGATCACAGGCTCCTGGTCCTGAAACAGAGGCGTGCTGTCACCCATCACAGTCTCCTGGTCCTGATATGGAGGCATGCTGTCACTCATCACAGGCTCCTGTTCCTGGCACAGAGGCATGCTGTCATCCATCACAGGCTCCTGGTCCTGATAAAGAGGCATGCTGCCACCCATCACAGGCTACTGGTCCTGATATGGAGGCATGCTGTCACCCATCACATGCTCGTGGTCCTGACACAGAGGCATGCTGTCACCCATCACAGTCTCCTGGTCCTGACACAGAGGCATGCTGTCACCCATCACAGGCTCCTGGTCCCTGCACAGAGGCATGCTGTCACCCATCACAGACCCCTGGTCCTGATATGGAGGCATGCTGTCTCCCATCACAGTCTCCTGGTCCTTACACAGAGGCATGCTGTCACCCATCACAGTATCCTGGTCCTGACACAGAGGCATGCTGCCACCCATCACAGTCTCCTGGTCCTGATATGGGGGCATGCTGTCACCCATCACAGGCTCTGGTCCTGACACCGAGGCATGCTGTCACCCATCACAGGCTACTGGTCCTGGCATGGCTGCATGCTGTCACCCATCACAGTCTCCTGGTCAAGGCACCGAGGCATGCTGTCACCCATTACAGTTTCCTGGTCCTGACACAGAGGCATGCTGTCACCCGTCAGAGGATCCTGGTCAAGGCACTGAGGCATGCCGTCACCTGTCACAATCTCCTGGTCCTGACACCGAGGCATCCTGTCACCCATCACAGGCTCCTGGTCCTTATATGGAGGCATGCTGTCACCCATCACAGACACCTGGTCCTGACACAGAGGCATGCTGTCACCCATCTCAGGCTCCTGGTCAAGGCACCGAGGCATGCTGTCACCCATCACAGTCTCCTGGTCCTGACATGGAGGCATGCTGTCACTATCACAGGCTCCTGGTCAAGGCACCAACGCATGCTGTCACCCATCACAGGCTCCTGGTCCCGGCATGGCTGCATGCTGTCACCCATCACAGGCTCCTGGTCAAGACACCGAGGCATGCTGTAACCCATCACAGACACCTGGTCCTGACACAGAGGCATGCTGTCAACCATCACAGGCTTCTGGTCAAGGCACCGAGGCATGCTGTCACCCATCACAGGCTCCTGGTCCTGACACAGAGGCATGCTGTCACCCATCACAGGCTCCTGGTCCCAACACAGAGGCATGCTGTCACCCATCACAGACGCCTGGTCCTGATATGGAGGCATGCTGTCACCCATCACAGGCTCCTGGTCCTGACACAGAGGCATGCTGTCACCCATCACAGGCTCCTGATCACAGGCTCCTGGTCCTGAAACAGAGGCGTGCTGTCACCCATGACAGTCTCCTGGTCCTGATATGGAGGCATGCTGTCACCCATCACAGGCTCCTGTTCCTGGCACAGAGGCATGCTGTCATCCATCACAGGCTCCTGGTCCTGACAAAGAGGCATGCTGCCACCCATCACAGGCTCCTGGTCCTGATATGGAGGCATGCTGTCACCCATCACAGGCTCGTGGTCCTGACACAGAGGCATGCTGTCACCCATCACAGTCTCCTGGTCCTGACACAGAGGCATGCTGTCACCCATCACAGTCTCCTGGTCCTTACACAGAGGCAAGCTGTCACCCATCACAGTCTCCTGGTCCTGACACAGAGGCATGCTGCCACCCATCACAGTCTCCAGGTCCTGATATGGGGGCATGCTGTCACCCATCACAGACGCCTGGTCCTGATATGGAGGCATGCTGTCTCCCATCACAGTCTCCTGGTCCTTACACAGAGGCATGCTGTCACCCTTCACAGTATCCTGGTCCTGACACAGAGGCATGCTGTCACCCATCGCAGTCTCCTGGTCCCGGCATGGATGCATGCTGGCACTCATCATAGGCTCCTGGTCCTGGCACGTAGGCATGCTGTCACCCATCACAGTCTCCTGGTCCTGACATGGAGGCATGCTGTCACCCATCACAGGCTCCTGGTCAAGGCACCGAGGCATGCTGTCACCCATCACAGTCTCCTGGTCCTGACATGGAGGCATACTGCCACCCATCACAGTTTCCTGGTCCTGACATGGAGGCATGCTGCCACCCATCGCAGTCTCCTGGTCAAGGCACCGAGGCATGCTGTCACCCATCTCAGGCTCCTGGTCAAGGCTCTGAGGCATGCTGTCACCCATCACAGTCTCCTGGTCCCGGCATGGATGCATGCTGGCACTCATCATAGGCTCCTGGTCCTGGCACGTAGGCATGCTGTCACCCATCACAGTCTCCTTGTCCTGATATAGAGGCATGCTGTCACCCATCGCAGGCTCCTGGCCCTGGCATGGCTGCATGCTGGCACTCATTGATGGCACCTGGTCCTGGCATGACTGCATGCTGTCACCCATCACAGGCTCCTGCTCATTTCACATAGGCATGCTGTTATCTCTCAAAGGTTCCTAGTCCCTGCACAGAGGCATGTTGTCACCCATCACAGTCTCCTGGTGCTGATGAGAAGGCATGCTGTCACCCATCACAGGCTTCTGGTCATGGCACGGAGGCATGCTGTCACCCATCACAGGCTCCTGGTTCTGCATGGCTGTATGCTTTCACCCAACACAATCTCCTGGTCCTGGCATGGCTGCATGCTGGCACCCATCGCAGGCTCCTGGTTCTGGCATGGCTGCATGCTGTCACCCATCACAGGCTCCTGGTCCCGGCATGGCTGCATGCCTTCACCCATCACAATCTCCTGGTCCCAGCATGGCTGCATGCTGGCACCCATCGCAGGCTCCTGGTCCTGGCATAGCTGCATGCTGTCCCATCACAGGCTCCTGGTCCTGGCATGGCTGCGTGCTGTCACCCATCACAGGCTCCAGGCTCCTGGTCCTGGCATTGCTGCATGCTGTCACCCTTCACAGGCTCCTGGTCAAGGCACCGAGGCATGCTGTCACCCATCACAGTCTCCTTGTCCTGATATGGAGGCATGCTGTCTCCGAGTCCTGATATAGAGGCATGCTGTCACCCATCGCAGGCTCCTGGCCCTGGCATGGCTGCATGCTGGCACTCATTGATGGCACCTGGTCCTGGCATGACTGTATGCTGTCACCCATCACAGTCTCCTGCTCATTTCACATAGGCATGCTGTTATCTCTCACAGGTTCCTGGTCCCTGCACAGAGGCATGTTGTCACCCATCACAGTCTCCTGGTGCTGATGAGAAGGCATGCTGTCACCCATCACAGGCTTCTGGTCGTGGCACGGAGGCATGCTGTCACCCATCACAGGCTCCTGGTTCTGCATGGCTGTATGCTTTCACCCAACACAATCTCCTGGTCCTGGCATGGCTGCATGCTGGCACCCATTGCAGGCTCCTGGTTCTGGCATGGCTGCATGCTGTCACCCATCACAGGCTCCTGGTCCCGGCATGGCTGCATGCCTTCACCCATCACAATCTCCTGGTCCCAGCATGGCTGCATGCTGGCACCCATCGCAGGCTCCTGGTCCTGGCATAGCTGCATGCTGTCCCATCACAGGCTCCTGGTCCTGGCATGGCTGCGTGCTGTCACCCATCACAGGCTCCAGGCTCCTGGTCCTGGCATTGCTGCATGCTGTCACCCTTCACAGGCTCCTAGTCAAGGCACCGAGGCATGCTGTCACCCATCACAGTCTCCTTGTCCTGATATAGAGGCATGCTGTCACCCATCGCAGGCTCCTGGCCCTGGCATGGCTGCATGCTGGCACTCATTGATGGCACCTGGTCCTGGCATGACTGCATGCTGTCACCCATCACAGGCTCCTGCTCATTTCACATAGGCATGCTGTTATCTCTCACAGGTTCCTGGTCCCTGCACAGAGGCATGTTGTCACCCATCACAGTCTCCTGGTGCTGATGAGAAGGCATGCTGTCACCCATCACAGGCTTCTGGTCATGGCACGGAGGCATGCTGTCACCCATCACAGGCTCCTGGTTCTACATGGCTGTATGCTTTCACCCAACACAATCTCCTGGTCCTGGCATGGCTGCATGCTGGCACCCATGGCAGGCTCCTGGTTCTGGCATGGCTGCATGCTGTCACCCATCACAGGCTCCTGGTCAAGGCACCGAGGCATGCTGTCACCCATCACAGTCTCCTGGTCCCGGCATGGATGCATGCTGGCACTCATCACAAGCTCCTGGTCCTGGCAGGTAGGCATGCTGTCACCCATCACAGCCTCCTGGTCCTGATATGGAGGCATGCTGTCTCCGAGTCCTGATATAGAGGCATGCTGTCACCCATCGCAGGCTCCTGGCCCTGGCATGGCTGCATGCTGGCACTCATTGATGTCACCTGTTCCTGGCATGACTGCATGCTGTCACCCATCACAGGCTCCTGCTCATTTCACATAGGCATGCTGTTATCTCTCACAGGTTCCTGGTCCCTGCACAGAGGCATGTTGTCACCCATCACAGTCTCCTGGTGCTGATGAGAAGGCATGCTGTCACCCATCACAGGCTTCTGGTCATGGCACGGAGGCATACTGTCACCCATCACAGGCTCCTGGTTCTGCATGGCTGTATGCTTTCACCCAACACAATCTCCTGGTCCTGGCATGGCTGCATGCTGGCACCCATCGCAGGCTCCTGGTTCTGGCATGGCTGCATACTGTCACCCATCACAGGCACCTGGTCCCGGCATGGCTGCATGCCTTCACCCATCACAATCTCCTGGTCCCAACATGGCTACATGCTGGCACCCATCGCAGGCTCCTGGTCCTGGCATAGCTGCATGCTGTCCCATCACAGGCTCCTGGTCCTGGCATGGCTGCGTGCTGTCACCCATCACAGGCTCCAGGCTCCTGGTCCTGGCATTGCTGCATGCTGTCACCCTTCACAGGCTCCTGGTCAAGGCACTGAGGCATGCTGTCACCCATCACAGTCTTCTTGTCCTGATATGGAGGCATGCTGTCTCCGAGTCCTGATATAGAGGCATGCTGTCACCCATTGCAGGCTCCTGGCCCTGGCATGGCTGCATGCTGGCACTCATTGATGGCACCTGGTCCTGGCATGACTGCATGCTGTCACCCATCACAGGCTCCTGCTCATTTCACATAGGCATGCTGTTATCTCTCACAGGTTCCTGTTCCCTGCACAGAGGCATGTTGTCACCCATCACAGTCTCCTGGTGCTGATGAGAAGGCATGCTGTCACCCATCACAGGCTTCTGGTCGTGGCACGGAGGCATGCTGTCACCCATCACAGGCTCCTGGTTCTGCATGGCTGTATGCTTTCA
Source organism: Pleurodeles waltl (assembly GCF_031143425.1). Taxonomy (NCBI): domain Eukaryota; kingdom Metazoa; phylum Chordata; class Amphibia; order Caudata; family Salamandridae; genus Pleurodeles; species Pleurodeles waltl. The sequence continues at coordinate 1,022,609,429 of NC_090450.1, read as the reverse complement.
CCCAACACAATCTCCTGGTCCTGGCATGGCTGCATGCTGGCACCCATCGCAGGCTCCTGGTTCTGGCATGGCTGCATGCTGTCACCCATCACAGGCTCCTGGTCCCGGCATGGCTGCGTGCCTTCACCCATCACAATCTCCTGGTCCCAGCATGGCTGCATGCTGGCACCCATCGCAGGCTCCTGGTCCTGGCATAGCTGCATGCTGTCCCATCACAGGCTCCGGGTCCTGGCATGGCTGCGTGCTGTCACCCATCACAGGCTCCAGGCTCCTGGTCCTGGCATTGCTGCATGCTGTCACCCTTCACAGGCTCTTGGTCTAGGCACCGAGGCATGCTGTCACCCATCACAGTCTCCTTGTCCTGATATAGAGGCATGCTGTCACCCATCGCAGGCTCCTGGCCCTGGCATGGCTGCATGCTGGCACTCATTGATGGCACCTGGTCCTGGCATGACTGCATGCTGTCACCCATCACAGGCTCCTGCTCATTTCACATAGGCATGCTGTTATCTCTCACAGGTTCCTGGTCCCTGCACAGAGGCATGTTGTCACCCATCACAGTCTCCTGGTGCTGATGAGAAGGCATGCTGTCACCCATCACAGGCTTCTGGTCGTGGCACGGAGGCATGCTGTCACCCATCACAGGCTCCTGGTTCTGCATGGCTGTATGCTTTCACCCAACACAATCTCCTGGTCCTGGCATGGCTGCATGCTGGCACCCATCGCAGGCTCCTGGTTCAGGCATGGCTGCATACTGTCACCCATCACAGGCTCCTGGTCCTGGCATGGCTGCATGCCTTCATCCATCACAATCTCCTGGTCCCAGCATGGCTGCATGCTGGCACCCATCGCAGGCTCCTGGTCCTGGCATAGCTGCATGCTGTCCCATCACAGGCTCCTGGTCCTGGCATGGCTGCGTGCTGTCACCCATCACAGGCTCCAGGCTCCTGGTCAAGGCACCGAGGCATGCTGTCACCCATCACAGTCTCCTGCTCCTGACATGGAGGCATTGGAGGCATGCTGTCACCCATTGCAGTCTCCTGGTCAAGGCAGCGAGGCATGCTGTCACCCATCACAGTCTCCTGGTCCAGATATGGAGGCATGATGTCGTCCATCACAGGCTCCTGGTCCTGGCACGGAGGCATGCTGTCACCCATCACAGTCTCTTGGTCAAGGCACGAGGGCATGCTGTCGCCCATCACAGGCTCCTTGTCCTGACACAGAATGCATGCAGTCACCTATCACAGGCTCCTGGTCGTGATATGGAGGCATGCTGTCACCCATCACAGGCTCTTGGTCAATGCACGAAGGCATGCTGTCGCCCATCACAGGCTCCTGGTCCTGACACAGAGGCATGCTGTCACCCATCACAGGCTCCTGGTCAAGGCACTGACGCATGCTGTCACCCATCACAGGCTCCTGGTCCTGACACAGAGGCATGCTGTCACCCATCACAGGCTCTTGATCCTGGCATGGCCTCATGCTGACACCCATCACAAGCTCCTGGTTCCGGTATGGCTGCATGCTGTCACCCATCACAGACTCCTGGTCCCGGCATGGCTGCATGCTGTCACCCATCACAGGCTCCTGGTCCTGACATGGAGGCATGCTGTCACCCATCACAGACTCCGGGTCCTGACACAGAGGCATGCTGTCACCCATCACAGGCTCCTGGTCCTGATATATAGGTATGCTGTCACCTATCACAGTCTCCTTGTCCTGACATGGCTGCATGGTATCACCCATCGCAGGCTCCTGGTCCTGGCATTGTTGCATGCTAGCACTCATCGTTGGCTCCTGGTCCTGACATGACTGCATGCTGTCACCCAAAACAGGCTCCTGGTCCCGGCATAGCTGTATGCTGGCACCCATCGCAGGCTCCTGGTCCTGGCATGGCTGCATGCTGTCACCCATCACAAGCTCCTGGTCCTGACATAGAGGCATGCTGTCACCCATCACAAGCTCCTGGTCCCAGCACAGAGGCATGCTGTCACCCATCATAGGCTCCTGGTCACGGCAACGAAACATGCTGTCACCCATCACAGGCTTCTGTTCCTGGCATGGAGGCATGCTGTCACCCATCACAGCTCCCTGGTCCTGGCATGGCTGCATGCTGTCACCCATCACAAGCTCCTGGTCCCGGTATGGCTGCATGCTGGCACCCATCGCAGGCTCCTGGTCCTGGCATGGCTGTATGCTGTCACCCATCACAAGCTCCTGGTCCCAGCATGGCTGCATGCTGTCACCCATCACAGGCTCTTGGTCCTAATGCGGAGGCATGCTGTCACCCATCACAGACTCCTGGTCCTGACACAGAGGTAAGCTGTCACCCATCACAAGCTCCTGGTCCTGACACAGAGGCATGCTGTCACCCATCACAGGCTCCTGGTCCCAGCACAGAGGTAAGCTGTCACCCATCACAAGCTCCTGGTCCTGACACAGAGGCATTCTGTCACCCTTCACAGACTTCTTGTCCTGACACAATGGCATGTTGTCACCCATCGCAGGCTCCTGGTCCCGGCATGGCTACATGCTGGCAGTCATCACAAGCTCCTGGTCCTGACACAGAGGCTTTCTGTCACCCTTCACAGACTTCTTGTCCTGACACAATGGCATGATGTCACCCAACACAGGCTCCTGGTCCTGGCATGGCTGCATGCTGTCTCGCTTTGCAGACTCCTGGTCCCGGCATGGCTGCATGCTGGCACCCATCGCAGGCTCCTGGTCCCGGCATGGCTGCATGCTGTCTCCCATCACAGGCTCCTGGTCCCGGCATGGCTTCATGCTGGCACTTATCACAGGCTCCTGGTCCCAGCACAGAGGCATGCTGTCACCCATCACCGGCTTCTGGTCCTGGCACGGGGGCATGCTGGCACTCATCACAGGCTCCTGGTCCCGGCATGGCTACATGCTGTCACCCATGAGAGGCTCCCGGTCCCGGCATGGCTACATGCTGTCTCCCATCACAGGCTCCTGGTCCCGGCATGGCTGCATGCTGTCACCCATCACAGACTCCTGGTCCTGACCCGGAGGCATGCTGTCACCCATCACAGACTCCTGGTCCCAGCACAGAGGCATGCTGTCGCCCATCACAGGCTCCTGGTCACGGCAACGAGGCATGCTGTCACCCATGACAGGCTCCCGGTCCCGGCATGGCTGCATGGTGTCTCCCATCACAGGCTCCTGGTCCCGGCATGGCTACATGCTGTCACCCATCACAGATTCCTGGTCCTGACACGGAGGCGTGCTGTCACCCATCACAGTCTCCTGGTCCTGATATGGAGGCATGCTGTCACCCATCACAGGCTCCTGGTCCTGGCACAGAGGCATGCTGTCATCAATCACAGGCTCCTGGTCCTGACAAAGAGGCATGCTGTCACCCATCACAGGCTCCTGGTCCTGATATGGAGGCATGCTGTCACCTATCACAGGCTCCTGGTCCTATCACAGAGGCATGCTGTCACCCATCACAGTCTCCTGGTCCTGACACAGAGGCATGCTGTCACCAACCACAGGCTTCTGGTCACGGCAACAAAACATGCTGTCACCCATCACAGGCTTCTGGTCCTGGCACGGAGGCATGCTGTCAGCCATCACAGCTTCCTGGTCCTGGCATGGCTGCATGTTGTCACCCATCACAAGCTCCTGGTCCCGGTATGGCTGCATGCCGGCACCCATCGCAGGCTCCTGGTCCTGGCATGGCTGCATGCTGTCACCCATCACAAGCTCCTGGTCCCAGCATGGCTGCATGCTGTCACCCATCACAGGATCTTGGTCCTAATGCGGAGGCATGCTGTCACCCATCACAGACTCCTGGTCCTGACACGGAGGCATGCTGTCACCCATCACAGGCTCCTGGTCCTGACACAGAGGCATGCTGTCTCCCATCACAGGCTCCTGGTCCCAGCACAGAGGCATGCTGTCACCCATCACAGACGCTTGGTCCTGATATGGAGGCATGCTGTCACCCATCACAGGCTCCTGGTCCTGACATAAAGGCGTGCTGTCACCCATCACAGGTTCTTGGTCCTGACACCGAGGCATGCTGTCACCCATCACAGGCTCCTTGTCCCAGCACAGAGGCATGCTGTCACCCATCACAGTCTCCTGGTCCTGATATGGAGGCAAGCTGTCACCCATCACAGGCTCCTGGTCCCAGCACAGATGCATGCTGTCACCCATCACATACGCCTGGTCCTGATATGGAGGCATGCTGTCACCCATCACAGGCTCCTGCTCCTGACACAGAGGCATGCTGTCACCCATCACAGGCTCCTGGTCCCAGCACAGAGGCATGCTGTCACCCATCACAGCCTCCTGGTCCCAGCACAGAGGCATGCTGCCACCCATCACAGGCTCCTGGTCCCAGCACAGAGGCATGCTGTCACCCATCACAGGCTCCTGATCACAGGCTCCTGGTCCTGAAACAGAGGCGTGCTGTCACCCATCACAGTCTCCTGGTCCTGATATGGAGGCATGCTGTCACCCATCACAGGCTCCTGTTCCTGGCACAGAGGCATGCTGTCATCCATCACAGGCTCCTGGTCCTGACAAAGAGGCATGCTGCCACCCATCACAGGCTCCTGGTCCTGATATGGAGGCATGCTGTCACCCATCACAGGCTCGTGGTCCTGACACAGAGGCATGCTGTCACCCATCACAGTCTCCTGGTCCTGACACAGAGGCATGCTGTCACCCATCACAGGCTCCTGGTCCCTGCAAAGAGGCATGCTGTCACCCATCACAGACGCCTGGTCCTGATATGGAGGCATGCTGTCTCCCATCACAGTCTCCTGGTCCTTACACAGAGGCATGCTGTCACCCATCACAGTATCCTGGTCCTGACACAGAGGCATGCTGCCACCCATCACAGTCTTCTGGTCCTGATATGGGGGCATGCTGTCACCCATCACAGACGCCTGGTCCTGATATGGAGGCATGCTGTCTCCCATCACAGTCTCCTGGTCCTTACACAGAGGCATGCTGTCACCCTTCACAGTATCCTGGTCCTGACACAGAGGCATGCTGTCACCCATCGCAGTCTCCTGGTCCTGACATGGAGGCATGCTGTCACCCATCACAGGCTCCTGGTCAAGGAACCGAGGCATGCTGTCACCCATCACAGTCTCGTGGTCCTGACATGGAGGCATACTGCCACCCATCACAGTTTCCTGGTCCTGACATGGAGGCATGCTGCCACCCATCGCAGTCTCCTGGTCAAGGCACCGAGGCATGCTGTCACCCATCTCAGGCTCCTGGTCAAGGCACTGAGGCATGCTGTCACCCATCACAGTCTCCTGGTCCCGGCATGGATGCATGCTGGCACTCATCATAGGCTCCTGGTCCTGGCACGTAGGCATGCTGTCACCCATCACAGCCTCCTGGTCCTGAAATGGAGGCATGCTGTCTCCGAGTCTTGATATAGAGGCATGCTGTCACCCATCGCAGGCTCCTGGCCCTGGCATGGCTGCATGCTGGCACTCATTGATGGCACCTGGTCCTGGCATGACTGCATGCTGTCACCCATCACAGGCTCCTGCTCATTTCACATAGGCATGCTGTTATCTCTCACAGGTTCCTGGTCCCTGCACAGAGGCATGTTGTCACCCATCACAGTCTCCTGGTGCTGATGAGAAGGCATGCTGTCACCCATCACAGGCTTCTGGTCGTGGCACGGAGGCATGCTGTCACCCATCACAGGCTCCTGGTTCTGCATGGCTGTATGCTTTCACCCAACACAATCTCCTGGTCCTGGCATGGCTGCATGCTGGCACCCATGGCAGGCTCCTGGTTCTGGCATGGCTGCATGCTGTCACCCATCACAGGCTCCTGGTCAAGGCACCGAGGCATGCTGTCACCCATCACAGTCTCCTGGTCCCGGCATGGATGCATGCTGGCACTCATCACAAGCTCCTGGTCCTGGCACGTAGGCATGCTGTCACCCATCACAGCCTCCTGGTCCTGATATGGAGGCATGCTGTCTCCGAGTCCTGATATAGAGGCATGCTGTCACCCATCGCAGGCTCCTGGCCCTGGCATGGCTGCATGCTGGCACTCATTGATGGCACCTGTTCCTGGCATGACTGCATGCTGTCACCCATCACAGGCTCCTGCTCATTTCACATAGGCATGCTGTTATCTCTCACAGGTTCCTGGTCCCTGCACAGAGGCATGTTGTCACCCATCACAGTCTCCTGGTGCTGATGAGAAGGCATGCTGTCACCCATCACAGGCTTCTGGTCATGGCACGGAGGCATGCTGTCACCCATCACAGGCTCCTGGTTCTGCATGGCTGTATGCTTTCACCCAACACAATCTCCTGGTCCTGGCATGGCTGCATGCTGGCACCCATCGCAGGCTCCTGGTTCTGGCATGGCTGCATACTGTCACCCATCACAGGCTCCTGTTCCCGGCATGGCTGCATGCCTTCACCCATCACAATCTCCTGGTCCCAACATGGCTACATGCTGGCACCCATCGCAGGCTCCTGGTCCTGGCATAGCTGCATGCTGTCCCATCACAGGCTCCTGGTCCTGGCATGGCTGCGTGTTGTCACCCATCACAGGCTCCAGGCTCCTGGTCCTGGCATTGCTGCATGCTGTCACCCTTCACAGGCTCCTGGTCAAGGCACTGAGGCATGTTGTCACCCATCATAGTCTTCTTGTCCTGATATGGAGGCATGCTGTCTCCGAGTCCTGATATAGAGGCATGCTGTCACCCATTGCAGGCTCCTGGCCCTGGCATGGCTGCATGCTGGCACTCATTGATGGCACCTGGTCCTGGCATGACTGCATGCTGTCACCCATCACAGGCTCCTGCTCATTTCACATAGGCATGCTGTTATCTCTCACAGGTTCCTGTTCCCTGCACAGAGGCATGTTGACACCCATCACAGTCTCCTGGTGCTGATGAGAAGGCATGCTGTCACCCATCACAGGCTTCTGGTCGTGGCACGGAGGCATGCTGTCACCCATCACAGGCTCCTGGTTCTGCATGGCTGTATGCTTTCACCCAACACAATCTCCTGGTCCTGGCATGGCTGCATGCTGGCACCCATGGCAGGCTCCTGGTTCTGGCATGGCTGCATGCTGTCACCCATCACAGGCTCCTGGTCCCGGCATGGCTGCGTGCCTTCACCCATCACAATCTCCTGGTCCCAGCATGGCTGCATGCTGGCACCCATCGCAGGCTCCTGGTCCTGGCATAGCTGCATGCTGTCCCATCACAGGCTCCTGGTCCTGGCATGGCTGCGTGCTGTCACCCATCACAGGCTCCAGGCTCCTGGTCCTGGCATTGCTGCATGCTGTCACCCTTCACAGGCTCTTGGTCTAGGCACGAGGCATGCTGTCGCCCATCACAGTCTCCTTGTCCTGATATAGAGGCATGCTGTCACCCATCGCAGGCTCCTGGCCCTGGCATGGCTGCATGCTGGCACTCATTGATGGCACCTGGTCCTGGCATGACTGCATGCTGTCACCCATCACAGGCTCCTGCTCATTTCACATAGGCATGCTGTTATCTCTCACAGGTTCCTGGTCCCTGCACAGAGGCATGTTGTCACCCATCACAGTCTCCTGGTGCTGATGAGAAGGCATGCTGTCACCCATCACAGGCTTCTGGTCGTGGCACGGAGGCATGCTGTCACCCATCACAGGCTCCTGGTTCTGCATGGCTGTATGCTTTCACCCAACACAATCTCCTGGTCCTGGCATGGCTGCATGCTGGCACCCATCGCAGGCTCCTGGTTCAGGCATGGCTGCATACTGTCACCCATCACAGGCTCCTGGTCCTGGCATGGCTGCATGCCTTCACCCATCACAATCTCCTGGTCCCAGCATGGCTGCATGCTGGCACCCATCGCAGGCTCCTGGTCCTGGCATAGCTGCATGCTGTCCCATCACAGGCTCCTGGTCCTGGCATGGCTGCGTGCTGTCACCCATCACAGGCTCCAGGCTCCTGGTCCTGGCATTGCTGCATGCTGTCACCCTTCACAGGCTCCTGGTCAAGGCACCGAGGCATGCTGTCACCCATCACAGTCTCCTGCTCCTGACATGGAGGCATTGGAGGCATGCTGTCACCCATTGCAGTCTCCTGGTCAAGGCAGCGAGGCATGCTGTCACCCATCACAGTCTCCTGGTCCAGATATGGAGGCATGATGTCACCCATCACAGGCTCCTGGTCCTGGCACGGAGGCATGCTGTCACCCCTCACAGTCTCTTGGTCAAGGCACAAGGGCATGCTGTCGCCCATCACAGGCTCCTGGTCCTGACACAGAAAGCATGCAGTCACCTATCACAGGCTCCTGGTCATGATATGGAGGCATGCTGTCACCCATCACAGGCTCTTGGTCAATGCACGAAGGCATGCTGTCGCCCATCACAGGCTCCTGGTCCTGACACAGAGGCATGCTGTCACCCATCACAGGCTCCTGGTCAAGGCACTGACGCATGCTGTCACCCATCACAGGCTCCTGGTCCTGACACAGAGGCATGCTGTCACCCATCACAGGCTCCTGGTCATGACACAGAGGCATGTTGTCACCCATCACAGGCTCTTGATCCTGGCATGGCCTCATGCTGACACCCATCACAAGCTCCTGGTTCCGGTATGGCTGCATGCTGTCACCCATCACAGACTCCTGGTCCCGGCATGGCTGCATGCTGTCACCCATCACAGGCTCCTGGTCCTGACACGGAGGCATGCTGTCACCCATCACAGACTCCAGGTCCTGACACAGAGGCATGCTGTCACCCATCACAGGCTCCTGGTCCTGATATATAGGTATGCTGTCACCTATCACAGTCTCCTTGTCCAGACATGGCTGCATGGTATCACCCATCACAGGCTCCTGGTCCTGGCATTGTTGCATGCTAGCACTCATTGTTTGCTCCTGGTCCTGACATGACTGCATGCTGTCACCCATCACAGGCTCCTGGTCCCGGCATAGCTGTATGCTGGCACCCATCGCAGGCTCCTGGTCCTGGCATGGCTGCATGCTGTCACCCATCAGAGGCTCCTGGTCCTGACATAGAGGCATGCTGTCACCCATCACAAGCTCCTGGTCCCAGCACAGAGGCATGCTGTCACCCATCATAGGCTCCTGGTCACGGCAACAAAACATGCTGTCACCCATCACAGGCTTCTGTTCCTGGCACGGAGGCATGCTGTCACCCATCACAGCTTCCTGGTCCTGGCATGGCTGCATGCTGTCACCCATCACAAGCTCCTGGTCCCGGTATGGCTGCATGCTGGCACCCATCGCAGGCTCCTGGTCCTGGCATGGCTGTATGCTGTCACCCATCACAAGCTCCAGGTCCCAGTATGGCTGCATGCTGTCACCCATCACAGGCTCTTGGTCCTAATGCGGAGGCATGCTGTCACCCATCACAGACTCCTGGTCCTGACACAGAGGTAAGCTGTCACCCATCACAAGCTCCTGGTCCTGACACAGAGGCATGCTGTCACCCATCACAGGCTCCTGGTCCCAGCACAGAGGTAAGCTGTCACCCATCACAAGCTCCTGGTCCTGACACAGAGACATTCTGTCACCCTTCACAGACTTCTTGTCCTCACACAATGGCATGTTGTCACCCATCGCAGGCTCCTGGTCCCGGCATGGCTACATGCTGGCAGTCATCACAAGCTCCTGGTCCTGACACAGAGGCTTTCTGTCACCCTTCACAGACTTCTTGTCCTGACACAATGGCATGATGTCACCCATCACAGGCTCCTGGTCCTGGCATGGCTGCATGCTGTCTCCCTTTGCAGACTCCTGGTCCCGGCATGGCTGCATGCTGGCACCCATCGCAGGCTCCTGGTCCCGGCATGGCTGCATGCTGTCTCCCATCACAGGCTCCTGGTCCCGGCATGGCTGCATGCTGGCACCCATCACAGGCTCCTGGTCAAGACACCGAGGCATGCTGTCACCCATCACAGACACCTGGTCCTGACACAGAGGCATGCTGTCAACCATCACAGGCTTCTGGTCAAGGCACCGAGGCATGCTGTCACCCATCACAGGCTCCTGGTCCTGACACAGAGGCATGCTGTCACCCATCACAGGCTCCTGGTCCCAGCACAGAGGCATGCTGTCACCCATCACAGACGCCTGGTCCTGATATGGAGGCATGCTGTCACCCATCACAGGCTCCTGGTCCTGACACAGAGGCATGCTGTCACCCATCACAGACTCCTGATCAAAGGCTCCTGGTCCTGAAACAGAGGCGTGCTGTCACCCATCACAGTCTCCTGGTCCTGATATGGAGGCATGCTGTCACCCATCACAGGCTCCTGTTCCTGGCACAGAGGCATGCTGTCATCCATCACAGGCTCCTGGTCCTGATAAAGAGGCATGCTGCCACCCATCACAGGCTACTGGTCCTGATATGGAGGCATGCTGTCACCCATCACAGGCTCGTGGTCCTGACACAGAGGCATGCTGTCACCGATCACAGTCTCCTGGTCCTGACACAGAGGCATGCTGTCACCCATCACAGGCTCCTGGTCCCTGCACAGAGGCATGCTGTCACCCATCACAGACGCCTGGTCCTGATATGGAGGCATGCTGTCTCCCATCACAGTCTCCTGGTCCTTACACAGAGGCATGCTGTCACCCATCACAGTATCCTGGTCCTGACACAGAGGCATGCTGCCACCCATCACAGTCTCCTGGTCCTGATATGGGGGCATGCTGTCACCCATCACAGGCTCTGGTCCTGACACCGAGGCATGCTGTCACCCATCACAGGCTACTGGTCCTGGCATGGCTGCATGCTGTCACCCATCACAGTCTCCTGGTCAAGGCACCGAGGCATTCTGTCACCCATTACAGTTTCCTGGTCCTGACACAGAGGCATGCTGTCACCCGTCAGAGGATCCTGGTCAAGGCACTGAGGCATGCCGTCACCTGTCACAATCTCCTGGTCCTGACACCGAGGCATCCTGTCACCCATCACAGGCTCCTGGTCCTTATATGGAGGCATGCTGTCACCCATCACAGACACCTGGTCCTGACACAGAGGCATGCTGTCACCCATCTCAGGCTCCTGGTCAAGGCACCGAGGCATGCTGTCACCCATCACAGTCTCCTGGTCCTGACATGGAGGCATGCTGTCACTATCACAGGCTCCTGGTCAAGGCACCAACGCATGCTGTCACCCATCACAGGCTCCTGGTCCCGGCATGGCTGCATGCTGTCACCCATCACAGGCTCCTGGTCAAGACACCGAGGCATGCTGTCACCCATCACAGACACCTGGTCCTGACACAGAGGCATGCTGTCAACCATCATAGGCTTCTGGTCAAGGCACCGAGGCATGCTGTCACCCATCACAGGCTCCTGGTCCTGACACAGAGGCATGCTGTCACCCATCACAGGCTCCTGGTCCCAGCACAGAGGCATGCTGTCACCCATCACAGACGCCTGGTCCTGATATGGAGGCATGCTGTCACCCATCACAGGCTCCTGGTCCTGACACAGAGGCATGCTGTCACCCATCACAGGCTCCTGATCACAGGCTCCTGGTCCTGAAACAGAGGCGTGCTGTCACCCATGACAGTCTCCTGGTCCTGATATGGAGGCATGCTGTCACCCATCACAGGCTCTGGTCCTGACACCGAGGCATGCTGTCACCCATCACAGGCTCCTGGTCCTGACACAGAATGCATGCAGTCACCTATCACAGGCTCCTGGTCCTGACACAGAGGCATGCTGTCACCCATCACAGGCTCTTGATCCTGGCATGGCCTCATGCTGACACCCATCACAAGCTCCTGGTTCCGGTATGGCTGCATGCTGTCACCCATCACAGACTCCTGGTCCCGGCATGGCTGCATGCTGTCACCCATCACAGACTCCGGGTCCTGACACAGAGGCATGGTGTCACCCATCACAGGCTCCTGGTCCTGATATATAGGTATGCTGTCACCTATCACAGTCTCCTTGTCCTGACATGGCTGCATGGTATCACCCATCGCAGGCTCCTGGTCCTGGCATTGTTGCATGCTAGCACTCATCGTTGGCTCCTGGTCCTGACATGACTGCATGCTGTCACCCATCACAGGCTCCTGGTCCCGGCATAGCTGTATGCTGGCACCCATCGCAGGCTCCTGGTCCTGGCATGGCTGCATGCTGTCACCCATCACAGGCTCCTGGTCCTGACATAGAGGCATGCTGTCACCCATCACAAGCTCCTGGTCCCAGCACAGAGGCATGCTGTCACCCATCATAGGCTCCTGGTCACGGCAACGAAACATGCTGTCACCCATCACAGGCTTCTGTTCCTGGCACGGAGGCATGCTGTCACCCATCACAGCTCCCTGGTCCTGGCATGGCTGCATGCTGTCACCCATCACAAGCTCCTGGTCCCGGTATGGCTGCATGCTGGCACCCATCGCAGGCTCCTGGTCCTGGCATGGCTGTATGCTGTCACCCATCACAAGCTCCTGGTCCCAGCATGGCTGCATGCTTTCACCCATCACAGGCTCTTGGTCCTAATGCGGAGGCATGCTGTCACCCATCACAGACTCCTGGTCCTGACACAGAGGTAAGCTGTCACCCATCACAAGCTCCTGGTCCTGACACAGAGGCATGCTGTCACCCATCACAGGCTCCGGGTCCCAGCACAGAGGTAAGCTGTCACCCATCACAAGCTCCTGGTCCTGACACAGAGGCATTCTGTCACCCTTCACAGACTTCTTGTCCTGACACAATGGCATGTTGTCACCCATCGCAGGCTCCTGGTCCCGGCATGGCTACATGCTGGCAGTCATCACAAGCTCCTGGTCCTGACACAGAGGCTTTCTGTCACCCTTCACAGACTTCTTGTCCTGACACAATGGCATGATGTCACCCAACACAGGCTCCTGGTCCTGGCATGGCTGCATGCTGTCTCGCTTTGCAGACTCCTGGTCCCGGCATGGCTGCATGCTGGCTCCCATCGCAGGCTCCTGGTCCCGGCATGGCTGCATGCTGTCTCCCATCACAGGCTCCTGGTCCCGGCATGGCTTCATGCTGGCACTTATCACAGGCTCCTGGTCCCAGCACAGAGGCATGCTGTCACCCATCACCGGCTTCTGGTCCTGGCACGGGGGCATGCTGGCACTCATCACAGGCTCCTGGTCCCGGCATGGCTACATGCTGTCACCCATGAGAGGCTTCCGGTCCCGGCATGGCTACATGCTGTCTCCCATCACAGGCTCCTGGTCCCGGCATGGCTGCATGCTGTCACCCATCACAGACTCCTGGTCCTGACCCGGAGGCATGCTGTCACCCAGCACAGAGGCATGCTGTCGCCCATCACAGGCTCCTGGTCACGGCAACGAGGCATTCTGTCACCCATGACAGGCTCCCGGTCCCGGCATGGCTGCATGGTGTCTCCCATCACAGGCTCCTGGTCCCGGCATGGCTACATGCTGTCACCCATCACAGATTCCTGGTCCTGACACGGAGGCGTGCTGTCACCCATCACAGTCTCCTGGTCCTGATATGGAGGCATGCTGTCACCCATCACAGGCTCCTGGTCCTGGCACAGAGGCATGCTGTCATCAATCACAGGCTCCTGGTCCTGACAAAGAGGCATGCTGTCACCCATCACAGGCTCCTGGTCCTGATATGGAGGCATGCTGTCACCTATCACAGGCTCCTGGTCCTATCACAGAGGCATGCTGTCACCCATCACAGTCTCCTGGTCCTGACACAGAGGCATGCTGTCACCAATCACAGGCTTCTGGTCACGGCAACAAAACATGCTGTCACCCATCACAGGCTTCTGGTCCTGGCACGGAGGCATGCTGTCAGCCATCACAGCTTCCTGGTCCTGGCATGGCTGCATGTTGTCACCCATCACAAGCTCCTGGTCCCGGTATGGCTGCATGCCGGCACCCATCGCAGGCTCCTGGTCCTGGCATGGCTGCATGCTGTCACCCATCACAAGCTCCTGGTCCCAGCATGGCTGCATGCTGTCACCCATCACAGGCTCTTGGTCCTAATGCGGAGGCATGCTGTCACCCATCACAGACTCCTGGTCCTGACACGGAGGCATGCTGTCACCCATCACAGGCTCCTGGTCCTGACACAGAGGCATGCTGTCTCCCATCACAGGCTCCTGGTCCCAGCACAGAGGCATGCTGTCACTCATCACAGACGCTTGGTCCTGATATGGAGGCATGCTGTCACCCATCACAGGCTCCTGGTCCTGACATAAAGGCGTGCTGTCACCCATCACAGGTTCTTGGTCCTGACACCGAGGCATGCTGTCACCCATCACAGGCTCCTTGTCCCAGCACAGAGGCATGCTGTCACCCATCACAGTCTCCTGGTCCTGATATGGAGGCAAGCTGTCACCCATCACAGGCTCCTGGTCCCAGCACAGATGCATGCTGTCATCCATCACATACGCCTGGTCCTGATATGGAGGCATGCTGTCACCCATCACAGGCTCCTGCTCCTGACACAGAGGCATGCTGTCACCCATCACAGGCTCCTGGTCCCAGCACAGAGGCATGCTGTCACCCATCACAGGCTCCTGGTCCCAGCACAGAGGCATGCTGCCACCCATCACAGGCTCCTGGTCCCAGCACAGAGGCATGCTGTCACCCATCACAGACGCCTGGTCCTGATATGGAGGAGTGCTGCCACCCATCACAGGCTCCTGGTCCCAGCACAGAGGCATGCTGTCACCCATCACAGGCTCCTGATCACAGGCTCCTGGTCCTGAAACAGAGGCGTGCTGTCACCCATCACAGTCTCCTGGTCCTGATATGGAGGCATGCTGTCACCCATCACAGGCTCCTGTTCCTGGCACAGAGGCATGCTGTCATCCATCACAGGCTCCTGGTCCTGACAAAGAGGCATGCTGCCACCCATCACAGGCTCCTGGTCCTGATATGGAGGCATGCTGTCACCCATCACAGGCTCGTGGTCCTGACACAGAGGCATGCTGTCACCCATCACAGTCTCCTGGTCCTGACACAGAGGCATGCTGTCACCCATCACAGGCTCCTGGTCCCTGCAAAGAGGCATGCTGTCACCCATCACAGACGCCTGGTCCTGATATGGAGGCATGCTGTCTCCCATCACAGTCTCCTGGTCCTTACACAGAGGCATGCTGTCACCCATCACAGTATCCTGGTCCTGACACAGAGGCATGCTGCCACCCATCACAGTCTTCTGGTCCTGATATGGGGGCATGCTGTCACCCATCACAGACGCCTGGTCCTGATATGGAGGCATGCTGTCTCCCATCACAGTCTCCTGGTCCTTACACAGAGGCATGCTGTCACCCTTCACAGTATCCTGGTCCTGACACAGAGGCATGCTGTCACCCATCGCAGTCTCCTGGTCCTGACATGGAGGCATGCTGTCACCCATCACAGGCTCCTGGTCAAGGAACCGAGGCATGCTGTCACCCATCACAGTCTCCTGGTCCTGACATGGAGGCATACTGCCACCCATCACAGTTTCCTGGTCCTGACATGGAGGCATGCTGCCACCCATCGCAGTCTCCTGGTCAAGGCACCGAGGCATGCTGTCACCCATCTCAGGCTCCTGGTCAAGGCACTGAGGCATGCTGTCACCCATCACAGTCTCCTGGTCCCGGCATGGATGCATGCTGGCACTCATCATAGGCTCCTGGTCCTGGCACGTAGGCATGCTGTCACCCATCACAGCCTCCTGGTCCTGAAATGGAGGCATGCTGTCTCCGAGTCTTGATATAGAGGCATGCTGTCACCCATCGCAGGCTCCTGGCCCTGGCATGGCTGCATGCTGGCACTCATTGATGGCACCTGGTCCTGGCATGACTGCATGCTGTCACCCATCACAGGCTCCTGCTCATTTCACATAGGCATGCTGTTATCTCTCACAGGTTCCTGGTCCCTGCACAGAGGCATGTTGTCACCCATCACAGTCTCCTGGTGCTGATGAGAAGGCATGCTGTCACCCATCACAGGCTTCTGGTCGTGGCACGGAGGCATGCTGTCACCCATCACAGGCTCCTGGTTCTGCATGGCTGTATGCTTTCACCCAACACAATCTCCTGGTCCTGGCATGGCTGCATGCTGGCACCCATGGCAGGCTCCTGGTTCTGGCATGGCTGCATGCTGTCACCCATCACAGGCTCCTGGTCAAGGCACCGAGGCATGCTGTCACCCATCACAGTCTCCTGGTCCCGGCATGGATGCATGCTGGCACTCATCACAAGCTCCTGGTCCTGGCACGTAGGCATGCTGTCACCCATCACAGCCTCCTGGTCCTGATATGGAGGCATGCTGTCTCCGAGTCCTGATATAGAGGCATGCTGTCACCCATCGCAGGCTCCTGGCCCTGGCATGGCTGCATGCTGGCACTCATTGATGGCACCTGTTCCTGGCATGACTGCATGCTGTCACCCATCACAGGCTCCTGCTCATTTCACATAGGCATGCTGTTATCTCTCACAGGTTCCTGGTCCCTGCACAGAGGCATGTTGTCACCCATCACAGTCTCCTGGTGCTGATGAGAAGGCATGCTGTCACCCATCACAGGCTTCTGGTCATGGCACGGAGGCATGCTGTCACCCATCACAGGCTCCTGGTTCTGCATGGCTGTATGCTTTCACCCAACACAATCTCCTGGTCCTGGCATGGCTGCATGCTGGCACCCATCGCAGGCTCCTGGTTCTGGCATGGCTGCATACTGTCACCCATCACAGGCTCCTGTTCCCGGCATGGCTGCATGCCTTCACCCATCACAATCTCCTGGTCCCAACATGGCTACATGCTGGCACCCATCGCAGGCTCCTGGTCCTGGCATAGCTGCATGCTGTCCCATCACAGGCTCCTGGTCCTGGCATGGCTGCGTGCTGTCACCCATCACAGGCTCCAGGCTCCTGGTCCTGGCATTGCTGCATGCTGTCACCCTTCACAGGCTCCTGGTCAAGGCACCGAGGCATGTTGTCACCCATCATAGTCTTCTTGTCCTGATATGGAGGCATGCTGTCTCCGAGTCCTGATATAGAGGCATGCTGTCACCCATTGCAGGCTCCTGGCATGGCTGCATGCTGGCACTCATTGATGGCACCTGATCCTGGCATGACTGCATGCTGTCACCCATCACAGGCTCCTGCTCATTTCACATAGGCATGCTGTTATCTCTCACAGGTTCCTGTTCCCTGCACAGAGGCATGTTGACACCCATCACAGTCTCCTGGTGCTGATGAGAAGGCATGCTGTCACCCATCACAGGCTTCTGGTCGTGGCACGGAGGCATGCTGTCACCCATCACAGGCTCCTGGTTCTGCATGGCTGTATGCTTTCACCCAACACAATCTCCTGGTCCTGGCATGGCTGCATGCTGGCACCCATGGCAGGCTCCTGGTTCTGGCATGGCTGCATGCTGTCACCCATCACAGGCTCCTGGTCCCGGCATGGCTGCGTGCCTTCACCCATCACAATCTCCTGGTCCCAGCATGGCTGCATGCTGGCACCCATCGCAGGCTCCTGGTCCTGGCATAGCTGCATGCTGTCCCATCACAGGCTCCTGGTCCTGGCATGGCTGCGTGCTGTCACCCATCACAGGCTCCAGGCTCCTGGTCCTGGCATTGCTGCATGCTGTCACCCTTCACAGGCTCTTGGTCTAGGCACCGAGGCATGCTGTCGCCCATCACAGTCTCCTTGTCCTGATATAGAGGCATGCTGTCACCCATCGCAGGCTCCTGGCCCTGGCATGGCTGCATGCTGGCACTCATTGATGGCACCTGATCCTGGCATGACTGCATGCTGTCACCCATCACAGGCTCCTGCTCATTTCACATAGGCATGCTGTTATCTCTCACAGGTTCCTGGTCCCTGCACAGAGGCATGTTGTCACCCATCACAGTCTCCTGGTGCTGATGAGAAGGCATGCTGTCACCCATCACAGGCTTCTGGTCGTGGCACGGAGGCATGCTGTCACCCATCACAGGCTCCTGGTTCTGCATGGCTGTATGCTTTCACCCAACACAATCTCCTGGTCCTGGCATGGCTGCATGCTGGCACCCATCGCAGGCTCCTGGTTCAGGCATGGCTGCATACTGTCACCCATCACAGGCTCCTGGTCCTGGCATGGCTGCATGCCTTCACCCATCACAATCTCCTGGTCCCAGCATGGCTGCATGCTGGCACCCATCGCAGGCTCCTGGTCCTGGCATAGCTGCATGCTGTCCCATCACAGGCTCCTGGTCCTGGCATGGCTGCGTGCTGTCACCCATCACAGGCTCCAGGCTCCTGGTCCTGGCATTGCTGCATGCTGTCACCCTTCACAGGCTCCTGGTCAAGGCACCGAGGCATGCTGTCACCCATCACAGTCTCCTGCTCCTGACATGGAGGCATTGGAGGCATGCTGTCACCCATTGCAGTCTCCTGGTCAAGGCAGCGAGGCATGCTGTCACCCATCACAGTCTCCTGGTCCAGATATGGAGGCATGATGTCACCCATCACAGGCTCCTGGTCCTGGCACGGAGGCATGCTGTCACCCCTCACAGTCTCTTGGTCAAGGCACAAGGGCATGCTGTCGCCCATCACAGGCTCCTGGTCCTGACACAGAAAGCATGCAGTCACCTATCACAGGCTCCTGGTCAAGGCACTGACGCATGCTGTCACCCATCACAGGCTCCTGGTCCTGACACAGAGGCATGCTGTCACCCATCACAGGCTCTTGGTCGTGATATGGAGGCATGCTGTCACCCATCACAGGCTCTTGGTCAATGCACGAAGGCATGCTGTCGCCCATCACAGGCTCCTGGTCCTGACACAGAGGCATGCTGTCACCCATCACAGGCTCCTGGTCAAGGCACTGACGCATGCTGTCACCCATCACAGGCTCCTGGTCCTGACACAGAGGCATGCTGTCACCCATCACAGGCTCCTGGTCATGACACAGAGGCATGTTGTCACCCATCACAGGCTCTTGATCCTGGCATGGCCTCATGCTGACACCAATCACAAGCTCCTGGTTCCGGTATGGCTGCATGCTGTCACCCATCACAGACTCCTGGTCCCGGCATGGCTGCATGCTGTCACCCATCACAGGCTCCTGGTCCTGACACGGAGGCATGCTGTCACCCATCACAGACTCCAGGTCCTGACACAGAGGCATGCTGTCACCCATCACAGGCTCCTGGTCCTGATATATAGGTATGCTGTCACCTATCACAGTCTCCTTGTCCAGACATGGCTGCATGGTATCACCCATCGCAGGCTCCTGGTCCTGGCATTGTTGCATGCTAGCACTCATTGTTTGCTCCTGGTCCTGACATGACTGCATGCTGTCACCCATCACAGGCTCCTGGTCCCGGCATAGCTGTATGCTGGCACCCATCGCAGGCTCCTGGTCCTGGCATGGCTGCATGCTGTCACCCATCACAGGCTCCTGGTCCTGACATAGAGGCATGCTGTCACCCATCACAAGCTCCTGGTCCCAGCACAGAGGCATGCTGTCACCCATCATAGGCTCCTGGTCACGGCAACAAAACATGCTGTCACCCATCACAGGCTTCTGTTCCTGGCACGGAGGCATGCTGTCACCCATCACAGCTTCCTGGTCCTGGCATGGCTGCATGCTGTCACCCATCACAAGCCCCTGGTCCCGGTATGGCTGCATGCTGGCACCCATCGCAGGCTCCTGGTCCTGGCATGGCTGTATGCTGTCACCCATCACAAGCTCCTGGTCCGAGTATGGCTGCATGCTGTCACCCATCACAGGCTCTTGGTCCTAATGCGGAGGCATGCTGTCACCCATCACAGACTCCTGGTCCTGACACAGAGGTAAGCTGTCACCCATCACAAGCTCCTGGTCCTGACACAGAGGCATGCTGTCACCCATCACAGGCTCCTGGTCCCAGCACAGAGGTAAGCTGTCACCCATCACAAGCTCCTGGTCCTGACACAGAGACATTCTGTCACCCTTCACAGACTTCTTGTCCTGACACAATGGCATGTTGTCACCCATCGCAGGCTCCTGGTCCCGGCATGGCTACATGCTGGCAGTCATCACAAGCTCCTGGTCCTGACACAGAGGCTTTCTGTCACCCTTCACAGACTTCTTGTCCTGACACAATGGCATGATGTCACCCATCACAGGCTCCTGGTCCTGGCATGGCTGCATGCTGTCTCCCTTTGCAGACTCCTGGTCCCGGCATGGCTGCATGCTGGCACCCATCGCAGGCTCCTGGTCCCGGCATGGCTGCATGCTGTCTCCCATCACAGGCTCCTGGTCCCGGCATGGCTGCATGCTGGCACCCATCACAGGCTCCTGGTCAAGACACCGAGGCATGCTGTCACCCATCACAGACACCTGGTCCTGACACAGAGGCATGCTGTCAACCATCACAGGCTTCTGGTCAAGGCACCGAGGCATGCTGTCACCCATCACAGGCTCCTGGTCCTGACACAGAGGCATGCTGTCACCCATCACAGGCTCCTGGTCCCAGCACAGAGGCATGCTGTCACCCATCACAGACGCCTGGTCCTGATATGGAGGCATGCTGTCACCCATCACAGGCTCCTGGTCCTGACACAGAGGCATGCTGTCACCCATCACAGACTCCTGATCACAGGCTCCTGGTCCTGAAACAGAGGCGTGCTGTCACCCATCACAGTCTCCTGGTCCTGATATGGAGGCATGCTGTCACCCATCACAGGCTCCTGTTCCTGGCACAGAGGCATGCTGTCATCCATCACAGGCTCCTGGTCCTGATAAAGAGGCATGCTGCCACCCATCACAGGCTACTGGTCCTGATATGGAGGCATGCTGTCACCCATCACAGGCTCGTGGTCCTGACACAGAGGCATGCTGTCACCGATCACAGTCTCCTGGTCCTGACACAGAGGCATGCAGTCACCCATCACAGGCTCCTGGTCCCTGCACAGAGGCATGCTGTCACCCATCACAGACGCCTGGTCCTGATATGGAGGCATGCTGTCTCCCATCACAGTCTCCTGGTCCTTACACAGAGGCATGCTGTCACCCATCACAGTATCCTGGTCCTGACACAGAGGCATGCTGCCACCCATCACAGTCTCCTGGTCCTGATATGGGGGCATGCTGTCACCCATCACAGGCTCTGGTCCTGACACCGAGGCATGCTGTCACCCATCACAGGCTACTGGTCCTGGCATGGCTGCATGCTGTCACCCATCACAGTCTCCTGGTCAAGGCACCGAGGCATTCTGTCACCCATTACAGTTTCCTGGTCCTGACACAGAGGCATGCTGTCACCCGTCAGAGGATCCTGGTCAAGGCACTGAGGCATGCCGTCACCTGTCACAATCTCCTGGTCCTGACACCGAGGCATCCTGTCACCCATCACAGGCTCCTGGTCCTTATATGGAGGCAGGCTGTCACCCATCACAGACACCTGGTCCTGACACAGAGGCATGCTGTCACCCATCTCAGGCTCCTGGTCAAGGCACCGAGGCATGCTGTCACCCATCACAGTCTCCTGGTCCTGACATGGAGGCATGCTGTCACTATCACAGGCTCCTGGTCAAGGCACCAACGCATGCTGTCACCCACCACAGGCTCCTGGTCCCGGCATGGCTGCATGCTGTCACCCATCACAGGCTCCTGGTCAAGACACCGAGGCATGCTGTCACCCATCACAGACACCTGGTCCTGACACAGAGGCATGCTGTCAACCATCATAGGCTTCTGGTCAAGGCACCGAGGCATGCTGTCACCCATCACAGGCTCCTGGTCCTGACACAGAGGCATGCTGTCACCCATCACAGGCTCCTGGTCCCAGCACAGAGGCATGCTGTCACCCATCACAGACGCCTGGTCCTGATATGGAGGCATGCTGTCACCCATCACAGGCTCCTGGTCCTGACACAGAGGCATGCTGTCACCCATCACAGGCTCCTGATCACAGGCTCCTGGTCCTGAAACAGAGGCGTGCTGTCACCCATGACAGTCTCCTGGTCCTGATATGGAGGCATGCTGTCACCCATCACAGGCTCCTGTTCCTGGCACAGAGGCATGCTGTCATCCATCACAGGCTCCTGGTCCTGACAAAGAGGCATGCTGCCACCCATCACAGGCTCCTGGTCCTGATATGGAGGCATGCTGTCACCCATCACAGGCTCGTGGTCCTGACACAGAGGCATGCTGTCACCCATCACAGTCTCCTGGTCCTGACACAGAGGCATGCTGTCACCCATCACAGTCTCCTGGTCCTTACACAGAGGCATGCTGTCACCCATCACAGTATCCTGGTCCTGACACAGAGGCATGCTGCCACAAATCACAGTCTCCTGGTCCTGATATGGGGGCATGCTGTCACCCATCACAGACGCCTGGTCCTGATATGGAGGCATGCTGTCTCCCATCACAGTCTCCTGGTCCTTACACAGAGGCATGCTGTCACCCTTCACAGTATCCTGGTCCTGACACAGAGGCATGCTGTCACCCATCGCAGTCTCCTGGTCCTGACATGGAGGCATGCTGTCACCCATCACAGGCTCCTGGTCAAGGCACCGAGGCATGGTGTCACCCATCACAGTCTCCTGGTCCTGACATGGAGGCATACTGCCACCCATCACAGTTTCCTGGTCCTGACATGGAGGCATGCTGCCACCCATCTCAGTCTCCTGGTCAAGGCACTGAGGCATGCTGTCACCCATCTCAGCCTCCTGGTCAAGGCACTGAGGCATGCTGTCATCCATCACAGTCTCCTGGTCCCGGCATGGATGCATGCTGGCACTCATCATAGGCTCCTGGTCCTGGCACGTAGGCATGCTGTCACCCATCACAGTCTCCTGGTCCTGACATGGAGGCATGCTGTCACCCATCACAGGCTCCTGGTCAAGGCACCGAGGCATGCTGTCACCCATCACAGTCTCCTGGTCCTGACATGGAGGCATACTGCCACCCATCACAGTTTCCTGGTCCTGACATGGAGGCATGCTGCCACCCATCGCAGTCTCCTGGTCAAGGCACCGAGGCATGCTGTCACCCATCTCAGGCTCCTGGTCAAGGCACTGAGGCATGCTGTCACCCATCGCAGTCTCCTGGTCCCGGCATGGGTGCATGCTGGCACTCATCATAGGCTCCTGGTCCTGGCACGTAGGCATGCTGTCACCCATCACAGTCTCCTTGTCCTGATATAGAGGCATGCTGTCACCCATCGCAGGCTTCTGGCCCTGGCATGGCTGCATGCTGGCACTCATTGATGGCACCTGGTCGTGGCATGACTGCATGCTGTCACCCATCACAGGCTCCTGCTCATTTCACATAGGCATGCTGTTATCTCTCAAAGGTTCCTAGTCCCTGCACAGAGGCATGTTGTCACTCATCACAGTCTCCTGGTGCTGATGAGAAGGCATGCTGTCACCCATCACAGGCTTCTGGTCATGGCACGGAGGCATGCTGTCACCCATCACAGGCTCCTGGTTCTGCATGGCTGTATGCTTTCACCCAACACAATCTCCTGGTCCTGGCATGGCTGCATGCTGGCACCCATCGCAGGCTCCTGGTTCTGGCATGGCTGCATGCTGTCACCCATCACAGGCTCCTGGTCCCGGCATGGCTGCATGCCTTCACCCATCACAATCTCCTGGTCCCAGCATGGCTGCATGCTGGCACCCATCGCAGGCTCCTGGTCCTGGCATAGCTGCATGCTGTCCCATCACAGGCTCCTGGTCCTGGCATGGCTGCGTGCTGTCACCCATCACAGGCTCCAGGCTCCTGGTCATGGCATTGCTGCATGCTGTCACTCTTCACAGGCTCCTGGTCAAGGCACCGAGGCATGCTGTCACCCATCACAGTCTCCTTGTCCTGATATGGAGGCATGCTGTCTCCGAGTCCTGATATAGAGGCATGCTGTCACCCATCGCAGGCTCCTGGCCCTCGCATGGCTGCATGCTGGCACTCATTGATGGCACCTGGTCCTGGCATGACTGCATGCTGTCACCCATCACAGGCTCCTGCTCATTTCACATAGGCATGCTGTTATCTCTCACAGGTTCCTGGTCCCTGCACAGAGGCATGTTGTCACCCATCACAGTCTCCTGGTGCTGATGAGAAGGCATGCTGTCACCCATCACAGGCTTCTGGTCGTGGCACGGAGGCATGCTGTCACCCATCACAGGCTCCTGGTTCTGCATGGCTGTATGCTTTCACCCAACACAATCTCCTGGTCCTGGCATGGCTGCATGCTGGCACCCATTGCAGGCTCCTGGTTCTGGCATGGCTGCATGCTGTCACCCATCACAGGCTCCTGGTCCCGGCATGGCTGCATGCCTTCACCCATCACAATCTCCTGGTCCCAGCATGGCTGCATGCTGGCACCCATCGCAGGCTCCTGGTCCTGGCATAGCTGCATGCTGTCACATCACAGGCTCCTGGTCCTGGCATGGCTGCGTGCTGTCACCCATCACAGGCTCCAGGCTCCTGGTCCTGGCATTGCTGCATGCTGTCACCCTTCACAGGCTCCTAGTCAAGGCACCGAGGCATGCTGTCACCCATCACAGTCTCCTTGTCCTGATATAGAGGCATGCTGTCACCCATCGCAGGCTCCTGGCCCTGGCATGGCTGCATGCTGGCACTCAATGATGGCACCTGGTCCTGGTATGACTGCATGCTGTCACCCATCACAGGCTCCTGCTCATTTCACATAGGCATGCTGTTATCTCTCACAGGTTCCTGGTCCCTGCACAGAGGCATGTTGTCACCCATCACAGTCTCCTGGTGCTGATGAGAAGGCATGCTGTCACCCATCACAGGCTTCTGGTCGTGGCACGGAGGCATGCTGTCACCCATCACAGGCTCCTGGTTCTGCATGGCTGTATGCTTTCACCCAACACAATCTCCTGGTCCTGGCATGGCTGCATGCTGGCACCCATTGCAGGCTCCTGGTTCTGGCATGGCTGCATGCTGTCACCCATCACAGGCTCCTGGTCCCGGCATGGCTGCATGCCTTCACCCATCACAATCTCCTGGTCCCAGCATGGCTGCATGCTGGCACCCATCGCAGGCTCCTGGTCCTGGCATAGCTGCATGCTGTCACATCACAGGCTCCTGGTCCTGGCATGGCTGCGTGCTGTCACCCATCACAGGCTCCAGGCTCCTGGTCCTGGCATTGCTGCATGCTGTCACCCTTCACAGGCTCCTAGTCAAGGCACCGAGGCATGCTGTCACCCATCACAGTCTCCTTGTCCTGATATAGAGGCATGCTGTCACCCATCGCAGGCTCCTGGCCCTGGCATGGCTGCATGCTGGCACTCAATGATGGCACCTGGTCCTGGCATGACTGCATGCTGTCACCCATCACAGGCTCCTGCTCATTTCACATAGGCATGCTGTTATCTCTCACAGGTTCCTGGTCCCTGCACAGAGGCATGTTGTCACCCATCACAGTCTCCTGGTGCTGATGAGAAGGCATGCTGTCACCCATCACAGGCTTCTGGTCATGGCACGGAGGCATGCTGTCACCCATCACAGGCTCCTGGTTCTGCATGGCTGTATGCTTTCACCCAACACAATCTCCTGGTCCTGGCATGGCTGCATGCTGGCACCCATCGCAGGCTCCTGGTTCTGGCATGGCTGCATGCTGTCACCCATCACAGGCTCCTGGTCCTGGCATGGCTGCGTGCCTTCACCCATCACAATCTCCTGGTCCCAGCATGGCTGCATGCTGGCACCCATCGCAGGCTCCTCGTCCTGGCATAGCTGCATGCTGTCCCATCACAGGCTCCTGGTCCTGGCATGGCTGCGTGCTGTCACCCATCACAGGCTCCAGGCTCCTGGTCCTGGCATTGCTGCATGCTGTCACCCTTCACAGGCTCTTGGTCTAGGCACCGAGGCATGCTGTCGCCCATCACAGTCTCCTTGTCCTGATATAGAGGCATGCTGTCACCCATCGCAGGCTCCTGGCCCTGGCATGGCTGCATGCTGGCACTCATTGATGGCACCTGGTCCTGGCATGACTGCATGCTGTCACCCATCACAGGCTCCTGCTCATTTCACATAGGCATGCTGTTATCTCTCACAGGTTCCTGGTCCCTGCACAGAGGCATGTTGTCACCCATCACAGTCTCCTGGTGCTGATGAGAAGGCATGCTGTCACCCATCACAGGCTTCTGGTCGTGGCACGGAGGCATGCTGTCACCCATCACAGGCTCCTGGTTCTGCATGGCTGTATGCTTTCACCCAACACAATCTCCTGGTCCTGGCATGGCTGCATGCTGGCACCCATCGCAGGCTCCTGGTTCAGGCATGGCTGCATACTGTCACCCATCACAGGCTCCTGGTCCTGGCATGGCTGCATGCCTTCACCCATCACAATCTCCTGGTCCCAGCATGGCTGCATGCTGGCACCCATCGCAGGCTCCTGGTCCTGGCATAGCTGCATGCTGTCCCATCACAGGCTCCTGGTCCTGGCATGGCTGCGTGCTGTCACCCATCACAGGCTCCAGGCTCCTGGTCCTGGCATTGCTGCATGCTGTCACCCTTCACAGGCTCCTGGTCAAGGCACCGAGGCATGCTGTCACCCATCACAGTCTCCTGCTCCTGACATGGAGGCATTGGAGGCATGCTGTCACCCATTGCAGTCTCCTGGTCAAGGCAGCGAGGCATGCTGTCACCCATCACAGTCTCCTGGTCCAGATATGGAGGCATGATGTCACCCATCACAGGCTCCTGGTCCTGGCACGGAGGCATGCTGTCACCCCTCACAGTCTCTTGGTCAAGGCACAAGGGCATGCTATTGCCCATCACAGGCTCCTGGTCCTGACACAGAAAGCATGCAGTCACCTATCACAGGCTCCTGGTCATGATATGGAGGCATGCTGTCACCCATCACAGGCTCTTGGTCAATGCACGAAGGCATGCTGTCGCCCATCACAGGCTCCTGGTCCTGACACAGAGGCATGCTGTCACCCATCACAGGCTCCTGGTCAAGGCACTGACGCATGCTGTCACCCATCACAGGCTCCTGGTCCTGACACAGAGGCATGCTGTCACCCATCACAGGCTCCTGGTCATGACACAGAGGCATGTTGTCACCCATCACAGGCTCTTGATCCTGGCATGGCCTCATGCTGACACCCATCACAAGCTCCTGGTTCCGGTATGGCTGCATGCTGTCACCCATCACAGACTCCTGGTCCCGGCATGGCTGCATGCTGTCACCCATCACAGGCTCCTGGTCCTGACACGGAGGCATGCTGTCACCCATCACAGACTCCGGGTCCTGACACAGAGGCATGCTGTCACCCATCACAGGCTCCTGGTCCTGATATATAGGTATGCTGTCACCTATCACAGTCTCCTTGTCCAGACATGGCTGCATGGTATCACCCATCGCATGCTCCTGGTCCTGGCATTGTTGCATGCTAGCACTCATTGTTTGCTCCTGGTCCTGACATGACTGCATGCTGTCACCCATCACAGGCTCCTGGTCCCGGCATAGCTGTATGCTGGCACCCATCGCAGGCTCCTGGTCCTGGCATGGCTGCATGCTGTCACCCATCACAGGCTCCTGGTCCTGACATAGAGGCATGCTGTCACCCATCACAAGCTCCTGGTCCCAGCACAGAGGCATGCTGTCACCCATCATAGGCTCCTGGTCACGGCAACGAAACATGCTGTCACCCATCACAGGCTTCTGTTCCTGGCACGGAGGCATGCTGTCACCCATCACAGCTTCCTGGTCCTGGCATGGCTGCATGCTGTCACCCATCACAAGCTCCTGGTCCCGGTATGGCTGCATGCTGGCACCCATCGCAGGCTCCTGGTCCTGGCATGGCTGTATGCTGTCACCCATCACAAGCTCCTGGTCCGAGTATGGCTGCATGCTGTCACCCATCACAGGCTCTTGGTCCTAATGCGGAGGCATGCTGTCACCCATCACAGACTCCTGGTCCTGACACAGAGGTAAGCTGTCACCCATCACAAGCTCCTGGTCCTGACACAGAGGCATGCTGTCACCCATCACAGGCTCCTGGTCCCAGCACAGAGGTAAGCTGTCACCCATCACAAGCTCCTGGTCCTGACACAGAGACATTCTGTCACCCTTCACAGACTTCTTGTCCTGACACAATGGCATGTTGTCACCCATCGCAGGCTCCTGGTCCCGGCATGGCTACATGCTGGCAGTCATCACAAGCTCCTGGTCCTGACACAGAGGCTTTCTGTCACCCTTCACAGACTTCTTGTCCTGACACAATGGCATGATGTCACCCATCACAGGCTCCTGGTCCTGGCATGGCTGCATGCTGTCTCCCTTTGCAGACTCCTGGTCCCGGCATGGCTGCATGCTGGCACCCATCGCAGGCTCCTGGTCCCGGCATGGCTGCATGCTGTCTCCCATCACAGGCTCCTGGTCCCGGCATGGCTGCATGCTGGCACCCATCACAGGCTCCTGGTCAAGACACCGAGGCATGCTGTCACCCATCACAGACACCTGGTCCTGACACAGAAAGCATGCAGTCACCTATCACAGGCTCCTGGTCATGATATGGAGGCATGCTGTCACCCATCACAGGCTCTTGGTCAATGCACGAAGGCATGCTGTCGCCCATCACAGGCTCCTGGTCCTGACACAGAGGCATGCTGTCACCCATCACAGGCTCCTGGTCAAGGCACTGACGCATGCTGTCACCCATCACAGGCTCCTGGTCCTGACACAGAGGCATGCTGTCACCCATCACAGGCTCCTGGTCATGACACAGAGGCATGTTGTCACCCATCACAGGCTCTTGATCCTGGCATGGCCTCATGCTGACACCCATCACAAGCTCCTGGTTCCGGTATGGCTGCATGCTGTCACCCATCACAGACTCCTGGTCCCGGCATGGCTGCATGCTGTCACCCATCACAGGCTCCTGGTCCTGACACGGAGGCATGCTGTCACCCATCACAGACTCCGGGTCCTGACACAGAGGCATGCTGTCACCCATCACAGGCTCCTGGTCCTGATATATAGGTATGCTGTCACCTATCACAGTCTCCTTGTCCAGACATGGCTGCATGGTATCACCCATCGCAGGCTCCTGGTCCTGGCATTGTTGCATGCTAGCACTCATTGTTTGCTCCTGGTCCTGACATGACTGCATGCTGTCACCCATCACAGGCTCCTGGTCCCGGCATAGCTGTATGCTGGCACCCATCGCAGGCTCCTGGTCCTGGCATGGCTGCATGCTGTCACCCATCACAGGCTCCTGGTCCTGACATAGAGGCATGCTGTCACCCATCACAAGCTCCTGGTCCCAGCACAGAGGCATGCTGTCACCCATCATAGGCTCCTGGTCACGGCAACGAAACATGCTGTCACCCATCACAGGCTTCTGTTCCTGGCACGGAGGCATGCTGTCACCCATCACAGCTTCCTGGTCCTGGCATGGCTGCATGCTGTCACCCATCACAAGCTCCTGGTCCCGGTATGGCTGCATGCTGGCACCCATCGCAGGCTCCTGGTCCTGGCATGGCTGTATGCTGTCACCCATCACAAGCTCCTGGTCCGAGTATGGCTGCATGCTGTCACCCATCACAGGCTCTTGGTCCTAATGCGGAGGCATGCTGTCACCCATCACAGACTCCTGGTCCTGACACAGAGGTAAGCTGTCACCCATCACAAGCTCCTGGTCCTGACACAGAGGCATGCTGTCACCCATCACAGGCTCCTGGTCCCAGCACAGAGGTAAGCTGTCACCCATCACAAGCTCCTGGTCCTGACACAGAGACATTCTGTCACCCTTCACAGACTTCTTGTCCTGACACAATGGCATGTTGTCACCCATCGCAGGCTCCTGGTCCCGGCATGGCTACATGCTGGCAGTCATCACAAGCTCCTGGTCCTGACACAGAGGCTTTCTGTCACCCTTCACAGACTTCTTGTCCTGACACAATGGCATGATGTCACCCATCACAGGCTCCTGGTCCTGGCATGGCTGCATGCTGTCTCCCTTTGCAGACTCCTGGTCCCGGCATGGCTGCATGCTGGCACCCATCGCAGGCTCCTGGTCCCGGCATGGCTGCATGCTGTCTCCCATCACAGGCTCCTGGTCCCGGCATGGCTGCATGCTGGCACCCATCACAGGCTCCTGGTCAAGACACCGAGGCATGCTGTCACCCATCACAGACACCTGGTCCTGACACAGAGGCATGCTGTCAACCATCACAGGCTTCTGGTCAAGGCACCGAGGCATGCTGTCACCCATCACAGGCTCCTGGTCCTGAAACAGAGGCATGCTGTCACCCATCACATGCTCCTGGTCCCAGCACAGAGGCATGCTGTCACCCATCACAGACGCCTGGTCCTGATATGGAGGCATGCTGTCACCCATCACAGGCTCATGGTCCTGACACAGAGGCATGCTGTCACCCATCACAGACTCCTGATCACAGGCTCCTGGTCCTGAAACAGAGGCGTGCTGTCACCCATCACAGTCTCCTGGTCCTGATATGGAGGCATGCTGTCACCCATCACAGGCTCCTGTTCCTGGCACAGAGGCATGCTGTCATCCATCACAGGCTCCTGGTCCTGATAAAGAGGCATGCTGCCACCCATCACAGGCTACTGGTCCTGATATGGAGGCATGCTGTCACCCATCACAGGCTCGTGGTCCTGACACAGAGGCATGCTGTCACCGATCACAGTCTCCTGGTCCTGACACAGAGGCATGCTGTCACCCATCACAGGCTCCTGGTCCCTGCACAGAGGCATGCTGTCACCCATCACAGACGCCTGGTCCTGATATGGAGGCATGCTGTCTCCCATCACAGTCTCCTGGTCCTTACACAGAGGCATGCTGTCACCCATCACAGTATCCTGGTCCTGACACAGAGGCATGCTGCCACCCATCACAGTCTCCTGGTCCTGATATGGGGGCATGCTGTCACCCATCACAGGCTCTGGTCCTGACACCGAGGCATGCTGTCACCCATCACAGGCTACTGGTCCTGGAATGGCTGCATGCTGTCACCCATCACAGTCTCCTGGTCAAGGCACCGAGGCATTCTGTCACCCATTACAGTTTCCTGGTCCTGACACAGAGGCATGCTGTCACCCGTCAGAGGATCCTGGTCAAGGCACTGAGGCATGCCGTCACCTGTCACAATCTCCTGGTCCTGACACCGAGGCATCCTGTCACCCATCACAGGCTCCTGGTCCTTATATGGAGGCATGCTGTCACCCATCACAGACACCTGGTCCTGACACAGAGGCATGCTGTCACCCATCTCAGGCTCCTGGTCAAGGCACCGAGGCATGCTGTCACTCATCGCAGTCTCCTGGTCCTGACATGGAGGCATGCTGTCACTATCACAGGCTCCTGGTCAAGGCACCAACGCATGCTGTCACCCATCACAGGCTCCTGGTCCCGGCATGGCTGCATGCTGTCACCCATCACAGGCTCCTGGTCAAGACACCGAGGCATGCTGTCACCCATCACAGACACCTGGTCCTGACACAGAGGCATGCTGTCAACCATCATAGGCTTCTGGTCAAGGCACCGAGGCATGCTGTCACCCATCACAGGCTCCTGGTCCTGACACAGAGGCATGCTGTCACCCATCACAGGCTCCTGGTCCCAGCACAGAGGCATGCTGTCACCCATCACAGACGCCTGGTCCTGATATGGAGGCATGCTGTCACCCATCACAGGCTCCTGGTCCTGACACAGAGGCATGCTGTCACCCATCACAGGCTCCTGATCACAGGCTCCTGGTCCTGAAACAGAGGCGTGCTGTCACCCATGACAGTCTCCTGGTCCTGATATGGAGGCATGCTGTCACCCATCACAGGCTCCTGTTCCTGGCACAGAGGCATGCTGTCATCCATCACAGGCTCCTGGTCCTGACAAAGAGGCATGCTGCCACCCATCACAGGCTCCTGGTCCTGATATGGAGGCATGCTGTCACCCATCACAGGCTCGTGGTCCTGACACAGAGGCATGCTGTCACCCATCACAGTCTCCTGGTCCTGACACAGAGGCATGCTGTCACCCATCACAGTCTCCTGGTCCTGACACAGAGGCATGCTGCCACAAATCACAGTCTCCTGGTCCTGATATGGGGGCATGCTGTCACCCATCACAGACGCCTGGTCCTGATATGGAGGCATGCTGTCTCCCATCACAGTCTCCTGGTCCTTACACAGAGGCATGCTGTCACCCTTCACAGTATCCTGGTCCTGACACAGAGGCATGCTGTCACCCATCGCAGTCTCCTGGTCCTGACATGGAGGCATGCTGTCACCCATCACAGGCTCCTGGTCAAGGCACCGAGGCATGGTGTCACCCATCACAGTCTCCTGGTCCTGACATGGAGGCATACTGCCACCCATCACAGTTTCCTGGTCCTGACATGGAGGCATGCTGCCACCCATCTCAGTCTCCTGGTCAAGGCACTGAGGCATGCTGTCACCCATCTCAGCCTCCTGGTCAAGGCACTGAGGCATGCTGTCACCCATCACAGTCTTCTGGTCCCGGCATGGATGCATGCTGGCACTCATCATAGGCTCCTGGTCCTGGCACGTAGGCATGCTGTCACCCATCACAGTCTCCTGGTCCTGACATGGAGGCATGCTGTCACCCATCACAGGCTCCTGGTCAAGGCACCGAGGCATGCTGTCACCCATCACAGTCTCCTGGTCCTGACATGGAGGCATACTGCCACCCATCACAGTTTCCTGGTCCTGACATGGAGGCATGCTGCCACCCATCGCAGTCTCCTGGTCAAGGCACCGAGGCATGCTGTCACCCATCTCAGGCTCCTGGTCAAGGCACTGAGGCATGCTGTCACCCATCGCAGTCTCCTGGTCCCGGCATGGATGCATGCTGGCACTCATCATAGGCTCCTGGTCCTGGCACGTAGGCATGCTGTCACCCATCACAGTCTCCTTGTCCTGATATAGAGGCATGCTGTCACCCATCGCAGGCTTCTGGCCCTGGCATGGCTGCATGCTGGCACTCATTGATGGCACCTGGTCGTGGCATGACTGCATGCTGTCACCCATCACAGGCTCCTGCTCATTTCACATAGGCATGCTGTTATCTCTCAAAGGTTCCTAGTCCCTGCACAGAGGCATGTTGTCACCCATCACAGTCTCCTGGTGCTGATGAGAAGGCATGCTGTCACCCATCACAGGCTTCTGGTCATGGCACGGAGGCATGCTGTCACCCATCACAGGCTCCTGGTTCTGCATGGCTGTATGCTTTCACCCAACACAATCTCCTGGTCCTGGCATGGCTGCATGCTGGCACCCATCGCAGGCTCCTGGTTCTGGCATGGCTGCATGCTGTCACCCATCACAGGCTCCTGGTCCCAGCATGGCTGCATGCCTTCACCCATCACAATCTCCTGGTCCCAGCATGGCTGCATGCTGGCACCCATCGCAGGCTCCTGGTCCTGGCATAGCTGCATGCTGTCCCATCACAGGCTCCTGGTCCTGGCATGGCTGCGTGCTGTCACCCATCACAGGCTCCAGGCTCCTGGTCATGGCATTGCTGCATGCTGTCACTCTTCACAGGCTCCTGGTCAAGGCACCGAGGCATGCTGTCACCCATCACAGTCTCCTTGTCCTGATATGGAGGCATGCTGTCTCCGAGTCCTGATATAGAGGCATGCTGTCACCCATCGCAGGCTCCTGGCCCTGGCATGGCTGCATGCTGGCACTCATTGATGGCACCTGGTCCTGGCATGACTGCATGCTGTCACCCATCACAGGCTCCTGCTCATTTCACATAGGCATGCTGTTATCTCTCACAGGTTCCTGGTCCCTGCACAGAGGCATGTTGTCACCCATCACAGTCTCCTGGTGCTGATGAGAAGGCATGCTGTCACCCATCACAGGCTTCTGGTCGTGGCACGGAGGCATGCTGTCACCCATCACAGGCTCCTGGTTCTGCATGGCTGTATGCTTTCACCCAACACAATCTCCTGGTCCTGGCATGGCTGCATGCTGGCACCCATTGCAGGCTCCTGGTTCTGGCATGGCTGCATGCTGTCACCCATCACAGGCTCCTGGTCCCGGCATGGCTGCATGCCTTCACCCATCACAATCTCCTGGTCCCAGCATGGCTGCATGCTGGCACCCATCGCAGGCTCCTGGTCCTGGCATAGCTGCATGCTGTCACATCACAGGCTCCTGGTCCTGGCATGGCTGCGTGCTGTCACCCATCACAGGCTCCAGGCTCCTGGTCCTGGCATTGCTGCATGCTGTCACCCTTCACAGGCTCCTAGTCAAGGCACCGAGGCATGCTGTCACCCATCACAGTCTCCTTGTCCTGATATAGAGGCATGCTGTCACCCATCGCAGGCTCCTGGCCCTGGCATGGCTGCATGCTGGCACTCAATGATGGCACCTGGTCCTGGCATGACTGCATGCTGTCACCCATCACAGGCTCCTGCTCATTTCACATAGGCATGCTGTTATCTCTCACAGGTTCCTGGTCCCTGCACAGAGGCATGTTGTCACCCATCACAGTCTCCTGGTGCTGATGAGAAGGCATGCTGTCACCCATCACAGGCTTCTGGTCATGGCACGGAGGCATGCTGTCACCCATCACAGGCTCCTGGTTCTGCATGGCTGTATGCTTTCACCCAACACAATCTCCTGGTCCTGGCATGGCTGCATGCTGGCACCCATGGCAGGCTCCTGGTTCTGGCATGGCTGCATGCTGTCACCCATCACAGGCTCCTGGTCAAGGCACCGAGGCATGCTGTCACCCATCACAGTCTCCTGGTCCCGGCATGGATGCATGCTGGCACTCATCACAAGCTCCTGGTCCTGGCACGTAGGCATGCTGTCACCCATCACAGCCTCCTGGTCCTGATATGGAGGCATGCTGTCTCCGAGTCCTGATATAGAGGCATGCTGTCACCCATCGCAGGCTCCTGGCCCTGGCATGGCTGCATGCTGGCACTCATTGATGTCACCTGTTCCTGGCATGACTGCATGCTGTCACCCATCACAGGCTCCTGCTCATTTCACATAGGCATGCTGTTATCTCTCACAGGTTCCTGGTCCCTGCACAGAGGCATGTTGTCACCCATCACAGTCTCCTGGTGCTGATGAGAAGGCATGCTGTCACCCATCACAGGCTTCAGTCATGGCACGGAGGCATGCTGTCACCCATCACAGGCTCCTGGTTCTGCATGGCTGTATGCTTTCACCCAACACAATCTCCTGGTCCTGGCATGGCTGCATGCTGGCACCCATCGCAGGCTCCTGGTTCTGGCATGGCTGCATACTGTCACCCATCACAGGCACCTGGTCCCGGCATGGCTGCATGCCTTCACCCATCACAATCTCCTGGTCCCAACATGGCTACATGCTGGCACCCATCGCAGGCTCCTGGTCCTGGCATAGCTGCATGCTGTCCCATCACAGGCTCCTGGTCCTGGCATGACTGCGAGCTGTCACCCATCACAGGCTCCAGGCTCCTGGTCCTGGCATTGCTGCATGCTGTCACCCTTCACAGGCTCCTGGTCAAGGCACCGAGGCATGCTGTCACCCATCACAGTCTTCTTGTCCTGATATGGAGGCATGCTGTCTCCGAGTCCTGATATAGAGGCATGCTGTCACCCATTGCAGGCTCCTGGCCCTGGCATGGCTGCATGCTGGCACTCATTGATGGCACCTGGTCCTGGCATGACTGCATACTGTCACCCATCACAGGCTCCTGCTCATTTCACATAGGCATGCTGTTATCTCTCACAGGTTCCTGTTCCCTGCACAGAGGCATGTTGTCACCCATCACAGTCTCCTGGTGCTGATGAGAAGGCATGCTGTCACCCATCACAGGCTTCTGGTCGTGGCACGGAGGCATGCTGTCACCCATCACAGGCTCCTGGTTCTGCATGGCTGTATGCTTTCACCCAACACAATCTCCTGGTCCTGGCATGGCTGCATGCTGGCACCCATCGCAGGCTCCTGGTTCTGGCATGGCTGCATGCTGTCACCCATCACAGGCTCCTGGTCCCGGCATGGCTGCGTGCCTTCACCCATCACAATCTCCTGGTCCCAGCATGGCTGCATGCTGGCACCCATCGCAGGCTCCTGGTCCTGGCATAGCTGCATGCTGTCCCATCACAGGCTCCTGGTCCTGGCATGGCTGCGTGCTGTCACCCATCACAGGCTCCAGGCTCCTGGTCCTAGCATTGCTGCATGCTGTCACCCTTCATAGGCTCTTGGTCTAGGCACCGAGGCATGCTGTCACCCATCACAGTCTCCTTGTCCTGATATAGAGGCATGCTGTCACCCATCGCAGGCTCCTGGCCCTGGCATGGCTGCATGCTGGCACTCATTGATGGCACCTGGTCCTGGCATGACGGCATTCTGTCACCCATCACAGGCTCCTGCTCATTTCACATAGGCATGCTGTTATCTCTCACAGGTTCCTGGTCCCTGCACAGAGGCATGTTGTCACCCATCACAGTCTCCTGGTGCTGATGAGAAGGCATGCTGTCACCCATCACAGGCTTCTGGTCGTGGCACGGAGGCATGCTGTCACCCATCACAGGCTCCTGGTTCTGCATGGCTGTATACTTTCACCCAACACAATCTCCTGGTCCTGGCATGGCTGCATGCTGGCACCCATCGCAGGCTCCTGGTTCAGGCATGGCTGCATGCTGTCACCCATCACAGGCTCCTGGTCCTGGCATGGCTGTATGCCTTCACCCATCACAATCTCCTGGTCCCAGCATGGCTGCATGCTGGCACCCATCGCAGGCTCCTGGTCCTGGCATAGCTGCATGCTGTACCATCACAGGCTCCTGGTCCTGGCATGGCTGCGTGCTGTCACCCATCACAGGCTCCAGGCTCCTGGTCCTGGCATTGCTGCATGCTGTCACCCTTCACAGGCTCCTGGTCAAGGCACCGAGGCATGCTGTCACCCATCACAGTCTCCTGCTCCTGACATGGAGGCATTGGAGGCATGCTGTCACCCATTGCAGTCTCCTGGTCAAGGCAGCGAGGCATGCTGTCACCCATCACAGTCTCCTGGTCCAGATATGGAGGCATGATGTCACCCATCACAGGCTCCTGGTCCTGGCACGGAGGCATGCTGTCACCCATCACAGTCTCTTGGTCAAGGCACGAGGGCATGCTGTCGCCCATCACAGGCTCCTGGTCCTGACACAGAATGCATGCAGTCACCTATCACAGGCTCCTGGTCGTGATATGGAGGCATGCTGTCACCCATCACAGGCTCTTGGTCAATGCACGAAGGCATGCTGTCGCCCATCACAGGCCCATGGTCCTAACACAGAGGCATGCTGTCACCCATCACAGGCTCCTGGTCAAGGCACTGACGCATGCTGTCACCCATCACAGGCTCCTGGTCCTGACACAGAGGCATGCTGTCACCCATCACAGGCTCCTGGTCATGACACAGAGGCATGCTGTCACCCATCACAGGCTCTTGATCCTGGCATGGCCTCATGCTGACACCCATCACAAGCTCCTGGTTCCGGTATGGCTGCATGCTGTCACCCATCACAGACTCCTGGTCCCGGCATGGCTGCATGCTGTCACCCATCACAGGCTCCTGGTCCTGACACGGAGGCATGCTGTCACCCATCACAGACTCCGGGTCCTGACACAGAGGCATGCTGTCACCCATCACAGGCTCCTGGTCCTGATATATAGGTATGCTGTCACCTATCACAGTCTCCTTGTCCTGACATGGCTGCATGGTATCACCCATCGCAGGCTCCTGGTCCTGGCATTGTTGCATGCTAGCACTCATTGTTGGCTCCTGGTCCTGACATGACTGCATGCTGTCACCCATCACAGGCTCCTGGTCCCGGCATAGCTGTATGCTGGCACCCATCGCAGGCTCCTGGTCCTGGCATGGCTGCATGCTGTCACCCATCACAGGCTCATGGTCCTGACATAGAGGCATGCTGTCACCCATCACAAGCTCCTGGTCCCAGCACAGAGGCATGCTGTCACCCATCATAGGCTCCTGGTCACGGCAACGAAACATGCTGCCCCCATCACATGCTTCTGTTCCTGGCACGGAGGCATGCTGTCACCCATCACAGCTTCCTGGTCCTGGCATGGCTGCATGCCGTCACCCATCACAAGCTCCTGGTCCCGGTATGGCTGCATGCTGGCACCCATCGCAGGCTCCTGGTCCTGGCATGGCTGTATGCTGTCACCCATCACAAGCTCCTGGTCCCAGCATGGCTGCATGCTGTCACCCATCACAGGCTCTTGGTCCTAATGCGGAGGCATGCTGTCACCCATCACAGACTCCTGGTCCTGACACAGAGGTAAGCTGTCACCCATCACAAGCTCCTGGTCCTGACACAGAGGCATGCTGTCACCCATCACAGGCTCCTGGTCCCAGCACAGAGGTAAGCTGTCACCCATCACAAGCTCCTGGTCCTGACACAGAGGCATTCTGTCACCCTTCACAGACTTCTTGTCCTGACACAATGGCATGTTGTCACCCATCGCAGGCTCCTGGTCCCGGCATGGCTACATGCTGGCAGTCATCACAAGCTCCTGGTCCTGACACAGAGGCTTTCTGTCACCCTTCACAGTCTTCTTGTCCTGACACAATGGCATGATGTCACCCATCACAGGCTCCTGGTCCTGGCATGGCTGCATGCTGTCTCCCTTTGCAGACTCCTGGTCCCGGCATGGCTGCATGCTGGCACCCATCTCAGGCTCCTGGTCCCGGCATGGCTGCATGCTGTCTCCCATCACAGGCTCCTGGTCCCGGCATGGCTGCATGCTGGCACCCATCACAGGCTCCTGGTCAAGACACTGAGGCATGCTGTCACCCATCACAGACACCTGGTCCTGACACAGAGGCATGCTGTCAACCATCACAGGCTTCTGGTCAAGGCACCGAGGCATGCTGTCACCCATCACAGGCTCCTGGTCCTGACACAGAGGCATGCTGTCACTCATCACAGGCTCCTGGTTCCAGCACAGAGGCATGCTGTCACCCATCACAGACGCCTGGTCCTGATATGGAGGCATGCTGTCACCCATCACAGGCTCCTGGTACTGACACACAGGCATGCTGTCACCCATCACAGACTCCTGATCACAGGCTCCTGGTCCTGAAACAGAGGCGTGCTGTCACCCATCACAGTCTCCTGGTCCTGATATGGAGGCATGCTGTCACCCATCACAGGCTCCTGTTCCTGGCACAGAGGCATGCTGTCATCCATCACAGGCTCCTGGTCCTGATAAAGAGGCATGCTGCCACCCATCACAGGCTACTGGTCCTGATATGGAGGCATGCTGTCACCCATCACAGGCTCGTGGTCCTGACACAGAGGCATGCTGTCACCCATCACAGTCTCCTGGTCCTGACACAGAGGCATGCTGTCACCCATCACAGGCTCCTGGTCCCTGCACAGAGGCATGCTGTCACCCATCACAGACGCCTGGTCCTGATATGGAGGCATGCTGTCTCCCATCACAGTCTCCTGGTCCTTACACAGAGGCATGCTGTCACCCATCACAGTATCCTGGTCCTGACACAGAGGCATGCTGCCACCCATCACAGTCTCCTGGTCCTGATATGGGGGCATGCTGTCACCCATCACAGGCTCTGGTCGTGACACCGAGGCATGCTGTCACCCATCACAGGCTACTGGTCCTGGCATGGCTGCATGCTGTCACCCATCACAGTCTCCTGGTCAAGGCACCGAGGCATGCTGTCACCCATTACAGTTTCCTGGTCCTGACACAGAGGCATGCTGTCACCCGTCAGAGGATCCTGGTCAAGGCACTGAGGCATGCCGTCACCTGTCACAATCTCCTGGTCCTGACACCGAGGCATCCTGTCACCCATCACAGGCTCCTGGTCCTTATATGGAGGCATGCTGTCACCCATCACAGACACCTGGTCCTGACACAGAGGCATGCTGTCACCCATCTCAGGCTCCTGGTCAAGGCACCGAGGCATGCTGTCACCCATCACAGTCTCCTGGTCCTGACATAGAGGCATGCTGTCACTATCACAGGCTCCTGGTCAAGGCACCAACGCATGCTGTCACCCATCACAGGCTCCTGGTCCCGGCATGGCTGCATGCTGTCACCCATCACAGGGTCCTGGTCAAGACACCGAGGCATGCTGTCACCCATCACAGACACCTGGTCCTGACACAGAGGCATGCTGTCAACCATCACAGGCTTCTGGTCAAGGCACCGAGGCATGCTGTCACCCATCACAGGCTCCTGGTCCTGACACAGAGGCATGCTGTCACCCATCACAGGCTCCTGGTCCCAGCACAGAGGCATGCTGTCACCCATCACAGACGCCTGGTCCTGATATGGAGGCATGCTGTCACCCATCACAGGCTCCTGGTCCTGACACAGAGGCATGCTGTCACCCATCACAGGCTCCTGATCACAGGCTCCTGGTCCTGAAACAGAGGCGTGCTGTCACCCATGACAGTCTCCTGGTCCTGATATGGAGGCATGCTGTCACCCATCACAGGCTCCTGTTCCTGGCACAGAGGCATGCTGTCATCCATCACAGGCTCCTGGTCCTGACAAAGAGGCATGCTGCCACCCATCACAGGCTCCTGGTCCTGATATGGAGGCATGCTGTCACCCATCACAGGCTCGTGGTCCTGACACAGAGGCATGCTGTCACCCATCACAGTCTCCTGGTCCTGACACAGAGGCATGCTGCCACCCATCACAGTCTCCTGGTCCTGATATGGGGGCATGCTGTCACCCATCACAGACGCCTGGTCCTGATATGGAGGCATGCTGTCTCCCATCACAGTCTCCTGGTCCTTACACAGAGGCATGCTGTCACCCTTCACAGTATCCTGGTCCTGACACAGAGGCATGCTATCACCCATCGCAGTCTCCTGGTCCCGGCATGGATGCATGCTGGCACTCATCATAGGCTCCTGGTCCTGGCACGTAGGCATGCTGTCACCCATCACAGTCTCCTGGTCCTGACATGGAGGCATGCTGTCACCCATCACAGGCTCCTGGTCAAGGCACTGAGG
Organism: Pleurodeles waltl; assembly: GCF_031143425.1. Taxonomy (NCBI): domain Eukaryota; kingdom Metazoa; phylum Chordata; class Amphibia; order Caudata; family Salamandridae; genus Pleurodeles; species Pleurodeles waltl. Next base: position 1,022,568,478 of record NC_090450.1, on the reverse strand, counting down.
CATGCTGTCACCCATCACAGTCTCCTGGTCCTGACATGGAGGCATACTGCCACCCATCACAGTTTCCTGGTCCTGACATGGAGGCATGCTGCCACCCATCGCAGTCTCCTGGTCAAGGCACCGAGGCATGCTGTCACCCATCTCAGGCTCCTGGTCAAGGCTCTGAGGCATGCTGTCACCCATCACAGTCTCCTGGTCCCGGCATGGATGCATGCTGACACTCATCATAGGCTCCTGGTCCTGGCACGTAGGCATGCTGTCACCCATCACAGTCTCCTTGTCCTGATATAGAGGCATGCTGTCACCCATCGCAGGCTCCTGGCCCTGGCATGGCTGCATGCTGGACCTCATTGATGGCACCTGGTCCTGGCATGACTGCATGCTGTCACCCATCACAGGCTCCTGCTCATTTCACATAGGCATGCTGTTATCTCTCAAAGGTTCCTAGTCCCTGCACAGAGGCATGTTGTCACCCATCACAGTCTCCTGGTGCTGATGAGAAGGCATGCTGTCACCCATCACAGGCTTCTGGTCATGGCACGGAGGCATGCTGTCACCCATCACAGGCTCCTGGTTCTGCATGGCTGTATGCTTTCACCCAACACAATCTCCTGGTCCTGGCATGGCTGCATGCTGGCACCCATCGCAGGCTCCTGGTTCTGGCATGGCTGCATGCTGTCACCCATCACAGGCTCCTGGTCCCGGCATGGCTGCATGCCTTCACCCATCACAATCTCCTGGTCCCAGCATGGCTGCATGCTGGCACCCATCGCAGGCTCCTGGTCCTGGCATAGCTGCATGCTGTCCCATCACAGGCTCCTGGTCCTGGCATGGCTGCGTGCTGTCACCCATCACAGGCTCCAGGCTCCTGGTCCTGGCATTGCTGCATGCTGTCACTCTTCACAGGCTCCTGGTCAAGGCACCGAGGCATGCTGTCACCCATCACAGTCTCCTTGTCCTGATATGGAGGCATGCTGTCTCCGAGTCCTGATATAGAGGCATGCTGTCACCCATCGCAGGCTCCTGGCCCTGGCATGGCTGCATGCTGGCACTCATTGATGGCACCTGGTCCTGGCATGACTGCATGCTGTCACCCATCACAGTCTCCTGCTCATTTCACATAGGCATGCTGTTATCTCTCACAGGTTCCTGGTCCCTGCACAGAGGCATGTTGTCACCCATCACAGTCTCCTGGTGCTGATGAGAAGGCATGCTGTCACCCATCACAGGCTTCTGGTCGTGGCACGGAGGCATGCTGTCACCCATCACAGGCTCCTGGTTCTGCATGGCTGTATGCTTTCACCCAACACAATCTCCTGGTCCTGGCATGGCTGCATGCTGGCACCCATTGCAGGCTCCTGGTTCTGGCATGGCTGCATGCTGTCACCCATCACAGGCTCCTGGTCCAGGCATGGCTGCATGCCTTCACCCATCACAATCTCCTGGTCCCAGCATGGCTGCATGCTGGCACCCATCGCAGGCTCCTGGTCCTGGCATAGCTGCATGCTGTCCCATCACAGGCTCCTGGTCCTGGCATGGCTGCGTGCTGTCACCCATCACAGGCTCCAGGCTCCTGGTCCTGGCATTGCTGCATGCTGTCACCCTTCACAGGCTCCTAGTCAAGGCACCGAGGCATGCTGTCACCCATCACATTCTCCTTGTCCTGATATAGAGGCATGCTGTCACCCATCGCAGGCTCCTGGCCCTGGCATGGCTGCATGCTGGCACTCATTGATGGCACCTGGTCCTGGCATGACTGCATGCTGTCACCCATCACAGGCTCCTGCTCATTTCACATAGGCATGCTGTTATCTCTCACAGGTTCCTGGTCCCTGCACAGAGGCATGTTGTCACCCATCACAGTCTCCTGGTGCTGATGAGAAGGCATGCTGTCACCCATCACAGGCTTCTGGTCATGGCACGGAGGCATGCTGTCACCCATCACAGGCTCCTGGTTATACATGGCTGTATGCTTTCACCCAACACAATCTCCTGGTCCTGGCATGGCTGCATGCTGGCACCCATGGCAGGCTCCTGGTTCTGGCATGGCTGCATGCTGTCACCCATCACAGGCTCCTGGTCAAGGCACCGAGGCATGCTGTCACCCATCACAGTCTCCTGGTCCCGGCATGGATGCATGCTGGCACTCATCACAAGCTCCTGGTCCTGGCACGTAGGCATGCTGTCACCCATCACAGCCTCCTGGTCCTGATATGGAGGCATGCTGTCTCCGAGTCCTGATATAGAGGCATGCTGTCACCCATCGCAGGCTCCTGGCCCTGGCATGGCTGCATGCTGGTACTCATTGATGTCACCTGTTCCTGGCATGACTGCATGCTGTCACCCATCACAGGCTCCTGCTCATTTCACATAGGCATGCTGTTATCTCTCACAGGTTCCTGGTCCCTGCACAGAGGCATGTTGTCACCCATCACAGTCTCCTGGTGCTGATGAGAAGGCATGCTGTCACCCATCACAGGCTTCTGGTCATGGCACGGAGGCATACTGTCACCCATCACAGGCTCCTGGTTCTGCATGGCTGTATGCTTTCACCCAACACAATCTCCTGGTCCTGGCATGGCTGCATGCTGGCACCCATCGCAGGCTCCTGGTTCTGGCATGGCTGCATACTGTCACCCATCACAGGCACCTGGTCCCGGCATGGCTGCATGCCTTCACCCATCACAATCTCCTGGTCCCAACATGGCTACATGCTGGCACCCATCGCAGGCTCCTGGTCCTGGCATAGCTGCATGCTGTCCCATCACAGGCTCCTGGTCCTGGCATGGCTGCGTGCTGTCACCCATCACAGGCTCCAGGCTCCTGGTCCTGGCATTGCTGCATGCTGTCACCCTTCACAGGCTCCTGGTCAAGGCACTGAGGGATGCTGTCACCCATCACAGTCTTCTTGTCCTGATATGGAGGCATGCTGTCTCCGAGTCCTGATATAGAGGCATGCTGTCACCCATTGCAGGCTCCTGGCCCTGGCATGGCTGCATGCTGGCACTCATTGATGGCACCTGGTCCTGGCATGACTGCATGCTGTCACCCATCACAGGCTCCTGCTCATTTCACATAGGCATGCTGTTATCTCTCACAGGTTCCTGTTCCCTGCACAGAGGCATGTTGTCACCCATCACAGTCTCCTGGTGCTGATGAGAAGGCATGCTGTCACCCATCACAGTCTTCTGGTCGTGGCACGGAGGCATGCTGTCACCCATCACAGGCTCCTGGTTCTGCATGGCTGTATGCTTTCACCCAACACAATCTCCTGGTCCTGGCATGGCTGCATGCTGGCACCCATCGCAGGCTCCTGGTTCTGGCATGGCTGCATGCTGTCACCCATCACAGGCTCCTGGTCCCGGCATGGCTGCGTGCCTTCACCCATCACAATCTCCTGGTCCCAGCATGGCTGCATGCTGGCACCCATCGCAGGCTCCTGGTCCTGGCATAGCTGCATGCTGTCCCATCACAGGCTCCTGGTCCTGGCATGGCTGCGTGCTGTCACCCATCACAGGCTCCAGGCTCCTGGTCCTGGCATTGCTGCATGCTGTCACCCTTCACAGGCTCTTGGTCTAGGCACCGAGGCATGCTGTCACCCATCACAGTCTCCTTGTCCTGATATAGAGGCATGCTGTCACCCATCGCAGGCTCCTGGCCCTGGCATGGCTGCATGCTGGCACTCATTGATGGCACCTGGTCCTGGCATGACTGCATGCTGTCACCCATCACAGGCTCCTGCTCATTTCACATAGGCATGCTGTTATCTCTCACAGGTTCCTGGTCCCTGCACAGAGGCATGTTGTCACCCATCACAGTCTCCTGGTGCTGATGAGAAGGCATGCTGTCACCCATCACAGGCTTCTGGTCGTGGCACGGAGGCATGCTGTCACCCATCACAGGCTCCTGGTTCTGCATGGCTGTATGCTTTCACCCAACACAATCTCCTGGTCCTGGCATGGCTGCATGCTGGCACCCATCGCAGGCTCCTGGTTCAGGCATGGCTGCATGCTGTCACCCATCACAGGCTCCTGGTCCTGGCATGGCTGCATGCCTTCATCCATCACAATCTCCTGGTCCCAGCATGGCTGCATGCTGGCACCCATCGCAGGCTCCTGGTCCTGGCATAGCTGCATGCTGTCCCATCACAGGCTCCTGGTCCTGGCATGGCTGCGTGCTGTCACCCATCACAGGCTCCAGGCTCCTGGTCCTGGCATTGCTGCATGCTGTCACCCTTCACAGGCTCCTGGTCAAGGCACCGAGGCATGCTGTCACCCATCACAGTCTCCTGCTCCTGACATGGAGGCATTGGAGGCATGCTGTCACCCATTGCAGTCTCCTGGTCAAGGCAGCGAGGCATGCTGTCACCCATCACAGTCTCCTGGTCCAGATATGGAGGCATGATGTCGCCCATCACAGGCTCCTGGTCCTGGCACGGAGGCATGCTGTCACCCATCACAGTCTCTTGGTCAAGGCACGAGGGCATGCTGTCGCCCATCACAGGCTCCTGGTCCTGACACAGAATGCATGCAGTCACCTATCACAGGCTCCTGGTCGTGATATGGAGGCATGCTGTCACCCATCACAGGCTCTTGGTCAATGCACGAAGGCATGCTGTCGCCCATCACAGGCTCCTGGTCCTGACACAGAGGCATGCTGTCACCCATCACAGGCTCCTGGTCAAGGCACTGACGCATGCTGTCACCCATCACAGGCTCCTGGTCCTGACACAGAGGCATGCTGTCACCCATCACAGGCTCTTGATCCTGGCATGGCCTCATGCTGACACCCATCACAAGCTCCTGGTTCCGGTATGGCTGCATGCTGTCACCCATCACAGACTCCTGGTCCCGGCATGGCTGCATGCTGTCACCCATCACAGGCTCCTGGTCCTGACATGGAGGCATGCTGTCACCCATCACAGACTCCGGGTCCTGACACAGAGGCATGCTGTCACCCATCACAGGCTCCTGGTCCTGATATATAGGTATGCTGTCACCTATCACAGTCTCCTTGTCCTGACATGGCTGCATGGTATCACCCATCGCAGGCTCCTGGTCCTGGCATTGTTGCATTCTAGCACTCATCGTTGGCTCCTGGTCCTGACATGACTGCATGCTGTCACCCATCACAGGCTCCTGGTCCCGGCATAGCTGTATGCTGGCACCCATCGCAGGCTCCTGGTCCTGGCAAGGCTGCATGCTGTCACCCATCACAGGCTCATGGTCCTGACATAGAGGCATGCTGTCACCCATCACAAGCTCCTGGTCCCAGCACAGAGGCATGCTGTCACCCATCATAGGATCCTGGTCACGGCAACGAAACATGCTGTCACCCATCACAGGCTTCTGTTCCTGGCACGGAGGCATGCTGTCACCCATCACAGCTCCCTGGTCCTGGCATGGCTGCATGCTGTCACCCATCACAAGCTCCTGGTCCCGGTATGGCTGCATGCTGGCACCCATCGCAGGCTCCTGGTCCTGGCATGGCTGTATGCTGTCACCCATCACAAGCTCCTGGTCCCAGCATGGCTGCATGCTGTCACCCATCACAGGCTCTTGGTCCTAATGCGGAGGCATGCTGTCACCCATCACAGACTCCTGGTCCTGACACAGAGGTAAGCTGTCACCCATCACAAGCTCCTTGGTCCTGACACAGAGGCATGCTGTCACCCATCACAGGCTCCTGGTCCCAGCACAGAGGTAAGCTGTCACCCATCACAAGCTCCTGGTCCTGACACAGAGGCATTCTGTCACCCTTCACAGACTTCTTGTCCTGACACAATGGCATGTTGTCACCCATCGCAGGCTCCTGGTCCCGGCATGGCTACATGCTGGCAGTCATCACAAGCTCCTGGTCCTGACACAGAGGCTTTCTGTCACCCTTCACAGACTTCTTGTCCTGACACAATGGCATGATGTCACCCAACACAGGCTCCTGGTCCTGGCATGGCTGCATGCTGTCTCGCTTTGCAGACTCCTGGTCCCGGCATGGCTGCATGCTGGCACCCATCGCAGGCTCCTGGTCCCGGCATGGCTGCATGCTGTCTCCCATCACAGGCTCCTGGTCCCGGCATGGCTTCATGCTGGCACTTATCACAGGCTCCTGGTCCCAGCACAGAGGCATGCTGTCACCCATCACCGGCTTCTGGTCCTGGCACGGGGGCATGCTGGCACTCATCACAGGCTCCTGGTCCCGGCATGGCTACATGCTGTCACCCATGAGAGGCTCCCGGTCCCGGCATGGCTACATGCTGTCTCCCATCACAGGCTCCTGGTCCCGGCATGGCTGCATGCTGTCACCCATCACAGACTCCTTGTCCTGACCCGGAGGCATGCTGTCACCCATCACAGACTCCTGGTCCCAGCACAGAGGCATGCTGTCGCCCATCACAGGCTCCTGGTCACGGCAACGAGGCATGCTGTCACCCATGACAGGCTCCCGGTCCCGGCATGGCTGCATGGTGTCTCCCATCACAGGCTCCTGGTCCCGGCATGGCTACATGCTGTCACCCATCACAGATTCCTGGTCCTGACACGGAGGCGTGCTGTCACCCATCACAGTCTCCTGGCCCTGATATGGAGGCATGCTGTCACCCATCACAGGCTCCTGGTCCTGGCACAGAGGCATGCTGTCATCAATCACAGGCTCCTGGTCCTGACAAAGAGGCATGCTGTCACCCATCACAGGCTCCTGGTCCTGATATGGAGGCATGCTGTCACCTATCAGAGGCTCCTGGTCCTATCACAGAGGCATGCTGTCACCCATCACAGTCTCCTGGTCCTGACACAGAGGCATGCTGTCACCAATCACAGGCTTCTGGTCACGGCAACAAAACATGCTGTCACCCATCACAGGCTTCTGGTCCTGGCACGGAGGCATGCTGTCAGCCATCACAGCTTCCTGGTCCTGGCATGGCTGCATGTTGTCACCCATCACAAGCTCCTGGTCCCGGTATGGCTGCATGCCGGCACCCATCGCAGGCTCCTGGTCCTGGCATGGCTGCATGCTGTCACCCATCACAAGCTCCTGGTCCCAGCATGGCTGCATGCTGTCACCCATCACAGGCTCTTGGTCCTAATGCGGAGGCATGCTGTCACCCATCACAGACTCCTGGTCCTGACACAGAGGTAAGCTGTCACCCATCACAAGCTCCTGGTCCTGACACAGAGGCATGCTGTCACCCATCACAGGCTCCTGGTCCCAGCACAGAGGCAAGCTGTCACCCATCACAAGCTCCTGGTCCTGACACAGAGGCATTCTGTCACCCTTCACAGACTTCTTGTCCTGACACAAAGGCATGATGTCACCCATCACAGGCTCCTGGTCCTGGCATGGCTGCATGCTGTCTCCCATCACGGGCTCCTGGTCCCGGCATGGCTGCATGCTGGCACCCATTGCAGACTCCTGGTCCCGGCATGGCTGCATGCTGGCACCCATCGCAGGCTCCTGGTCCCGGCATGGCTGCAAGCTCTCTCCCATCACAGGCTCCTGGTCCCGGCATGGCTGCATGCTGGCACTCATCACAGGCTCCTGGTCCCAGCACAGAGGCATGCTGTCACCCATCACCGGCTTCTGGTCCTGGCACGGGGGCATGCTGGCACTCATCACAGGCTCCTGGTCCCGGCATGGCTACATGCTGTCACCCATGAGAGGCTCCCGGTCCCGGCATGGCTGCATGCTGTCTCCCATCACAGGCTCCTGGTCCCGGCATTGCTGCATGCTGTCACCCATCACAGACTCCTGGTCCTGACACGGAGGCATGCTGTCACCCATCACAGACTCCTGGTCCCAGCACAGAGGCATGCTGTCGCCCATCACAGGCTCCTGGTCACGGCAACGAGGCATGCTGTCACCCATGACAGGCTCCCGGTCCCGGCATGGCTGCATGGTGTCTCCCATCACAGGCTCCTGGTCCCGGCATGGCTACATGCTGTCACCCATCACAGACTGGTCCTGACACGGAGGCGTGCTGTCACCCATCACAGTCTCCTGGTCCTGATATGGAGGCATGCTGTCACCCATCACAGGCTCCTGGTCCTGGCACAGAGGCATGCTGTCATCAATCACAGGCTCCTGGTCCTGACAAAGAGGCATGCTGTCACCCATCACAGGCTCCTGGTCCTGATATGGACGCATGCTGTCACCTATCAAAGGCTCCTGGTCCTATCACAGAGGCATGCTGTCACCCATCACAGTCTCCTAGTCCTGACACAGAGGCATGCTGTCACCAATCACAGGCTTCTGGTCACGGCAACGAAACATGCTGTCACCCATCACAGGCTTCTGGTCCTGGCACGGAGGCATGCTGTCACCCATCACAGCTTCCTGGTCCTGGCATGGCTGCATGCTGTCACCCATCACAAGCTCCTGGTCCCGGTATGGCTGCATGCCGGCACCCATCGCAGGCTCCTGGTCCTGGAATGGCTGCATGCTGTCACGAATCACAAGCTCCTGGTCCCAGCATGGCTGCATGCTGTCACCCATCACAGGCTCTTGGTCTTAATGCGGAGGCATGCTGTCACCCATCACAGACTCCTGGTCCTGACACAGAGGTAAGCTGTCACCCATCACAAGCTCCTGGTCCTGACTCAGAGGCATGCTGTCACCCATCACAGGCTCCTGGTCCCAGCACAGAGGCAAGCTGTCACCCATCACAAGCTCCTGGTCCTGACACAGAGGCATTCTGTCACCCTTCACAGACTTCTTGTCCTGACACATGGCATGTTGTCACCCATCGCAGGCTCCTGGTCCTGGCATGGCTAAATGCTGGCAGTCATCACAAGCTCCTGGTCCTGACACAGAGTCTTTCTGTCACCCTTCACAGACTTCTTGTCCTGACACAAAGGCATGATGTCACCCATCACAGGCTCCTGGTCCTGGCATGGCTGCATGCTGTCTCCCATCACGGACTCCTGGTCCCGGCATGGCTGCATGCTGGCACCCATTGCAGACTCCTGGTCCCGGCATGGCTGCATGCTGGCACCCATCGCAGGCTACTGGTCACGGCATGGCTGCATGCTGTCTCCCATCACAGGCTCCTGGTCCCGGCATGGCTGCATGCTGGCACTCATCACAGGCTCCTGGTCCCAGCACAGAGGCATGCTGTCACCCATCACCGGCTTCTGGTCCTGGCACAGGGGCATGCTGGCACTCATCACAGGCTCCTGGTCCTGGCATGGCTGCATGCTGTCACCCATGAGAGGCTCCCAGTCCCGGCATGGCTGCATGCTGTCTCCCATCACAGGCTCCTGGTCCTGGCATGGCTGCATGCTGTCACCCATCACAGACTCCTGGTCCTGTCACAGAGGCATGCTGTCACCCATCACAGACTCCTGGTCCCTGCACAGAGGCATGCTGTCGCCCATCACAGGCCCCTGGTCACGGCAACGAAGCATGCTGTCACCCATGACAGGCTCCCGGTCCCGGCATGGCTGCATGGTGTCTCCCATCACAGGCTCCTGGTCCCAGCGTGGCTGCATGCTGTCACCCATCACAGACTCCTGGTCCTGACACGGAGGCGTGCTGTCACCCATCACAGTCTCCTGGTCCTGATATGGAGGCATGCTGTCACCCATCACAGGCTCCTGGTCCTGGCACAGAGGCATGCTGTCATCCATCACAGGCTCCTGGTCCTGACAAAGAGGCATGTTGTCACCCATCACAGGCTCCTGGTCCTGATATGGAGGCATGCTGTCACCCATCAAAGGCTCCTGGTCCTGACACAGAGGCATGCTGTCACCCATCACAGTCTCCTGGTCCTGACACAGAGGCATGCTGTCACCCATCACAGGCTCCTGGTCCCAGCACAGAGGCATGCTGTCACCCATCACAGACGCCTGGTCCTGCTATGGAGGCATGCTGTCTCCCATCACAGTCTCTTGGTCCTGACACAGAGGCATGCTGTCACCCATCACAGTCTCCTGGTCCTGACACAGAGGCATGCTGCCACCAATCACAGTCTCCTGGTCCTGATATGGAGGCATGCTGTCACCCATCACAGGCTCTGGTCCTGACACCGAGGCATGCTGTCACCCATCACAGGCTCCTGGTCCTGGCATGGCTGCATGCTGTCACCCATCACAGTCTCCTGGTCAAGGCACCGAGGCATGCTGTCACCCATTACAGTCTCCTGGTCCTGACACAGAGGCATGGTGTCACCCGTCAGAGGCCCCTGGTCAAGGCACTTAGGCATGCCGTCACCTGTCACAGTCTCCTGGTCCTGACACCGAGGCATCCTGTCACCCATCACAGTCTCCTGGTCCTGATATGGAGGCATGCTGTCACCCATCACAGTCTCCTTGTACTGACACAGAGGCATGCTGCCACCCATCACAGTCTCCTGGTCCTGATATGGAGGCATGCTGTCTCCCATCACAGGCTCCTGGTCCTGACACAGAGGCATGCTGTAACCATCACAGGCTCCTGGTCCCGGCACAGAGGCATGCTGTCACCCATCACAGGCTCCTGGTCCTGACACCGAGGCATGCTGTCACCCATCACAGGCTCCTGGTCCTGGCATGGCTGCATGCTGTCACCCATCACAGTCTCCTGGTCAAGGCACTGAGGCATGCTGTCACCTGTCACAGTCTCCTGGTCCTGACACAGAGACATGCTGTCACCCGTCAGAGGCTCCTGGTCAAGGCACTGAGGCATGCTGTCACCCGTCACAGTGTCCGGGTTCTGACACAGAGGCATGCTGTCACCCATCACAATCTCCTGGTCCTGATATGGAGGCATGCTGTCACCCATCACAGGCTCCTGGTCCTGGCACAGAGGCATGCTGTCATCCATCACAGGCTCCTGGTCACGGCAACGAAGCATGCTGTCACCCATCACAGGCTCCTGGTCCTGACACCGAGGCATGCTGTCACCCATCACAGGCTCCTGGTCCTGGCATGGCTGCATGCTGTCACCCATCACAGTCTCCTGGTCAAGGCACTGAGGCATGCTGTCACCTGTCACAGTCTCCTGGTCCTGACACAGAGACATGCTGTCACCCGTCAGAGGCTCCTGGTCAAGGCACTGAGGCATGCTGTCACCCGTCACAGTGTCCGGGTTCTGACATAGAGGCATGCTTTCACCCATCACAGTCTCCTGGTCCTGTCACAGAGGCATGCTGTCACCCATCACAGACTCCTGGTCCCAGCACAGAGGCATGCTGTCGCCCATCACAGGCCCCTGGTCACGGCAACGAAGCATGCTGTCACCCATGACAGGCTCCCGGTCCCGGCATGGCTGCATGGTGTCTCCCATCACAGGCTCCTGGTCCCAGCATGGCTGCATGCTGTCACCCATCACAGACTCCTGGTCCTGACACGGAGGCGTGCTGTCACCCATCACAGTCTCCTGGTCCTGATATGGAGGCATGCTGTCACCCATCACAGGCTCCTGGTCCTGGCACAGAGGCATGCTGTCATCCGTCACAGGCTCCTGGTCCTGACAAAGAGGCATGCTGTCACCCATCACAGGCTCCTGGTCCTGATATGGAGGCATGCTGTCACCCATCAAAGGCTCCTGGTCCTGACACAGAGGCATGCTGTCACCCATCACAGTCTCCTGGTCCTGACACAGAGGCATGCTGTCACCCATCACAGGCTCCTGGTCCCAGCACAGAGGCATGCTGTCACCCATCACAGACGCCTGGTCCTGATATGGAGGCATGCTGTCTCCCATCACAGTCTCTTGGTCCTGACACAGAGGCATGCTGTCACCCATCACAGTCTCCTGGTCCTGACACAGAGGCATGCTGCCACCAATCACAGTCTCCTGGTCCTGATATGGAGGCATGCTGTCACCCATCACAGGCTCTGGTCCTGACACCGAGGCATGCTGTCACCCATCACAGGCTCCTGGTCCTGGCATGGCTGCATGCTGTCACCCATCACAGTCTCCTGGTCAAGGCACCGAGGCATGCTGTCACCCATTACAGTCTCCTGGTCCTGACACAGAGGCATGCTGTCACCCGTCAGAGGCCCCTTTTCAAGGCACTGAGGCATGCCGTCACCTGTCACAGTCTCCTGGTCCTGACATCGAGGCATCCTGTCACCCATCACAGTCTCCTGGTCCTGATATGGAGGCATGCTGTCACCCATCACAGTCTCCTTGTCCTGACACAGAGGCATGCTGCCACCCATCACAGTCTCCTGGTCCTGATATGGAGGCATGCTGTCTCCCATCACAGGCTCCTGGTCCTGACACAGAGGCATGCTGTCACCATCACAGGCTCCTGGTCCTGACACCGAGGCATGCTGTCACCCATCACAGGCTCCTGGTCCTGGCATGGCTGCATGCTGTCACCCATCACAGTCTCCTGGTCAAGGCACTGAGGCATGCTGTCACCTGTCACAGTCTCCTGGTCCTGACACAGAGACATGCTGTCACCCGTCAGAGGCTCCTGGTCAAGGCACTGAGGCATGCTGTCACCTGTCACAGTGTCCGGGTTCTGACACAGAGGCATGCTGTCACCCATCACAGTCTCCTGGTCCTGATATGGAGGCATGCTGTCACCCATCACAGGCTCCTGGTCCTGGCACAGAGGCATGCTGTCATCCATCACAGGCTCCTGGTCCTGACAAGGAGGCATGCTGTCACCCATCACAGACTCCTGGTCCTGACACAGAGGCGTGCTGTCACCCATCACAGTCTCCTGGTCCTGATATGGAGGCATGCTGTCACCCATCACAGGCTCCTGGTCCTGGCACAGAGGCATGCTGTCATCCATCACAGGCTCCTGGTCCTGACAAAGAGGCATGCTGTCACCCATCACAGGCTCCTGGTCCTGATATGGAGGCATGCTGTCACCCATCAAAGGCTCCTGGTCCTGACACAGAGGCATGCTGTCACCCATCACAGTCTCCTGGTCCTGACACAGAGGCATGCTGTCACCCATCACAGGCTCCTGGTCCCAGCACAGAGGCATGCTGTCACCCATCACAGACGCCTGGTCCTGATATGGAGGCATGCTGTCTCCCATCACAGTCTCTTGGTCCTGACACAGAGGCATGCTGTCACCCATCACAGTCTCCTGGTCCTGACACAGAGGCATGCTGCCACCAATCACAGTCTCCTGGTCCTGATATGGAGGCATGCTGTCACCCATCACAGGCTCTGGTCCTGACACCGAGGCATGCTGTCACCCATCACAGGCTCCTGGTCCTGGCATGGCTGCATGCTGTCACCCATCACAGTCTCCTGGTCAAGGCACCGAGGCATGCTGTCACCTATTACAGTCTCCTGGTCCTGACACAGAGGCATGCTGTCACCCGTCAGAGGCCCCTGGTCAAGGCACTGAGGCATGCCGTCACCTGTCACAGTCTCCTGGTCCTGACATCGAGGCATCCTGTCACCCATCACAGTCTCCTGGTCCTGATATGGAGGCATGCTGTCACCCATCACAGTCTCCTTGTCCTGACACAGAGGCATGCTGCCACCCATCACAGTCTCCTGGTCCTGATATGGAGGCATGCTGTCTCCCATCACAGGCTCCTGGTCCTGACACAGAGGCATGCTGTCACCATCACAGGCTCCTCGTCCCGGCACAGAGGCATGCTGTCACCCATCACAGGCTCCTGGTCCTGACACCGAGGCATGCTGTCACCCATCACAGGCTCCTGGTCCTGGCATGGCTGCATGCTGTCACCCATCACAGTCTCCTGGTCAAGGCACTGAGGCATGCTGTCACCTGTCACAGTCTCCTGGTCCTGACACAGAGACATGCTGTCACCCGTCAGAGGCTCCTGGTCAAGGCACTGAGGCATGCTGTCACCCGTCACAGTGTCCGGGTTCTGACACAGAGGCATGCTGTCACCCATCACAGTCTCCTGGTCCTGATATGGAGGCATGCTGTCACCCATCACAGGCTCCTGGTCCTGGCACAGAGGCATGCTGTCATCCATCACAGGCTCCTGGTCCTGACAAGGAGGCATGCTGTCACCCATCACAGGCTCCTGGTCCTGATATGGAGGCATACTGTCACCCATCAAAGGCTCCTGGTCCCGACACAGAGGCATGCTCTCACCCATCACAGTCTCCTGGTCCTGACACAGAGGCATGCTGTCACCCATCACAGGCTCCTGGTCCCAGCACAGAGGCATGCTGTCACCCATCACAGACGCCTGGTCCTGATATGGAGGCATGCTGTCTCCCATCACAGTCTCTTGGTCCTGACACAGAGGCATGCTGTCACCCATCACAGTCTCCTGGTCCTGAGACAGAGGCATGCTGCCACCCATCACAGTCTCCTGGTCCTGATATGGAGGCATGCTGTCACCCATCACAGGCTCTGGTCCTGACACCGAGGCATGCTGTCACCCATCACAGGCTCCTGGTCCTGGCATGGCTGCATGCTGTCACCCATCACAGTCTCCTGGTCAAGGCACCGAGGCATGCTGTAACCCATTACAGTCTCCTGGTCCTGACACAGAGGCATGCTGTCACCCGTAAGAGGCCCCTGGTCAAGGCACTGAGGCATGCCGTCACCTGTCACAGTCTCCTGGTCCTGACACCGAGGCATCCTGTCACCCATCACAGTCTCCTGGTCCTGGCACAGAGGCATGCTGTCATCAATCACAGGCTCCTGGTCCTGACAAAGAGGCATGCTGTCACCCATCATAGGCTCCTGGTCCTGATATGGAGGCATGTTGTCACCCATCACAGGCTCCTGGTCCTGGCATGGCTGCATGCTGTCTCCCTTTGCAGACTCCTGGTCCCGGCATGGCTGCATGCTGGCACCCATCGCAGGCTCCTGGTCCCGGCATGGCTGCATGCTGTCTCCCATCACAGGCTCCTGGTCCCGGCATGGCTGCATGCTGGCACTTATCACAGGCTCCTGGTCCCAGCACAGAGGCATGCTGTCACCCATCACCGGCTTCTGGTCCTGGCACGGGGTCATGCTGGCACTCATCACAGGCTCCTGGTCCCGGCATGGCTACATGCTGTCACCCATGAGAGGCTCCCGGTCCCGGCATGGCTACATGCTGTCACCCATCACAGGCTCCTGGTCCCGGCATGGCTGCATGCTGTCACCCATCACAGACTCCTGGTCCTGACTCGGAGGCATGCTGTCACCCATCACAGACTCCTGGTCCCAGCACAGAGGCATGCTGTCGCCCATCACAGGCTCCTGGTCACAGCAACGAGGCATGCTGTCACCCATGACAGGCTCCCGGTCCCGGCATGGCTGCATGGTGTCTCCCATCACAGGCTCCTGGTCCCGGCATGGCTACATGCTGTCACCCATCACAGACTCCTGGTCCTGACACGGAGGCGTGCTGTCACCCATTACAGTCTCCTGGTCCTGATATGGAGGCATGCTGTCACCCATCACAGGCTCCTGGTCCTGGCACAGAGGCATGCTGTCATCAATCACAGGCTCCTGGTCCTGACAAAGAGGCATGCTATCACCCATCACAGGCTCCTGGTCCTGATATGGAGGCATGCTGTCACCTATCACAGGCTCCTGGTCCTATCACAGAGGCATGCTGTCACCCATCACAGTCTCCTGGTCCTGAAACAGAGGCATGCTGTCACCAATCACAGGCTTCTGGTCACGGCAACGAAACATGCTGTCACCCATCACAGGCTTCTGGTCCTGGCACGGAGGCATGCTGTCAGCCATCACAGCTTCCTGGTCCTGGCATGGCTGCATGTTGTCACCCATCAGAAGCTCCTGGTCCCGGTATGGCTGCATGCCGGCACCCATCGCAGGCTCCTGGTCCTGGCATGGCTGCATGCTGTCACCCATCACAAGCTCCTGGTCCCAGCATGGCTGCATGCTGTCACCCATCACAGGCTCTTGGTCCTAATTCGGAGGCATGCTGTCACCCATCACAGACTCCTGGTCCTGACACAGAGGTAAGCTGTCACCCATCACAAGCTCCTGGTCCTGACACAGAGGCATGCTGTCACCCATCACAGGCTCCTGGTCCCAGCACAGAGGCAAGCTGTCACCCATCACAAGCTCCTGGTCCTGACACAGAGGCATTCTGTCACCCTTCACAGACTTCTTGTCCTGACACAAAGGCATGATGTCACCCATCACAGGCTCCTGGTCCTGGCATGGCTGCATGCTGTCTCCCATCACGGGCTCCTGGTCCGGGCATGGCTACATGCTGTCACCCATGAGAGGCTCCCGGTCCCGGCATGGCTGCATGCTGTCTCCCATCACAGGCTCCTGGTCCCGGCATTGCTGCATACTGTCACCCATCACAGACTCCTGGTCCTGACACGGAGGCATGCTGTCACCCATCACAGACTCCTGGTCCCAGCACAGAGGCATGCTGTCGCCCATCACAGGCTCCTGGTCACGGCAACGAGGCATGCTGTCACCCATGACAGGCTCCCGGTCCCGGCATGGCTGCATGGTGTCTCCCATCACAGGCTCCTGGTCCCGGCATGGCTACATGCTGTCACCCATCACAGACTGGTCCTGACACGGAGGCGTGCTGTCACCCATCACAGTCTCCTGGTCCTGATATGGAGGCATGCTGTCACCCATCACAGGCTCCTGGTCCTGGCACAGAGGCATGCTGTCATCAATCACAGGCTCCTGGTCCTGACAAAGAGGCATGCTGTCACCCATCACAGGCTCCTGGTCCTGATATGGAGGCATGCTGTCACCTATCACAGGCTCCTGGTCCTATCACAGAGGCATGCTGTCACCCATCACAGTCTCCTGGTCCTGACACAGAGGCATGCTGTCACCCATCACAGGCTCCTGGTCCCAGCACAGAGGCATGCTGTCACCCATCACAGACGCCTGGTCCTGATATGGAGGCATGCTGTCTCCCATCACAGTCTCTTGGTCCTGACACAGAGGCATGCTGTCACCCATCACAGTCTCCTGGTCCTGACACAGAGGCATGCTGCCACCAATCACAGTCTCCTGGTCCTGATATGGAGGCATGCTGTCACCCATCACAGGCTCTGGTCCTGACACCGAGGCATGCTGTCACCCATCACAGGCTCCTGGTCCTGGCATGGCTGCATGCTGTCACCCATCACAGTCTCCTGGTCAAGGCACCGAGGCATGCTGTCACCCATTACAGTCTCCTGGTCCTGACACAGAGGCATGCTGTCACCCTTCAGAGGCCCCTGGTCAAGGCACTGAGGCATGCCGTCACCTGTCACAGTCTCCTGGTCCTGACACCGAGGCATCCTGTCACCCATCACAGTCTCCTGGTCCTGATATGGAGGCATGTTGTCACCCATCACAGTCTCCTTGTCCTGACACAGAGGCATGCTGCCACCCATCACAGTCTCCTGGTCCTGATATGGAGGCATGCTGTCTCCCATCACAGGCTCCTGGTCCTGACACAGAGGCATGCTGTCACCATCACAGGCTCCTGGTCCCGGCACGGGGTCATGCTGGCACTCATCACAGGCTCCTGGTCCCGGCATGGCTACATGCTGTCACCCATGAGAGGCTCCCGGTCCCGGCATGGCTACATGCTGTCACCCATCACAGGCTCCTGGTCCCGGCATGGCTGCATGCTGTCACCCATCACAGACTCCTGGTCCTGACTCGGAGGCATGCTGTCACCCATCACAGACTCCTGGTCCCAGCACAGAGGCATGCTGTCGCCCATCACAGGCTCCTGGTCACAGCAACGAGGCATGCTGTCACCCATGACAGTCTCCCGGTCCTGGCACGGGGTCATGCTGGCACTCATCACAGGCTCCTGGTCCCGGCATGGCTACATGCTGTCACCCATGAGAGGCTCCCGGTCCCGGCATGGCTACATGCTGTCACCCATCACAGGCTCCTGGTCCCGGCATGGCTGCATGCTGTCACCCATCACAGACTCCTGGTCCTGACTCGGAGGCATGCTGTCACCCATCACAGACTCCTGGTCCCAGCACAGAGGCATGCTGTCGCCCATCACAGGCTCCTCGTCACAGCAACGAGGCATGCTGTCACCCATGACAGGCTCCCGGTCCCGGCATGGCTGCATGGTGTCTCCCATCACAGGCTCCTGGTCCCGGCATGGCTACATGCTGTCACCCATCACAGACTCCTGGTCCTGACACGGAGGCGTGCTGTCACCCATCACAGTCTCCTGGTCCTGATATGGAGGCATGCTGTCACCCATCACAGGCTCCTGGTCCTGGCACAGAGGCATGCTGTCATCAATCACAGGCTCCTGGTCCTGACAAAGAGGCATGCTATCACCCATCACAGGCTCCTGGTCCTGATATGGAGGCATGCTGTCACCTATCACAGGCTCCTGGTCCTATCACAGAGGCATGCTGTCACCCATCACAGTCTCCTGGTCCTGAAACAGAGGCATGCTGTCACCAATCACAGGCTTCTGGTCACGGCAACGAAACATGCTGTCACCCATCACAGGCTTCTGGTCCTGGCACGGAGGCATGCTGTCAGCCATCACAGCTTCCTGGTCCTGGCATGGCTGCATGTTGTCACCCATCAGAAGCTCCTGGTCCCGGTATGGCTGCATGCCGGCACCCATCGCAGGCTCCTGGTCCTGGCATGGCTGCATGCTGTCACCCATCACAAGCTCCTGGTCCCAGCATGGCTGCATGCTGTCACCCATCACAGGCTCTTGGTCCTAATTCGGAGGCATGCTGTCACCCATCACAGACTCCTGGTCCTGACACAGAGGTAAGCTGTCACCCATCACAAGCTCCTGGTCCTGACACAGAGGCATGCTGTCACCCATCACAGGCTCCTGGTCCCAGCACAGAGGCAAGCTGTCACCCATCACAAGCTCCTGGTCCTGACACAGAGGCATTCTGTCACCCTTCACAGACTTCTTGTCCTGACACAAAGGCATGATGTCACCCATCACAGGCTCCTGGTCCTGGCATGGCTGCATGCTGTCTCCCATCACGGGCTCCTGGTCCGGGCATGGCTACATGCTGTCACCCATGAGAGGCTCCCGGTCCCGGCATGGCTGCATGCTGTCTCCCATCACAGGCTCCTGGTCCCGGCATTGCTGCATACTGTCACCCATCACAGACTCCTGGTCCTGACACGGAGGCATGCTGTCACCCATCACAGACTCCTGGTCCCAGCACAGAGGCATGCTGTCGCCCATCACAGGCTCCTGGTCACGGCAACGAGGCATGCTGTCACCCATGACAGGCTCCCGGTCCCGGCATGGCTGCATGGTGTCTCCCATCACAGGCTCCTGGTCCCGGCATGGCTACATGCTGTCACCCATCACAGACTGGTCCTGACACGGAGGCGTGCTGTCACCCATCACAGTCTCCTGGTCCTGATATGGAGGCATGCTGTCACCCATCACAGGCTCCTGGTCCTGGCACAGAGGCATGCTGTCATCAATCACAGGCTCCTGGTCCTGACAAAGAGGCATGCTGTCACCCATCACAGGCTCCTGGTCCTGATATGGAGGCATGCTGTCACCTATCACAGGCTCCTGGTCCTATCACAGAGGCATGCTGTCACCCATCACAGTCTCCTGGTCCTGACACAGAGGCATGCTGTCACCCATCACAGGCTCCTGGTCCCAGCACAGAGGCATGCTGTCACCCATCACAGACGCCTGGTCCTGATATGGAGGCATGCTGTCTCCCATCACAGTCTCTTGGTCCTGACACAGAGGCATGCTGTCACCCATCACAGTCTCCTGGTCCTGACACAGAGGCATGCTGCCACCAATCACAGTCTCCTGGTCCTGATATGGAGGCATGCTGTCACCCATCACAGGCTCTGGTCCTGACACCGAGGCATGCTGTCACCCATCACAGGCTCCTGGTCCTGGCATGGCTGCATGCTGTCACCCATCACAGTCTCCTGGTCAAGGCACCGAGGCATGCTGTCACCCATTACAGTCTCCTGGTCCTGACACAGAGGCATGCTGTCACCCTTCAGAGGCCCCTGGTCAAGGCACTGAGGCATGCCGTCACCTGTCACAGTCTCCTGGTCCTGACACCGAGGCATCCTGTCACCCATCACAGTCTCCTGGTCCTGATATGGAGGCATGTTGTCACCCATCACAGTCTCCTTGTCCTGACACAGAGGCATGCTGCCACCCATCACAGTCTCCTGGTTCTGATATGGAGGCATGCTGTCTCCCATCACAGGTTCCTGGTCCTGACACAGAGGCATGCTGTCACCATCACAGGCTCCTGGTCCCGGCACAGAGGCATGCTGTCACCAATCACAGGCTTCTGGTCACGGTAACAAAACATGCTGTCACCCATCACAGGCTTCTGGTCCTGGCACAGAGGCATGCTGTCACCCATCACAGCTTCCTGGTCCTGGCATGGCTGCATGCTGTCACCCTTCACAAGCTCCTGGTCCCGGTATGGCTGCATGCCGGCACCCATCGCAGGCTCCTGGTCCTGGCATGGCTGCATGCTGTCACCAATCACAAGCTCCTGGTCCCAGCATGGCTGCATGCTGTCACCCATCACAGACTCTTGGTCTTAATGCGGAGGCATGCTGTCACCCATCACAGACTCCTGGTCCTGACACAGAGGTAAGCTGCCACCCATCACAAGCTCCTGGTCCTGACACAGAGGCATGCTGTCACCCATCACAGGCTCCTGGTCCCAGCACAGAGGCAAGCTGTCACCCATCACAAGCTCCTGGTCCTGACACAGAGGCATTCTGTCACCCTTCACAGACTTCTTGTCCTGACACATGGCATGTTGTCACCCATCGCAGGCTCCTGGTCCTGGCATGGCTAAATGCTGGCAGTCATCACAAGCTCCTGGTCCTGACACAGAGGCGTGCTGTCACCCATCACAGGCTCCTGGTCCTGGCACAGAGGCATGCTGTCATCCATCACAGGCTCCTGGTCCTGACAAAGAGGCATGCTGTCACCCATCACAGGCTCCTGGTCCTGATATGGAGGCATGCTGTCACCCATCAAAGGCTCCTGGTCCTGACACAGAGGCATGCTGTCACCCATCACAGTCTCCTGGTCCTGACACAGAGGCATGCTGTCACCCATCACAGGCTCCTGGTCCCAGCACAGAGGCATGCTGTCACCCATCACAGACGCCTGGTCCTGATATGGAGGCATGCTGTCACCCATCACAGGCTCCTGGTCCTGATATGGAGGCATGCTGTCACCTATCACAGGCTCCTGGTCCTATTACAGAGGCATGCTGTCACCCATCACAGTCTCCTGGTCCTGACACAGAGGCATGCTGTCACCAATCACAGGCTTCTGGTCACGGCAACGAAACATGCTGTCACCCCTCACAGGCTTCTGGTCCTGGCACGGAGGCATGCTGTCAGCCATCACAGCTTCCTGGTCCTGGCATGGCTGCATGTTGTCACCCATCTCAAGCTCCTGGTCCCGGTATGGCTGCATGCCGGCACCCATCGCAGGCTCCTGGTCCTGGCATGGCTGCATGCTGTCACCCATCACAAGCTCCTGGTCCCAGCATGGCTGCATGCTGTCACCCATCACAGGCTCTTGGTCCTAATGCGGAGGCATGCTGTCACCCATCACAGACTCCTGGTCCTGACACAGAGGTAAGCTGTCACCCATCACAAGCTCCTGGTCCTGACACAGAGGCATGCTGTTACCCATCACAGGCTCCTGGTCCCAGCACAGAGGCAAGCTGTCACCCATCACAAGCTCCTGGTCCTGACACAGAGGCATTCTGTCACCCTTCACAGACTTCTTGTCCTGACACAAAGGCATGATGTCACCCATCACAGGCTCCTGGTCCTGGCATGGCTGCATGCTGTCTCCCATCACGGGCTCCTGGTCCCGGCATGGCTGCATGCTGGCACCCATTGCAGACTCCTGGTCCCGGCATGGCTGCATGCTGGCACCCATCGCAGGCTCCTGGTCCCGGCATGGCTGCATGCTGTCTCCCATCACAGGCTCCTGGTCCCGGCATTGCTGCATACTGTCACCCATCACAGACTCCTGGTCCTGACACGGAGGCATGCTGTCACCCATCACAGACTCCTGGTCCCAGCACAGAGGCATGCTGTCGCCCATCACAGGCTCCTGGTCACGGCAACGAGGCATGCTGTCACCCATGACAGGCTCCCGGTCCGGGCATGGCTGCATGGTGTCTCCCATCACAGGCTCCTGGTCCCGGCATGGCTACATGCTGTCACCCATCACAGACTGGTCCTGACACGGAGGCGTGCTGTCACCCATCACAGTCTCCTGGTCCTGATATGGAGGCATGCTGTCACCCATCACAGGCTCCTGGTCCTGGCACAGAGGCATGCTGTCATCAATCACAGGCTCCTGGTCCTGACAAAGAGGCATGCTGTCACCCATCACAGGCTCCTGGTCCTGATATGGAGGCATGCTGTCACCTATCACAGGCTCCTGGTCCTATCACAGAGGCATGCTGTCACCCATCACAGTCTCCTCGTCCTTACACAGAGGCATGCTGTCACCAATCACAGGCTTCTGGTCACGGCAACGAAACATGCTGTCACCCATCACAGGCTTCTGGTCCTGGCACGGAGGCATGCTGTCACCCATCACAGCTTCCTGGTCCTGGCATGGCTGCATGCTGTCTCCCATCACAAGCTCCTGGTCCCGGTATGGCTGCATGCCGGCACCCATCGCAGGCTCCTGGTCCTGGCATGGCTGCATGCTGTCACCCATCACAAGCTCCTGGTCCCGGTATGGCTGCATGCCGGCACCCATCGCAGGCTCCTGGTCCTGGCATGGCTGCATGCTGTCACGAATCACAAGCTCCTGGTCCCAGCATGGCTGCATGCTGTCACCCATCACAGGCTCTTGGTCTTAATGCGGAGGCATGCTGTCACCCATCACAGACTCCTGGTCCTGACACAGAGGTAAGCTGTCACCCATCACAAGCTCCTGGTCCTGACACAGAGGCATGCTGTCACCCATCACAGGCTCCTGGTCCCAGCACAGAGGCAAGCTGTCACCCATCACAAGCTCCTGGTCCTGACACAGAGGCATTCTGTCACCCTTCACAGACTTCTTGTCCTGACACAAGGCATGTTGTCACCCATCGCAGGCTCCTGGTCCTGGAATGGCTAAATGCTGGCAGTCATCACAAGCTCCTGGTCCTGACACAGAGTCTTTCTGTCACCCTTCACAGACTTCTTGTCCTGACACAAAGGCATGATGTCACCCATCACAGGCTCCTGGTCCTGGCATGGCTGCATGCTGTCTCCCATCACGGACTCCTGGTCCCGGCATGGCTGCATGCTGGCACCCATTGCAGACTCCTGGTCCCGGCATGGCTGCATGCTGGCACCCATCACAGGCTACTGGTCACGGCATGGCTGCATGCTGTCTCCCATCACAGGCTCCTGGTCCCGGCATGGCTGCATGCTGGCACTCATCACAGGCTCCTGGTCCCAGCACAGAGGTATGCTGTCACCCATCACCGGCTTCTGGTCCTGGCACAGGGGCATGCTGGCACTCATCACAGGCTCCTGGTCCTGGCATGGCTGCATTCTGTCACCCATGAGAGGCTCCCAGTCCCGGCATGGCTGCATGCTGTCTCCCATCACAGGCTCCTGGTCCTGGCATGGCTGCATGCTGTCACCCATCACAGACTCCTGGTCCTGTCACAGAGGCATGCTGTCACCCATCACAGACTCCTGGTCCCAGCACAGAGGCATGCTGTCGCCCATCACAGGCCCCTGGTCACGGCAACAAAGCATGCTGTCACCTATGACAGGCTCCCGGTCCCGGCATGGCTGCATGGTGTCTCCCATCACAGGCTCCTGGTCCCAGCATGGCTGCATGCTGTCACCCATCACAGACTCCTGGTCCTGACACGGAGGCGTGCTGTCACCCATCACAGCCTCCTGGTCCTGATATGGAGGCATGCTGTCACCCATCACAGGCTCCTGGTCCTGGCACAGAGGCATGCTGTCATCCATCACAGGCTCCTGGTCCTGACAAAGAGGCATGCTGTCACCCATCACAGGCTCCTGGTCCTGATATGGAGGCATGCTGTCACCCATCAAAGGCTCCTGGTCCTGACACAGAGGCATGCTGTCACCCATCAGAGTCTCCTGGTCCTGACACAGAGGCATGCTGTCACCCATCACAGGCTCCTGGTCCCAGCACAGAGGCATGCTGTCACCCATCACAGACGCCTGGTCCTGATATGGAGGCATGCTGTCTCCCATCACAGTCTCTTGGTCCTGACACAGAGGCATGCTGTCACCCATCACAGTCTCCTGGTCCTGACACAGAGGCATGCTGCCACCAATCACAGTCTCCTGGTCCTGATATGGAGGCATGCTGTCACCCATCACAGGCTCTGGTCCTGACACCGAGGCATGCTGTCACCCATCACAGGCTCCTGGTCCTGGCATGGCTGCATGCTGTCACCCATCACAGTCTCCTGGTCAAGGCACCGAGGCATGCTGTCACCCATTACAGTCTCCTGGTCCTGACACAGAGGCATGCTGTCACCCGTCAGAGGCCCCTGGTCAAGGCACTGAGGCATGCCGTCACCTGTCACAGTCTCCTGGTCCTGACACTGAGGCATCCTGTCACCCATCACAGTCTCCTGGTCCTGATATGGAGGCATGCTGTCACCCATCACAGTCTCCTTGTCCTGACACAGAGGCATGCTGCCACCCATCACAGTCTCCGGGTCCTGATATGGAGGCATGCTGTCTCCCATCACAGGCTCCTGGTCCTGACACAGAGGCATGCTGTCACCATCACAGGCTCCTGGTCCCGGCACAGAGGCATGCTGTCACCCATCACAGGCTCCTGGTCCTGACACCGAGGCATGCTGTCACCCATCACAGGCTCCTGGTCCTGGCATGGCTGCATGCTGTCACCCATCACAGTCTCCTGGTCAAGGCACTGAGGCATGCTGTCAACTGTCACAGTCTCTTGGTCCTGACACAGAGACATGCTGTCACCCGTCAGAGGCTCCTGGTCAAGGCACTGAGGCATGCTGTCACCCGTCACAGTGTCCGGGTTCTGACACAGAGGCATGCTGTCACCCATCACAGTCTCCTGGTCCTGATATGGAGGCATGCTGTCACCCATCACAGGCTCCTGGTCCTGGCACAGAGGCATGCTGTCATCCATCACAGGCTCCTGGTCCTGACAAAGAGGCATGCTGTCACCCATCACAGGCTCCTGGTCCTGATATGGAGGCATACTGTCACCCATCAAAGGCTCCTGGTCCCGACACAGAGGCATGCTGTCACCCATCACAGTCTCCTGGTCCTGACACAGAGGCATGCTGTCACCCATCACAGGCTCCTGGTCCCAGCACAGAGGCATGCTGTCACCCATCACAGACGCCTGGTCCTGATATGGAGGCATGCTGTCTCCCATCACAGTCTCTTGGTCCTGACACAGAGGCATGCTGTCACCCATCACAGTCTCCTGGTCCTGACACAGAGGCATGCTGCCACCCATCACAGTCTCCTGGTCCTAATATGGAGGCATGCTGTCACCCATCACAGGCTCTGGTCCTGACACCGAGGCATGCTGTCACCCATCACAGGCTCCTGGTCCTGGCATGGCTGCATGCTGTCACCCATCACAGTCTCCTGGTCAAGGCACCGAGGCATGCTGTCACCCATTACAGTCTCCTGGTCCTGACACAGAGGCATGCTGTCACCCGTCAGAGGCCCCTGGTCAAGGCACTGAGGCATGCCGTCACCTGTCACAGTCTCCTGGTCCTGACACCGAGGCATCCTGTCACCCATCACAGTCTCCTGGTCCTGATATGGAGGCATGCTGTCACCCATCACAGTCTCCTGGTCCTGACACAGAGGCATGCTGCCACCCATCACAGTCTCCTGGTCCTGATATGGAGGCATGCTGTCTCCCATCACAGGCTCCTGGTCCTGACACAGAGGCATGCTGTCACCATCACAGGCTCCTGGTCCCGGCACAGAGGCATGCTGTCACCCATCACAGGCTCCTGGTCCTGACACCGAGGCATGCTGTCACCCATCACAGGCTCCTGGTCCTGGCTTGGCTGCATGCTGTCACCCATCACAGTCTCCTGGTCAAGGCACTGAGGCATGCTGTCACCTGTCACAGTCTCCTGGTCCTGACACAGAGACATGCTGTCACCCGTCAGAGGCTCCTAGTCAAGGCACTGAGGCATGCTGTCACCCGTCACAGTGTCCGGGTTCTGACACAGAGGCATGCTGTCACCCATCGCAGTCTCCTGGTCCTGACATGGAGGCATGCTGTCACCCATCAAAGGCTCCTGGTCAAGGTACCGAGGCATGCTGTCACCCATCACAGTCTCCTGGTCATTACATGGAGGCATGCTGCCACCCATCACAGTTTCCTGGTCCTGACATGGAGGCATGCTGCCACCCATCCCAGTCTCCTGGTGAAGGCACCGAGGCATGCTGTCACCCATCACAGTCTCCTGGTCCCGGCATGAATGCATGCTGTCACCCATCACAGGCTCCTGGTCCTGGCACAGAGGCATGCTGTCACCCATCACAGCCTCCTGGTCCTGATATGGAGGCATGCTGTCTCTGAGTCCTGATATAGAGGCATGCTGTCACCCATCGCAGGCTCCTGGCATGGCTGCATGCTGGCACTCATTGATGGCACCTGTTCCTGGCATGACTGCATGCTGTCACCCATCACAGGCTCCTCCTCATTTCACATAGGCATGCTGTCATCTCTCGCAGGTTCCTGGTCCCAGCACAGAGGCATGTTGTCACCCATCACAGTCTCCTGGTGCTGATGAGAAGGCATGCTGTCACCCATCACAGGCTTCTGGTCGTGGCACTGAGGCATGCTGTCACCCATCACATGCTCCTGGTTCTGCATGGCTGCATGCTTTCACCCAACACAATCTCCTGGTCCTGGCATGGCTGCATGCTGTCTCCCATCACAGGCTCCTGGTTCAGGCATGGCTGCATGCTGTCACCCATCACAGGCTCCTGGTCCTGGCATGGCTGCATGCTGTCACCCATCACAGACTCCTGGTCCCAGCACAGAGGCATGCTGTCGCCCATCACAGGCTCCTGGTCACGGCAACGAGGCGAGCTGTCACCCATGACAGGATCCCGGTCCCGGCATGGCTGCATGGTGTCTCCCATCACAGGCTCCTGGTCCCGGCATGGCTACATGCTGTCACCCATCACAGACTCCTGGTCCTGACACGGAGGCGTGCTGTCACCCATCACAGTCTCCTGGTCCTGGCACAGAGGCATGCTGTCACTCATCACAGCCTCCTGGTCCTGATATGGAGGCATGCTGTCTCTGAGTCCTGATATAGAGGCATGCTGTCACCCATCGCAGGCTCCTGGCCCTGGCATGGCTGCATGCTGGCACACATTGATGGCACCTGTTCCTGGCATGACTGCATGCTGTCACCCATCACAGGCTCCTCCTCATTTCACATAGGCATGTTGTCATCTCTCGCAGGTTCCTGGTCCCAGCACAGAGGCATGTTGTCACCCATCACAGTCTCCTGGTGCCAGCATGGCTGCATGCTGGCACCCATCGCAGGCTCCTGGTCCTGGCATGGCTGCATGCTGTCTCATCACAGGCTCCTGGTCCTGGCATGGCTGCGTGCTGTCACCCATCACAGGCTCCAGGCTCCTGGTCCTGGCATGGCTGCATGCTGTCACCCTTCACAGGCTCCTGGTCAAGGCACCGAGGCATGCTGTCACCCATCACAGTCTCCTGCTCCTGACATGGAGGCATTGGAGGCATGCTGTCACCCATTGCAGTCTCCTGGTCAAGGCACAGAGGCATGCTGTCACCCATCACAGTCTCCTGGTCCAGATATGGAGGCATGATGTCACCCATCACAGGCTCCTGGTCCTGGCACGGAGGCATGCTGTCACCCATCACAGTCTCCTGGTCAAGGCACGAGGGCATGCTGTCACCCATCACAGGCTCCTGGTCCTGACACAGAGGCATGCAGTCACCTATCACAGGCTCCTGGTTGTGATATGGAGGCATGCTGTCACCCATCACAGGCTCCTGGTCAAAGCACTGAGGCATGCTGTCACCCATCACAGGCTCTTGGTCAATGCACGAAGGCATGCTGTCGCCCATCACAGGCTCCTGGTCCTGACTCAGAGGCATGCTGTCACCCATCACAGGCTCCTGGTCAAGGCACCAACGCATGCTGTCACCTATCACAGGTTCCTGGTCCTGACACAGAGGCATGCTGTCACCCATCACAGGCTCCTGGTCCTGACACAGAGGCATGCTGTCACCCATCACAGGCTCCTGATCCTGGCATGGCCTCATGCTGACACCCATAACAAGCTCCTTCTTCCGGTATGGCTGCATGCTGTCACCCATCACAGACTCCTGGTCCCGGCATGGCTGCATGCTGTCACCCATCACAGGCTCCTGGTCCTGACACGGAGGCATGCTGTCACCCATCACAGACTCCTGGTCCTGACACAGAGGCATGCTGTCACCCATCACATGCTCCTGGTCCTGACATGGAGGCATGCTGTCACCCATCACAGACTCCTGGTCCTGACACAGAGGCATGCTGTCACCCATCCCAGGCTCCTGGTCCTGATATAGAGGTATGCTGTCACCTATCACAGTCTCCTGGTCCTGACATGGCTGCATGGTATCACCCATCGCTGTCACCTATCACAGTCTCCTGGTCCTGACATGGCTGCATGCTAGCACTCATCGTTGGCTCCTGGTCCTGACATGACTGCATGCTGTCACCCATCACAGGCTCCTGGTCCCGGCATAGCTGTATGCTGGCACCCATCGCAGGCTCCTGGTCCTGGCATGGCTGCATGCTGTCACCCATCACAGGCTCCTGATCCTGACAGAGAGGCATGCTGTCACCCATCACAGGCTCGTGGTTCCAGCACAGAGGCATGCTGTCACCCATCACAGGCTTCCTGTCCTGCCACAGAGGCATGCTGTCACCCATCACAGGTTCCTGGTCCTGGCATGGCTGCATGCTGTCACCCATCATAAGCTCCTGGTCCCGGTATGGCTGCATGCTGGCACCCATTGCAGGCTCCTGGTCCTGGCATGGCTGCATGCTGTCACCCATCACAGGCTCTTGGTCCTAATGCGGAGGCATGCTGTCACCCATCACAGACTCCTGGTCCTGACACAGAGGTAAGCTGTCACCCATCACAAGCTCCTGTTCCTGACACAGAGGCATGCTGTCACCCATCACAGGCTCCTGGTCCCAGCACAGAGTTAAGCTGTCACCCATCACAAGCTCCTGGTCCTGACACAGAGACATTCTGTCACCCTTCACAGACTTCTTGTCCTGACACAATGGCATGCTGTCACCCATCGCAGGCTCCTGGTCCCGACATGGCTACATGCTGGCAGTCATCACAAGCTCCTGGTCCTGACACAGAGGCTTTCTGTCACCCTTCACAGACTTCTTGTCCTGACACAATGGCATGATGTCACCCATCACAGGCTCCTGGTCCTGGCATGGCTGCATGCTGTCTCCCATCACGGGCTCCTGGTTCCGGCATGGCTGCATGCTGGCACCCATTGCAGACTCCTGGTCCCGGCATGGCTGCATGCTGGCACCCATCGCAGGCTCCTGGTCCCGGCATGGCTGCATGCTGTTTCCCATCACAGGCTCCTGGTCTCGGCATGGCTGCATGCTGGCACTCATCACAGGCTCCTGGTCCCAGCACAGAGGCATGCTGTCACCCATCACCGGCTTCTGGTCCTGTCACGGGGGCATGCTGGCACTCATCACAGGCTCCTGGTCTCGGCATAGCTGCATGCTGTCACCCATGACAGGCTCCCCATCCCGGCATGGCTGCATGCTGTCTCCCATCACAGGCTCCTGGTCCCGGCATGGCTGCATGCTGTCACCCATCACAGACTCCTGGTTCTGACACAGAGGCATGCTGTCACCCATCACAGACTCCTGGTCCCAGCACAGAGGCATGCTGTCGCCCATCACAGGCTCCTGGTCACGGCAACAAGGCATGCTTTCACCCATGACAAGCTCCCGGTCCCGGTATGGCTGCATGGTGTCTCCCATCACAGGCTCCTGGTCCCGGCATGGCTGCATGCTGTCACCCATCACAGACTCCTGGTCCTGACACGGAGGCGTGCTGTCACCCATCACAGTCTCCTGGTCCTGATATGGAGGCATGCTGTCGCCCATCACAGGCTCCTGGTCCTGGCACAGAGGCATGCTGTCATCCATTACAGGCTCCTGGTCCTGACAAAGAGGCATGCTGTCACCCATCACAGGCTCCTGGTCCTGATATGGAGGCATGCTGTCACCCATCACAGGCTCCTGGTCCTGACACAGAGGCATGCTGTCACCCATCACAGTCTCCTGGTCCTGACACAGAGGCATGCTGTCACCCATCACAGGCTCCTGGTCCCAGCACAGAGGCATGCTGTCACCCTTCACAGACGCCTGGTCCTGATATGGAGGCATGCTGTCACCCATCACAGGCTCTGGTCCTGACACCGAGGCATGCTGTCACCCATCACAGGCTCCTGGTCCTGGCATGGCTGCATGCTGTCACCCATCACAGTCTCCTGGTCAAGGCACCGAGGCATGCTGTCACCCATTACAGTCTCCTGGTCCTGACACAGAGGCATGCTGTCACCCGTCAGAGGCTCCTGGTCAAGGCACTGAGGCATGCCGTCACCTGTCACAGTCTCCTGGTCCTGACACTGAGGCAACCTGTCACCCATCACAGGCTCCTGGTCCTGATATGGAGGCATGCTGTCACCCATCACAGTCTCCTGGTCCTGACACAGAGGCATGCTGCCACCCATCACAGTCTCCTGGTCCTGACACAGACGCCTGGTCCTGACACAGAGGCATGCTGTCACCCATCACAGGCTCCTGGTCCCAGCACAGAGGCATGCTGTCACCCATCACAGGCTTCTGGTCCCAGAGGCATGCTGTCGCCCATCACAGGCTCCTGGTCACGGCAACGAGGCATGCTGTCACCCATGACAGGTTCCCTGTCCCAGCATGGCTGCATGGTGTCTCCCATCACAGGCTCCTGGTCCCGGCATGGCTGCATGCTGTCACCCATCACAGACTCCTGGTGCTGACACGGAGGCATGCTGTCACACATCACAGGCTCCTGGTCCTGACACGGAGGCGTGCTGCTGGTGTGCTTGGATCCAGCTCACAGGGTGCCAGATTGCGTGCTGTTCATGCCTGTCCAATGTGTCTCAGAGCTCCTTAAGACTTTAAGGTACCTTAGGACAGCCAGAGGTAGCCCTGCTTCAGCACCAGACCCTATGATGCTGCGGGGGCCAAGCCTGAATGGGCACCTGCCCACTAGCCCTCCTGAGCCCCAAGGTCTCTGGCTCCTGTGCTTTGGCATCCAACGGTGACCTCAGATTAGTAGTGGCAGCGTGCCACATACAAGCAATTCAATGAAACACGGGTAAGCGGCGGGACTGACTACCACTCTGGAAACTAATCTCTACGACCCTGTTAACTAATCTCTCTCACTGTTCGGGTAGTTGGCTGACACATCCCTCGAAGGCCAGTCCTACACAGGATGCGTCTAATAGAGACCGGTCAAAAATGATTGGCAGCCGTTTTTCTTCCTAATGTTAGAGAACTGGTGACCTTACACAAATGATTCCGGAAGAGGTTCTTCCAAGTGAAAAAACCCTGTGAAATGGACGAAAGGAGATGCAGTTTTTTCTGTGGCATGAAGACATGCTGCCTTTACACCCAGCTTCTCATGAGAGCACAGTTTTCTGGCACCTCCCGGGGGTGAAACACTATTGTAGAGCCTGGGTGCATCTCACACGTTGTCCTGGGCTTCCCCTCCTGACCTCAGGTGTTTCGGCGTTAGATGCAAGAAAAGAATGCTGTTGCAGGAGCTCTGAGCAAAGACACTGAATGGGAAACTGGTCACTCTCCCCATGCCAAACCATGGGATCTGCTATGACCTCTGATCAGATTTAGTGACAAACAAAATCTGATCAAGATATCCTTAGCAGTAAAGTTTGCAAAGCAAAGAGTCAAGATAAAACCCTGCTTGGCGGCATGTGCCAGACATGTAGCCCACAGATGCATGGCTCACCCTGTGGTATCAGGTATCTAACGTAACAAGATCAGTTTTTCTTGGATTGCTTGAAAATGCAGCCCATAGCAAGTGGTTACATCTTCCACAGCTAAATATTAGAATACGACTGATATATCAAGAGTATTTTAAGAGATTATTAAAAAAAGAAAGAGTTCTAGCGGGCGTGAATCATCACAAGATCAGCAAGTGGTGTCCATGTGGAGGTTACAACACAGGGTCAAGGTCAGTCACCTGGGACAGCGCATCCCTGCCAGGCACTACCACATGGGTTCACCTAACTCCTGCAGAATGGATCTCCTCTGCAGCATTGTGCCATGACTATATCCGGGTCAACTGGAACGGCATTTGTGTGGAGGTGGCTCCCCACTCCTACCAGAGTGTTACAGACCGTAGCAGCTGTTTCACTCTCTCTGAGGGGCAAAGGGAGGTTGATTGACTCTGCATCCTCCTCCAGAAAATGAGAGAGACCCTCAAGGGTGAACAATTCTCTGGGCATCCCGACAGCAATGCTCTGCCAGGCACAGAGGTCCTTGCCAGATGCGAGGGGCAGGTCGAAGCCTTTTAGCATAATGAAGGTAAGGGCTAGAATATGATACCAGATGCAGGATCCCTACCTCGTGGCAGTGCTGGCATCGTCTCACGCACTCTCTTGGGGAGGTGAGGAACGAGCGCGTGCTATCTGTCGGAAACTGATGAATTGAGGCTCGGAGGCTGAAGCCAGCGAAAAGCCTCAGGGAGGAATGTATTGTTCCTGGCTTGCAAATTAGTCATTTGACCACGGGATGGGGTGAAGGACTAACGAAACCAACTAGTGGCCCATTCCTTCGACAGGTACCCTCATGATTCCTAGTGCTTGGAATCTCCAGTTCTATCTGCTAGAGTGAATATTTTGAGAGATGCAGCTGAAATGATCTTAGCTGATTCTCAAACTTTAGATGAGTAAGTAGCCTGGCTTATGAACACAAGTGCCCAGTGGGCCACGTGTTAGGTCACGCATAGGCAGCACGCATGTCTGGTCTGCAAGGCCTGCTGTATTCAGTAAAAGGACTTCGACCCCGCCTGCTGCTTACCATAGGTAGACTCAAGTGTCGCTCTTCTTTCCTGCCTCCTAACTGGTTCGCGCAGCCCATACTTCACTTCCGTTCTTAGCTGAAGAGCACTTGCCAAGTACAGATTAATTCCTCTTGATTAGTGCCCATTCCCCGCAAGGCAGGTACTATTTCTACCCAATGGATCAGCATTTGTAATTTTGTTTCTGTTCATCATTGTTCGGTCTTATTTCTTCTCAGCAACATTGTTTCATTTAATTTCTTCTCATCAGCATGTGTTTTGTGGGTACGGAAGGAGCCAGTGCCAAGACGCAAACCTGGCCCCCCAGTCCCACAGTAGGAGCTCTGTAAGTTGTGCCACAGCCTCTCAGGCGCTAGCTTGTTTGTTGTAGAGTGGTTGACTTGTCTCCATAGGTGCACTGGTGAAAGGGCTTTGCAGGGCATCAGCCCTGCTGCTGTGGATGTCCCTCTCCTACGCCAGGCCGGTCCCACCACAGAGAGCCCAGCTCTCGCTCCTCCACGCTCTGTTTGTAACAGCGCCGGTCTCAGAGTCACACGCAAGCCAACAGATGGGGAGAGACACTGGCCCTCATTCTGACCTTGGCGGTCGGCGGAGAGGCGGCGGTCGGACCGCGAACAGACCGGCGGTATTAAAAATGGCATTCTGACCGCGGCGGTCACCGCCGTGACCGACCGCCACTTCCCCACTCCGACAGCCATGGCGGTCATGACCGACGGGCTGGAGTCTGCGCACTCCGGTCCGGCGGTCGACCCAAGACCGCCAACGGTATCATGACCCTGCTTACCGCCGCGGTTTCTGGCGTTCGGGAACCGCCATGCGAACCATGGCGGTAGGCACTATCGGGGCCAGGGAATTCCTTCCCTGGCACTGATAGGGGTCTCCCCCACCCCCCACTGCCCCCCCGAGTCCTCCCCCCACACCCTCCACCCCCCTGCCACCCCCCAGAGGTGGTACGAACCCCCTCCCCACCCCCACCCCGACATGCACATACACGCACCCCGACATGCACACACCCCCAACATGCACATATACACACCCCCTACACACACACATACACAATGGGGACACATACCCGCACACATACATGCCGACATGCGCACCCGCCGAACTACACACATTGCCCATAGGCACAGCAGCACTCCCCGCCCGCATGCACGCACTCACACACCCCCTCTACACACTCACACGCACACCCCCATGCACGCACACATCACACAACACCCCCCCACCCCCTCCCCTCACGGACGATCAACTTACCTTGTGCGTTGGTCCTCCGGGAGGTGACAGGAGCCATGGGGAGGTGACCGCCAACAGAAGACCGCCAACAGAAGACCGCCACACAGAAATGTGGGTCGTAATTCTGTGGGCGGTGTTCTGCTGGCTTGGCGGTGGAGGTTGAACAGTCTCCACTTTCCCGCCGACCGCCAGTGTGGCTGCTGGCGGTTTTCCGGCGGAACGCTCCCAGCGGTCAGAATGCGCTCAGCGGCATACCGCCGCGGTCGGCGGTCTTCACCGCGGCGGTAACTCGGCGGTCTTGCGAAAAGACCACCAAGGTCAGAATGAGGGCCACTATCTCTAAGCAAACATTTCCTGAAGACGCTGTGGCACAAATTGAGCTTGTGGTGGGGCTACTCTTTGCCATTTTTGTGCTTCAAACTGGCTTCACAATCTGCCAACACTATTGGCGACCGAAAAATGGAGGTGACCCATGTACGAGAGGGAGGGTGTGGTGAGGGGGGATGAACTAAGAGAGGGCGCACCCGACTAAAAGACAACACTTGAGGAATCTTTTCCACTATCCATCCATACATGCCACATGCCTCCCATGATCTTCATTAAAATGTAAAAACCTTCATTGCCATAAATGTTTACCTCCCTTGAAACCGAAAGGCATAGCAAATACGAATGGCTGACTTTAACCTGGTGTGAAACTCAGTCGGTTGAGGAATAGAGTATTCCGGTTCGGTGAGCTTTTCTAACACTCTGTAGCGTGATGAGCTTCAGAGAGGGTGTGGTGAAGCGGTCATAACTCCCGGCTGTGGAGCTGGGAGACCAGGTTCCAGTCTCAACACCCTGTGATTCTGGGTAAATCACTTAGGCCCTCATTACAACCCTGGCGGTTGGTGGAATAGTGGAGGTATTACCGCCAACAGGCTGGCGGTACCTACCTACACTATTATGACATTGGCAGTTTGGCGAAAGCCAAACCGACAATGTACCACACTGACCGCCACGGTGATAATGACCGTGGTCTCCAGCCCGGTGGCCGTCACTAGGCCTCCCATGGCATTATGACCCCACCCACCGCCATGGTTTCAGTGGTTTCTGTACCGCCACTGAAACCATGGCAGTAGGCTCTATCAGTGCCAGGGAATTCCTTCCCTGGCACTGATAGGGGTCTCCCCTGCCCTACTCCCCTCCCCAGAGTCCTCCTCCACCCTCCCCCTCCCTCGCCTGACCCCCGCACATTTACACACATACATGCATATACATACACACCCATACACACATGCATACACAATTTCACCCACGCATTCATACATTCATACACACTCACAGCAACACTCACAAACATACATCCAGGCACACATGCACGACACAACATGCACATACACTCACATCCATTCATGCACACATGCATTACACACACATGCACGCATTCACACACACTCACACACACACACACACACACACACACAACACCCCCATCCCCATCTCCTGTCGGAGAACCCGACTTACCTGCTTGCAGAAGGTCCTCTGGCAGGAGACGGGACGCGGCGCTGCTTCCAGCAGCAGTGTCCACCAGCAGAACACTATCAGGCCGGAACATGATACGGTAGGCGGTGTTTTGCTGGTGTGGTGCTAGTGTGGTGCAGCGCCACCTTACTACCGTCCGCTGCCATGACCGTAGACGGAATACCGCCAGCCTTCTGGTGGAACTCAGTCTATGGTCAAAATGGCATGGACGGTCGGTAGCCACTGCGACGGAATGTTGACGCCCGTGGCTGTGGTGGTAGGCGGCAATTGCCGCCAATCTCATAATGAGGGCCTTAATCTCTCCATGCCTACCAAAGATGAATGTGTCCTTGTGTAATATATCTGGTGCTCATGTAAAGTGCTCCAATACCTTTGGGCTGAGTTCGTGCTATATAAAACTGCACAAAAATAATGAAAGTATACTGTGAACTCTAAGTATTTAACCAAAAAGCTACACTAACTCTTGAAGAAAAGGAGTTACCCCAACCTCTCATCTCCTGACAGATCGCCTTGCTTATCAGAGGAATCCTCAGATCAGATGCTGACGCTGTACTCATGCCTCACTACTGCGCAAATAACCTCTCATGTGTTTCCTGTCCGTTTAACGCAGCGCTTCACTTGCTGACCTTGCATAATCACCACTAGTGCTCTACAAACATCATAACTGTGTCTGCTTTCTCACTGGAATGCAGAGTGTATTCTTAATTTAACCAAGCCAAATGTTTTTTCCACATACCTGCCATTTTGTCTTAATTGGTTCCCTCTAAAGTACCAGATTGGAGAAGTTAATGACTATGCACATCCGAGTGGTTGCCTCAATTCAACCCACATAATCCCACTCAAAACCAGAACATATGGGTAAAAGACATTGGCCCTCATTACAACCCTGGCGGTCAGTGTTAAAGCGGCGGTAAAACCGCCAACAGGCCGGCGGTAAAAAAATGGAATCACGACCGTGGCGGAAACCGCCAACATAGACAGCCACTTTAACACTCCGACCGCCACGACGGGACAAACAAACACCGCGGAGGTCACCGCCAATAGACAGGCGGAAGACAAGGTTCTGCCCACTGTATTACAACAGTCCAATCCGCCAGCTTTTCCGGGGCGGATTCACAGTGAACAAAAACACAGCGGAAACAGGACTAGGAAGGGAAAACGCATCCTCTACACACCCCACGAGGAATCAGGACGCCATGGAACCCGAGCTCCAGATACTGCCAGCCTTTATCTTCCTGCTCCTCTACCAGGAACAACAAAGACGGCGTTGAAGACCACGGTGAGTACTGCACCTACGACACAGGGGAGGGGGGAGGGAAAAAAGAGTGACACACACACGCAACACTCCCACCCCCACCCTCACCCACTACAACACACACACAACTACAGGTTGATACATTATATTAACAACCCCCAACTCCCCCTGGAAGAATGCAAAGACAAAAGAAAATGATTCGAACGTTTGTAATCTATTCAAAAACAGTAATCAAAAATGTATACATTCATATACATATATTTACACTAGAAACAAATATATACACCAAGAATACAAGTCCAAGGTATTCCACCATCATAGTCCGTGGACCACAGGGCTCAAAATGCATGGGTGAGGACCACACTCAATACCTGATCAAAACTGAGAGAACACTGATGGGGCATCAGATAGAAATACAACAGGCACCTCAGGGGGAAGGGAAGGGGGGGCACCTCAGCCGGATAAGTGCACGACACCGGATCCACGAGGGGGCTCCATGCCCATTGATGTATCCTGGGGAGTGCAAAGCCACAGTCTCACAACTGGATAACAGTCTCCACTGGTTCTGGAGGGGGCTTTGTGCCCAGAGTGCTTCATCCTGCCAAGGACTGAGGTAGTGGATGTGAAGGTAGTGGATGTGAATCTCCACTGGTTCTGGAGGGGGCTTTGTGCCCAGAGTTCTTCATCCTGCGAAGGACAGAGGTAGTGGATGCCTTTCTCCACTGGTTCTTTAGGGGGATTTGTGCCCAGAGTGCTTCATCCTGCCAAGGACTGAGGTAGTGGATGTGAATCTCCACTGGTTCTGGAGGGGGATTTGTGCCCAGAGTTCTTCATCCTGCTCGTGGCGGCCTCAGTGGCGTCGGAATCTTTGGCGCTCACTGGCCTGCGGTGCTGGTGGCGGCGGTGTCCTGTTCAGCGGTGCTGGTGGCGGCGGTGTCCTGTTCAGCGGGGCTGGTGGCGGCGGTGTCCTGTTCAGCGGTGCTGGTGGCGGCGGTGTCCTTGGCAGCGGTGCTGGTGGTGGCAGTGTCCTGTTCAGTGGTGCTGGTGGCGGCGGTGTCCTGTTCAGCAGTGCTGGTGGCGGCGGTGTCCTGTTCAGCGGGGCTGGTGGCGGCGGTGTCCTGTTCAGCGGTGCTGGTGGCGGTTGTGTCCTGTGCAGCGGTGCTTGTGGTGGCATTGTCCTGTTCAGCGGTGCTGGTGGCGGCGGAGTCCTTGGCAACGGTGCTTGTGGCGGCGGTGTCCTTGGCAGGGGTGCTTGTGGCGGTCTTGTCCGCCGTGCAGGTTTTCCCAGACTTGCCTGTTTTATTGTGCCCCTTCCCCACCTTGGATGGTGGCACAGCTGTCTCCACACTCCCAACTGTACCCCTGGGAGAGGCTTTGGTGGAAGATTTTTTTCCTCTCTCCCGCCGGGCACTTGCCAACTTTTTGTTCTTTTGAGGTGGGGGACTGTCCGTGCTCTGGTTCCTTGGCACACTAGCTGCCCTGCTGCCTGTCGCACTTCAGAAGCCGGTTACTACTGGCACCACTGTTCCCGCAGATGTTCTGGCTGAGGTGCTAGGTTGGGACCTGGAGAGGCGGGCCCTAAGAGACTGATGGGGTGGGCGCGGTGAGAGGAAGAGGTCAAGGTTGGACAGGAAAAGTTTTTTGGACACACTGGTACGGGTAGATGGAGGGGGTTTGGGAGTGGAGGAAGAGGTAGTGGTTGTAGGAGGTGTACGTTTGGTGACTTTGGGTGAAGGTGCATGGGCTGGAGGCTGTCGTGAGGTGGATGGCTGTTGGGTGGGTGTGTGGCTGCGTTTGTGTACCTTGGGAGGTGGGCTCACAGATACACTGGGAGAGGACACAGGGGATGTGTAAATGGTAGTGGGGGTGGTGACTGCACGTGAGCGGGGTGTGCTGGTGGGTGTGCTGGTGATGGACGTAGTGGCTGACGATGGAGTGCATGCAGGTGTGAGTGGAGACGAGACTGGGAGGGAGGAGGGAGATGAGGAGGAGGGGGACACAGTGGAGGCAGTGGCTGTTGGTATGTCTGCATGTGTATGATGCTTGCGTGAGTGCCTGTGGGATGTGTGGTGCTTATGTTTGCCTGAGCTTCCCTTGTGTGTTGACGTGTGTGCATGCAGGTCTGATGGTGTGCTTGGGATAGGCTGAGGTACAGCGGTTTGGGTCTGGGTGGAGGAAGTTGGAGGGGGGAGGGGGGAGGCTAGAGACAGGGACAATGGCTGCCATCATTGCTGAGGCCAGAGTCTGAAAAGCTCGCTGATGGGCTGCCTGACCAGAATGAATACCCTCCAGGTATCCATTGGTCTTTTGCAACTGCCTCTCTACACCCTGGATGGCATTCAAAATGGTAGACTGCCCAACAGTGAGGGACCTGAGGAGGTCATTGGCCTCCTCACTGAGGGCAGCAGGGCTGACTGGGTCAGGGTCTGAGGTGCCTGGGGCAAAGGAGATGCCCACTCTCCTGAGTGAGCGGCCACAGGGCAAATGCTGAGGGGCTGCTGGGAGGGCGGGGCTGGTAGAGGGGTGCCAGCTGCACCTGTAGATGCGGGGGGCACAGAGGGGCCCGCCACCGCAAGGCAGCTCCCATCAGAGGAGGAGTCCGTGTCGCTGGTCTCAGCTCTTGTCCCCGTCGTGGAGCTCTCCTCGCCCTCCGTCCCGCTGGTGGCTTCTGATTCCATTGTGTCGCCCTCCAGGGCCATGTGGGATGCAGCTCCCTCCTGCTCCGGTGCCACTGCTCCTCCGCCTGATGATGCTAATGCACACAAGAACAGGAAGACCACAAAAAGGGGGGGAAGACAGAAGAAAGACATGTTGAGTGCGTCCAATACCGCTACCGTTGGCAGACACTACAGACACAGAAGCCCCCTGCACTACGCCGTGCACTTGGAGTTCCCGAGTCAATCACAGGGATATGGGTTACAAGGCTATGCCCGATTGCTGCACACATGGAAGTCACAGGAGCCTGACTAGGTGTCGTTGGCTCTGTACACAGGTGGGATGGCATGCCACAGGGCCTGCCTTAAGAAGGGACCTTCCCTACTAAACTCGCCCTTGCCTAGGGGAACCCACAGCCCACCTCCACCACCCAGACACCTACAATGCGCGGTGAATCAGCTGAATGAGAGTGTACTCACCCCCTTGTGGCTGCTGTGATTCCCTCAAGCGCCCATCCAACTCCGGGTATGCCACTGCCAGGGTCCAGAACATCAGGGGGGTCATGGTGCGATGGGCACCCCTCCCACGTTGGGAGGCCATCCCCAGCTGGGCCTCTGCCATTTTCTTGCTCCAGCGGCAAAGGTCCTCCCATCTTTTCCAGCAGTGGGTGCTCCGTCTGTGGTAGACCCCCAGGGTCCGGACTTCCTTGGCGATGGCACGCCAAATATCCTTCTTCTGGTGGGCGCTGACCTACAGGAATAGTACAGGGGAAAAGGAGAAGATATAACCGTCCACACGTCACAGTCATTGGCCCGCATCCCTACCCTTGCCGTGACGCACATGCACTCACCGTCGTTTCATGCACGCCTCATTCTCCCCCCCCTATCTTTCATCCACACCACTCCAAACAGGCATTGCCCATACAGCATGCTCACAGTGTACTCACCTGTTTGTCTGGAGGACCCTAGAGTAGCGTGTACTGGGGGAGGACCCCATCCACTAGTTTCTCCAACTCCTCCGTGCTGAAGGAAGGGGCCCTTTCGCCAGACACAAGAGCCATTGCCTCTTCCAGACTGAGGTCACAGCAGCACTTGCAGTTTAGGTCCTCTCCTGTCGAAGATCAGGTACCAAGTGATTGAACAGAGAGAAAATGGCGGTGACATCTGCGGCGGTGCGTACCGTCACCGTCGGCGTACATCGCCATTGGCTCCTGGGACCCATAGGGTCCAATGTTAACCAATGCAAGATTGAGCCGCGGTCTTCGACCGCCTACCGCGACAGTGTACAACACCAGCACAGTTACCTCATATCCCCTTGTCCCACATTACAGGTCAGGCAGCCGCCATTTCAGGGGGCCACATGGCATTATTTTTTACTGCGTCACACATATCTAGGCCTTGCTTAAACACTAATACAGCCATATGTCGATTTTAAAACATTTTCCGATTAAGTTGTGTTTACGTACCTCAGTGTTGTTTGACTCTGCTCGCTGTTCTCCTTCATAGAGCACGTCCGCTGGGGCAGGTGAGGAGATGGCGGCATCCTCCGGTGTACAGACCGCTGTTGGACCTGTAGACAATGGAGGAGCGACATGTAATTATCGCCTACAGACTTGATCGTACCACAATCCTGGAATTGTGTGCCCAGTTGGAGCCAGACCTGATGCCAGCTATCCGGCATCCCACAGGAATCCCCCCTCTAGTGCAGGTGCTGTCAGTACTCCATTTCCTGGCAAGTGGGTCTTTTCAGACCACAGTCGCCATAGCATCAGGGATGTTCCAGACTATGTTCTCCAAGGTGATGTCCAGAGTGTTGTCTGCCCTGCTGAAACACATGCGCAGCTACATCGTTTTCCCTCAGGTGGAGGATTTGCCTACACTGAAAGGTGACTTCTATGCCCTGGGACATATCCCCAACATCATAGGTGCCATTGATGGGACACATGTGGCCTTGGTACCCCCCGCATGAGTGAACAGGTGTACCGAAACCGGAAGAGTTACCATTCTATGAATGTGCAGATGGTGTGTTTGGCAGATCAGTACATCTCCCATGTGAATGCCAAATTTCCTGGCTCAGTGCATGGCGCTTACATTCTGCGGAATAGCAGCATCCCTTATGTGATGGGGCAACTCCAGAGGCACCTTGTGTGGCTATTAGGTGAGGACATGGACCCAATACTGTGTGACTAGGTGTCTGGGGATGTCCCTAAGAGTTAGTGTGTGTCTAACAGTTGTCCCTCGACATTTGCAGGTGACTCTGGTTACCCCAACCTGTCATGGCTACTGACCCCAGTGAGGAATCCCAGGACAAGGGCAGAGGAACACTACAATGAGGCCCATGGCCGGATTAGGAGGATTATAGAGAGGACCTTCGGCCTCCTGAAGGCCAGGTTCAGGTGCCTCCATAAGACAGGTGGTTCCCTATTCTACTCACCAAAGAAGGTGTGCCAGATCATCGTGGCCTGCTGTATGCTTCACAACTTGGCTTTGAGACGACAGGTGCCTTTTCTGCAGGAGGATGGTCCAGATGGAGGTGTTGTGGCAGCTGTGGAGCCTGTGGACAGTGAAGACGAGGAAGCAGAAGAAGAGG
This sequence comes from Pleurodeles waltl, assembly GCF_031143425.1. Lineage (NCBI taxonomy): Eukaryota > Metazoa > Chordata > Amphibia > Caudata > Salamandridae > Pleurodeles > Pleurodeles waltl. Next base: position 1,022,526,200 of record NC_090450.1, on the reverse strand, counting down.
ACATAGACAACAGGAACACGGTGATCCAGCAATACTTCCAGTGAGACACAGGTAAGAAGACAACACTGCCTGCTACATCTGATTTCATTCTTCTACCTCTCATCTGTCTGTCATTTTCACCCAGTGTATGGACACTGAGTTGTCACTTTCCCTTTCAGTTTCACAGATGTGGGTCCCACTGTGTGGCCTCTGCTTTGTTTCCGCATGGACTAGAGCTGTGTGACATAGGTATGTTGACATTACATTGGGTATAGCATTTTGCCACTGTTATTGCTAATACACATTTTCGAAAGCACAGACTGACTCCAGATTGTTTTGTGATTTAAGGGTGTTTATTTAAGTGCAAAATAGTGGAGGGGGTTGTAAAATGGTCAGGGGTGATGGTGGAGGAATGTCCATGGCAGAGTCCAGTCCATTAGTCTCACAGGTGCATTGTCCAAAGGGGCATAGGAAGTGGAGCTGGGGCAGTTGATGGATGGACAGGGTGACAAAGTGGGACAGAAAGATGACAATCAGGGTGGTCTCATTTCTTGGCGGGGGTCTTGGCATTGTTCTCTGTCTTTGTCCTGGATCTCAGGGACCACTTGCGGGGTAGTTCTCCATCTGCAGGGGGTGGGGTGCTGGTGTTGTGGTCCTGTGGCAGTGCCTCCTGTCCACTAGCACCGGAGGAGGTGGTGGGCAGTTCATCATCCAGGCTAGTGTCAGGGGTCCCTTGTAGTGCCACAGTGTCCCTCCTGGTGTTGACGAGTTCCTTCAGCACCCCTACAATGGTGCCCAAGGTGGAATTGATGGATTTGAGTTCCTCCCTGAACCCCAAATACTGTTCCTCCTGCAGCCGCTGGGTCTCCTGAAACTTGGCCAGTACCGTTGCCATATTCTCCTGGGAATGGTGGTAGGATCCCATGATGTTGGAGAGGGCCTCGTGGAGAGTGGGTTCCCTGGGCCTGTCCTCCCCCTGTGGCACAGCAGCCCTCCCAGTTCCCCTGTTTCCCTGAGCCTCTGTCCCCTGAACCGTGTGCCCACTACCACTGCCCCCAGGTCCCTGGTGTTGTTGTGGTGGTGGGTTAGCCTGGGTTCCCTGTAGTGGTGGACACACTGCTGCTTGACTTGTCCTGGGGACAGAGGTATGGGCCCGCTGGGTGGGTGCTGTGCTGGTGTTTCCAGAGGGGGGAGGCTCTGTTGTGGCTTGTGCCACTGTGAGGGGACCAACTGTCCCGAGGTCCCAGATGGGCCAGGTTGGTCATCTAGATCCAGTTGGACAGAGCTGCTGTCATCACTGTGGGCCTCTTCTGTGGGTGGAGTGGACATGTCTGGACTCTCATGTCCGGTGACGTTGGGTAGGGGTCCTGCACGGGTGTAAAAGCATGATTATTGCATTTGTGTGTGCCATGGTGTGCAATGGGTGGGTGACCCTGTAGCCCAGTGCTTCCATTCTTGTGTGGGACCTTGTGTGATAATGGTTTAGGGGGTGTATGGGTATGTGCAGTGGACATGCTTTGGTGATGGGTGTCCATGCTTTGGTATTACATGCAGGGCTTGGGTTTCGAATGTGTGGTTTGTGATATTGGGACATATGTGAGGAGTTGGAGTGATGGGGGTGAGGGCGAGGGTGGGGGTATGTGACAGCATGCAGGTGGGTGGGGGATGAAGTAGTTAAAGGTTTGACTTACCAGAGTCCATTCCTCCAGCTACTCCTGCGAGGCCCTCAGGATGCAGTGTAGCCAAGACCTGCTCCTCCCATGTAGTGAGTTCTGGGGGAGGAGGCAGGGGTCCGCCACCAGTCCTCTGAACTGCAATCTGGTGTCTTGAGACCACAGAACGCACCTTCCCCCGTAGGTCGTTCCACCTCTTCCTGATGTCATCCCTAGTTCTTGGGTGCTGTCCCACTGCGTTGACCCTGTCCACGATTCTTCGGCATAGCTCCATCTTCCTAGCTATGGTGGTGTGCTGCACCTGTGATCCGAATAGCTGTGGCTCTACCTGGATGATTTCCTCCACCATGACCCTGAGCTCCTCCTCAGAAAACCTGGGGTGTCTTTGCGGTGCCATGGGGTGGTGTGGGTGATGTGTGGGGTGGTGTGTGTTGTGATGTGTGGGGTGATATTTAGAGGTGTGTTGTGTGAGGTGTGTGGATGTGGTGTGAGTGATGGTGTTGAGTGCCTGTGGTTGCTATTGTTCTTTCTGGTGGTGTCTCTCTCTGACCTTCTGTCGCAATTGTTGTTGTAATGTTTTGTGGGTGATGTGGGTGTGTGTTTTATAGTGTATTGAGTGTGTGGGAGTGGTGTGTGTATGTGTATCAGGTGTGTGTATTTCGAATTGTCCAATGTGGTTGTGTTTTGTAAGTGAATGTGTATTTTGAGCGCGGCAGTGTGTACCGCCAATGGAATACCGCGGTTGAAAGATCGCCGTGTGGATTCGTGGGTTGTGATAGTGTGGGCGTATTCCTGTTGGCGTGACGGTGTCGGTTTTGTTATCGCCAGTTTATCACTGACCTTTGGTGTGGCGGACTTGTGTGGGTGTCTAGATTTTGGCGTATTCCAAGCTGTGGGTCATAATGGCAGTGGCGGTATTCCGCAGCTGCGGCAGTGTGTTGGCGGTCTTCTGCACGGCAGTAAGCGGCTTTTACCGCCAATGTTATAATGATCCCCATTGTCATTTACAACACCAATAGCTCTAACTCTTGCAACTGCGAGACCGATTGCATTGTCAATGCTTGTTAACCATAGCTTAAGCTGTGGGATGAAGTACTTGCAGATGTTCATCATACTCCAGAAACGAGTTGTTGGTACCGACAGCAGCACAGTGGCCATGGAAGTGTTCATCCGCTTAGCATTACGTAACATCTCACCCACATAATCCACTGGCTGTGAAAACAGATGTCACTAGAGCTGTGGGTCCTCCTGACATGTCCCTCGGCATCTCCTGGCAGCGTCTCCACTCTCGGTAGGTGGACTTGTGGGGCCTGGAAAATCTAACCTAGGTTTTGCGTCACCTTTGCTTTCTCTTGTGTGGCATAGGGCAATGCAAAACTCTGATAAATATGCTCCCTGATTTACATAAGTAACTTACACCTCTGAGTAATTTACACTTTTGAGTAAGTTTACTGCTTTTGGCTATTCACAAAATCCAAGAGTAAATTTACTTCAAAAGTGTAGCTTACATATCTCAACCAGATTGAAAGGTGTAGGGTGCATAGACCTTTGAGTAATTTACTCTTTCAAGTAAATGTACATTTTTTTTGGCTATTCACAAAATCCAAGTGTAAGCTAAAAAGTAGTAACGTTACTGGAAAGTCTAAGGTGCTCAGACGTGTCAGTTAACTTTGTGAATCTTTAGAAAATGCTTGAACATCAGGCAGAGAATGGAGTGTGTCAGGTGCAGCTAGGTGAGGCTTGGGCCTGCCCAGTGTCTGCACCTATACAGATTATTCCATTGAAACCTCATTGTCTGTAATTAAACAAGTGTAATGTTACGGCGAGTACAACACAGAGGAAAACCAATAATTTAAATTTTATTTGGAGAATGAATATTGGAACCACTGTTGGCATTGAATGCTTGAGGTGGACACTGAGTGAAATGAACCAGTGTGATTTGGGTGAAGTGTTGGGGGGGTGTGCTCTCAAATGCAATTAGATTTTTTTGAAGATTAAGCTCTTGATGAAGCTTCAACAAGGGGAAGAAGTGGTGGTGTGACTATCTGTTAACTGAGTATGAGGAGACCTGGTTTCCACTCCTCGCTTTTCCACATACCACAATCTCTGTTAACCACAGGTATCTTCTACTTGTGAACTTCTCTAGAGAAGTCGACAAACCTGGAAAACCTTGGCCCATATTTATACATTTTTAGCGCCTCATTTGCACCGCTTTTTGATGCAAAACAGCGCAAACTTACAAAATACAATTGTATTTTGTAAGTTTGCGCCGCTTTTGCGTCAAAAAGTGGCACAAATGCGGCGCTAAAAAAGTATAAATATGGGCATTTGTCCTTTGCAAAGGTGGGTGTGGTTTCCTGACTTCACTGAGTCAAAGTTTTATATTGTTTCCTGCAGCCGGATGTCCCACCCAATAGGGTGCGGCCTCCAGGGAACTGGATTTCACTTTACCCCTCTGCATGGTCCTCAAGTGGCCCTTACCCACTGAGCGCCAGCGGGAATGCTGCATGGCCATATATGACCCGCGTACCTGAAGTCCCGCCATAAACATGGGCTCTTCCAGGAGGAGGGCCCAATGCTCCATTTTATCACCTTTTTTGTTAAATTAAAAGTTTGACAGTTTTGCAAAGTGTGAAGCTGGTGAAATGCACGCAAAATCAATCAAACATTTATAGAACGTGGCAAATCACCTGTGAGAATCTGGAGGCAAAAATATGTGTAACTTGAGAATTGCTAAACTTTGCACTTTGAACACCTTTAAAAATGCTGAGTAAACCTGCTCTTAGTTTCCTGATCAGCAGAAATTATCACCAGAGATTGGAGCAACGTTGGAAGAAGGCGCTATTAGCAAGGATTTTTGAGCACAAAGCAAAATGATATTTTAGGGCAGATTTATGAAAAATGGTGCTGCACCTAATGCCACCATGTGTGAGGCGTATATAAAATACGATGCACTGTGGCAGTAGTTAGGGCGACTAGCATCATAATGTTTTTTGCTAGTTTGGCGCTTTACAGGATTAGGGTAAAAAATGATGACGCTAATCCTACAAAGCAACCAGAGGCCCATTGTAACCAATGGGAGCCTCCGTTTAATGCCTGCATTTAGCAGGCGTCAAAAAATGCTGATAAAAATGGTGCAAAGGAATCTCTTAGATTCCTTTGCACCATTTTTACGCCCCCCCACTAGAGCTGGAAAGCCCCCCTTGCATACATTATGCCCGGTGCAGGCAAAATGTGGCGCAAGGGCATAATGTGGCCCCTTCCAAAGCCACATTATCGTAAAACATATGACGCCAATGTGGCGTTGGAACGGCCAAGACCCACATAAATCTGGCCCCTTGTTCCAGAAATACACTACCTCTAAGAACAAGGCCTTTGGGGAAGCACTCGTTTTGTTGTAGTCTAGCATCCTCTTCTGGCCGTAAATTGAAACCCCTTAAGGCAGCTGTCTAGAATGGCCTTCCCATGGCATCTTCCCTCCGTGCTATATAAAACTGGACGTGTCCCTTTGCTCTCAGTTAGAATAGGAAAGTGGAGCCGGTGAAGGCCCCAGTCCTACGAGCTTTCACTGCGATAAGCTGATGAGCAGAAGAGCAAGAAAGGGGATTGAGGGGAATTTAGTAGATTGATTTGACTAAACTGAACAAATACTTTAGGAGATAAATATGGTAAAACAAACATTTCTAATTTAAATTCATTCTGATTCCACATAATCCTTTTGAGGATTAACAACAGATGGGGGAGGAGGAGTCTGAGATTGAGCTCAGGGCTGGATGATACAGATGTGTCTATGTAAATGATGTTTATGCAAATATTGCTTATGTAAATGAGGTAGCAAAGACACATTCCCAGCAAAGTAATGGCAAACACGTCTTGTGCCTTGTACATGTATTAATAACAAGGAATGAGTTACAAAGCTGCCGGCTTCTGAGAGGGTGCAAGCTGAACTGCTTCCCCTAGACCTGGGAATGGCTGAACTGCTTTCCCTACCCCTGAGGATGGCTGAACTGCCTCTCCTACACCTGGGGAAGGCTGAACAGCTTTCCCTACACCTGGAGATGGCTGAACTGCCTCTCCTACACCTGGGGATGGCTGAACTGCTTCCCCTACACTTAGGGATGGCTTAACTGCTTCCCCTACCCCTGAGGATGGCTGAACTGCTTCCCATGCACCTGGGGATGGCTGAACTGCTTCGGGATGGTTGAACTGCTTCCCCTACATCTACGGATGGCTGAACTGCTCCCCCTACAACTGGGGATGGCTGAACAGCTTTCCCTGAACCTGGGGATGGCTGAACTGCTTCCCCTATCCCCGAGGATGTCTGAACTGCTTCCCATGCACCTGGGGATGGCTGAACTGCTTCCCATACACCTGGGGATGTCTGAAATGCTTCCCCTACACCTGGGGATGGCTGAACTGTTTCCCCTATACCCAGGGATGTCTGCACTACTTTGTCAACACCTGGGGATGGCTGAACTGCTTGCCCTACACCTGGGGATGGCCTATCTGCTCTCCCTACACCTGTGGATGGCTGAACTCCCTGCACTACACCTGAGGATGGCTGAACTGCCTCTCCTATACCTGGGAATGGCTGAATGGCTGAACAACTTCCCCTACCACTGTGGATGGCTGAACAGCTTTCCTTACACCTGGGGATGGCTGAACTGCTTCACCTACACCTGGGGATGACTGAACTGTTTGCCCTACATCTGGGGATGGCTGAACTGCTTCCCCTACACCTGGCAATGGCTGAACTGCTTCTCCTACATGTAGTGGATGGATGACCTGTTTCTCCTACACCTGGGGGATGTCTTAACCACTTCCCCTGTACCTGCAGATGGCTGAATTGCATCCCATACACCTGGGGATGGTTGAACAGCTTTCCCTACACCTGGGGATGGCTGCACCTTCTTTCCCTACAACATGGAGATGGGTGAACTGCTTCCCCTACACCTGGGGATGACTGAACGTCTTCCCCTACACCTGGGGATGGCTGAACTGCTTCCCCTGCACCTGGGGGATAGCTGAACTGCTTCCCCTACGCATGGGGGATGGCTGAACTGCTTCCCCTACACCTGGGAATGGCTGAACTGCTTCTTCTACACCCGGGGGTTTCTGAACTGCTTCTGCTATACCTGCAGATGGCTGAACTGCATCCCATACACATGGGGGATGGCTAAACTGCTTCCCATACACCTGGGGATGGCTGAACTGCTTCCGTTACACCTTGGGTTGGCTGAATTAATTTCCCTACACCTGGGGATGGCTGAACTGCCTCCCCTACACCTGGGGATGACTGAACAGATTTCCCTACACCTGGGGATGGCTGAACAGCTTTCCCTACACCTATGGATGGCTCAACTGCTTCCCCTACCCCTGAGGATGGCTCAACTGCTTCCCATGCACCTGGGGATGGCTGAACTGCTTCGGGATGGTTGAACTGCTTCCCCTACATCTACGGATGGCTGAACTGCTTTCCCTACCCCTGAGGATGTCTGAACTGCTTCACATGCACCTGGGGATGGCTGAACTGCTTCCCATACACCTGGGGATGTCTGAAATGCTTCCCCTACACCTGGGGATGGCTGAACTGTTTCCCCTATTCCCAGGGATGTCTGCACTACTTTCTCTACACCTGGGGATGGCTGAACTGCTCTCCCTACACTTGTGGATGGCTGAACTCCCTCCACTACACCTTAGGATGGCTGAACTGCCTCTCCTATACCTGGGAATGGCTGAATGGCTGAACAACTTTCCCTACCACTGTGGATGGCTGAACAGCTTTCCTTACACCTGGGGATGGCTGAACTGCTTCACCTTCACCTGGGGATGGCTGAACTGTTTGCCCTACATCTGGGGATGGCTGAACTGCTTCCCCTACACCTGGCAATGGCTGAACTGCTTCTCCTACATGTAGTGGATGGATGACCTGTTTCTCCTACACCTGGGGGATGTCTTAACCACTTCCCCTGTACCTGCAGATGGCTGAATTGCATCCCATACACCTGGGGATGGTTGAACAGCTTTCCCTACACCTGGGGATGGCTGCACCTTCTTTCCCTACAACATGGAGATGGGTGAACTGCTTCCCCTACACCTGGGGATGACTGAACGTCTTCCCCTACACCTGGGGATGGCTGAACTGCTTCCCCTGCACCTGGGGGATAGCTGAACTGCTTCCCCTACGCATGGGGGATGGCTGAACTGCTTCCCCTACACCTGGGAATGGCTGAACTGCTTCTTCTACACCTGGGGGTTTCTGAACTGTTTCTCCTATACCTGCAGATGGCTGAACTGCATCCCATACACATGGGGGATGGCTAAACTGCTTCCCATACACCTGGGGATGGCTGAACTGCTTCCGCTACACCTTGGGTTGGCTGAATTAATTTCCCTACACCTGGGGATGGCTGAACTGCCTCCCCTACACCTGGGGATGACTGAACAGATTTCCCTACACCTGGGGATGGCTGAACAGCTTTCCCTACACCTAGGGATGGCTCAACTGCTTCTCCTACCCCTGAGGATGGCTGAACTGCTTCCCATGCACCAGGGGATGGCTGAACTGCTTCGGGATGGTTGAACTGCTTCCCCTACATCTACGGATGGCTGAACTGCTCCCCCTACAACTGGGGATGGCTGAACAGCTTTCCCTGCACCTGGGGATGGCTGAACTGCTTTCCCTATCCCTGAGGATGTCTGAACTGCTTCCCATGCACCTGGGGATGGCTGAACTGCTTCCCATACACCTGGGGATGTCTGAAATGCTTCCCCTACACCTGGGGATGGCTGAACTGTTTCCCCTATACCCAGGGATGTCTGCACTACTTTCTCTACACCTGGGGATGGCTGAACTGCTTGCCCTACACCTGGGGATGGCCTAACTGCTCTCCCTACACCTGTGGATGGCTGAACTCCCTCCACTACACCTAAGGATGGCTGAACTGCCTCTTCTATACCTGGGAATGGCTGAATGGCTGAACAACTTCCCCTACCACTGTGGATGGCTGAACAGCTTTCCTTACACCTGGGGATGGCTGAACTGCTTCACCTACACCTGGGGATGGCTGAACTGTTTTCCCTACATCTGGGGATGGCTGAACTGATTCCCCTACACCTGGCGATGGCTGAACTGCTTCTCCTACGTGTAGTGGATGGATGACCTGTTTCTCCTACACCTGGGGGATGTCTGAACCACTTCCCCTGTACCTGCAGATGGCTGAATTACATCCCATACACCTGGGGATGGTTGAACAGCTTTCCCTACACCTGGGGATGGCTGCACTTTCTTTCCCTACAACATGGAGATGGGTGAACTGCTTCCCCTACACCTGGGGATGACTGAACGTCTTCCCCTACACCTGGGGATGGCTGAACTGCTTCCCCTACGCCTGGGGGATGGCTGAACTGCTTCCCCTACACCTGGGAATGGCTGAACTTCTTCTCCTACACCCGGGGGTTTCTGAACTGCTTCTCCTATACCTGCAGATGGCTGAACTGCATCCCATACACATGGGGGATGGCTAAACTGCTTCCCTTACACCTGGGGATGGCTGAACTGCTTCCGTTACACCTTGGGTTGGCTGAATTAATTTCCCTACACCTGGGGATGGCTGAATTGCCTCCCCTACACCTGGGGATGGCTGAACAGATTTCCCTACACCTGGGGATGGCTGAACAGCTTTCCCTACACCTAGGGATGGCTCAACTGCTTCCCCTACCCATGAGGATGGCTGAACTGCTTCCCATGCACCTGGGGATGGCTGAACTGCTTCGGGATGGTTGAACTGCTTCCGCTACATCTACGGATGGCTGAACTGCTTTCCCTACCCCTGAGGATGTCTGAACTGCTTCACATGCACCTGGGGATGGCTGAACTGCTTCCCATACACCTGGGGATGTCTGAAATGCTTCCCCTACACCTGGGGATGGCTGAACTGTTTCCCCTATTCCCAGGGATGTCTGCACTACTTTCTCTACACCTGGGGATGGCTGAACTGCTCTCCCTACACTTGTGGATGTCTGAACTCCCTCCACTACACCTTAGGATGGCTGAACTGCCTCTCCTATACCTGGGAATGGCTGAATGGCTGAACAACTTCCCCTACCACTGTGGATGGCTGAACAGCTTTCCTTACACCTGGGGATGGCTGAACTGCTTCACCTACACCTGGGGATGGCTGAACTGTTTTCCCTACATCTGGGGATGGCTGAACTGCTTCCCCTACACCTGGCGATGGCTGAACTGCTTCTCCTACATGTAGTGGATGGATGACCTGTTTCTCCTACACCTGGGGGATGTCTGAACCACTTCCCCTGTACCTGCAGATGGCTGAATTGCATCCCATACACCTGGGGATGGTTGAACAGCTTTCCCTACACCTGCGGATGGCTGCACTTTCTTTCCCTACAACATGGAGATGAGTGAACTGCTTCCCCTACACCTGGGGATGACTGAACGTCTTCCCCTACACCTGGGGATGACTGAACTGCTTCCCCTGCACCTGGGGGATAGCTGAACTGCTTCCCCTACACCTGGGGGATGGCTGAACTGCTTCCCCTACACCTGGGAATGGCTGAACTGCTTCTCCTACACCCAGGGGTTTCTGAACTGCTTCTCCTATACCTGCAGATGGCTGAACTGCATCCCATACACATGGGGGATGGCTAAACTGCTTCCCATACACCTGGGGATGGCTGAACTGCTTCCGCTACACCTTGGGTTGGCTGAATTAATTTCCCTACACCTGGGGATGGCTGAATTGCTTCCTATACACCTGGGCAATGCTGAACTGCTTCCCCTACACCCGGGATGGCTGAACTGGCATCACTCCCCGGTTCTTCTCCCCTGTTTATGGAGTGAGGAGTAGCAACATTTTATGAGTTGCTTGTTTTAGGATCTGCTCTGACCGCTGAGACCAAGTGCTCAGGGAGGTGTCTCAGCCCACCACAGGCACAAGAACAATTAAAACAAACAATGTTTAACAAAAAACACAGGAAGTTCCAGGGCTTTCTGGAGACACAGTTCAACCTCAAATAGCTTCTGTGGTAAATGATTTAGGGCCAGATGTGCAAAGATACAATTTTGCACTTCCCAAATTGCAAATGTTAGACTTGGCATCATTGGCATGGTCTCCCCTAACTTTTTGCCTCTACTTCCCAGATTGTTTCTTTGTGCTTGACTCTGCTTTTGCTGTTTTGTTGCTCTGGACACTTTACCACTGCTGACCTGCATTAATTATATGTGCACATTGGCTTATCCATGATTGGCATATTTGATTTACTAGTAAGCCCCTAGTAAAGTGCACTAGAGGTGCCCAGGGCCTGTAAATCAAATGCTACTGGTGGGCCACCCACATTAGTAGCCCTGTAAACAAGGCTCAGACCTGCCACGGCAGTATCCGTGAGTGCAGTTTTAAACTGCCAATTCAACTTGGCAAGTGTACCCACATGCCAGACCTAAACCTCCCCTTCGTATACATGGAAGGCACCCCTAAAGTAGGCCCTAGGTAGCCCCATGGGCAGGGTTTAGTATATGTTAAAGGTGGGACATGTACATATGTGTTTACATGTCCTGACAGTGAAATATTGCTAAATTTGGTTTTCACTGTTGCAAGGCCTATCCCTCTTATAGGTTAACATGGAGGGCAGCCTTTAAATATTATTAAAGTGCAGATTCCCTATGGAAGTGGATAGACATGGAGTTTGGGGTCTCTGAACTCACAATTTAAAAATACATCTTTTAGTAAAGCTTGTTTTTAGATTGTGTGTTTGAAAATGCCACTTTTAGGAAGAAGACATTTTCTTGCTTAAACCATTCTGTGACTCTGCCTGTTTGTGGATTCCCTGTCTGGGTCAGTTTGACAGTTGGGCTGTTTGCACCTCTCTCTAGACAGTGAGACAAAGGGAGCTGGGGTGTAGCCTGCATATCCTTATGAGCCACCTGTGCTGGGAGGGAGGGGAAGAGTGGTCACTCACACCTGAAAGGGCTGTGCCTGCCCTCACACAATGCAGTCTCCACCCCCCTGGTGTGTGCCTGGGGCCTGGCCTGGACAAGTCAGGATATTGAGAACAACAGAGACTTCTCTTTGAAGTAGGCCTACTTCAAAGGCAGAAAGGGGTACAAGAAGAGCACCCAAAACCACTGAAAATCAGATTACTTCTTCAACCATGAGGAACCTCTGCCCTGGAGAACAGCAACAGAAGCTGGAGAAGGAGTACCTCCCCTTTGTGACTGTGCTTGCTGGGTTGGCCTGCAGTAGCTACTTCTGCCTGAGAAGGGATAAAGACTGACTTTTGTGTGACTTCCCACTGGTGAAGAATCTCCAAGGGCTTGAACTGAGCTTGCTTCCTGTTGTTAAAGTCTCAGGGACAACAAAGACCTCTCTGCCAGCACTTGGGCTTTCTGCTGAGAGTCCTGACTGCCAAGTAGTGCCCTAACCTGTCTCTGGGCCTTGGAAAGTTGCAGCTGGTGGAAAAGGACAGAAATCCATGCAAAGACCGCCATGCAGGGAAACATTTGACGCACCACCCGCCTCACAGCTGATAAACGACGTGCTGCCGGCCTCGCGGCTAAAATCGACGCTCCATCTGCATCGCGGCTGGGAGATCGATGCAAAGCGGCTCGAGAAACGACGTGCAACACCTGCTGCGGCCGCTGTTAATGATGCAAGCCCCCCGCAGAGCTGTTTCTTGACACTGTGCGGCCAGATTTCAACATCTCTGGGAATGGAAAATCAATGCAAAGCCTGCCCGGACCCGAGGTACCCGTCCAGATTGACGCATCACTCTCTTGCAGGAGAGAAGAAACGACGCATGCCAACCCGACCGGATGAGGAACAACACACATTCTTGCTTGCGAATGAGAAATCAATGCATCGCTGGCCTTTTCCAATGCACACACACCCTTACTGCTTTACTTTGACACTACCCAGGTACTTTTGGGTGCTAACAGTGTTCTCACTGTTTTCTAAGGATTTAAGGGCCAGATATACCAAAGGATTTTACCCATTCTGTGTATATGGGAAAATGTGTTTGTACATATGGCCCTAAGACTCTTAGGCCCTCATTACAACATTGGCGGGTGGCAACCGCTGCCCGCCAAGTTGTAACCGCCGTGCGGCCGCCAACGCTGGGCCGGCGGGGATGTGGGCCGCAACATGGGTGCCGGCTCTAAATGTAGCCAGCGGTGTTGCGGCTGTGCGACGGGTGCAGTTGCACCCGTCGCGCTTTTCACAGTGAAAGCTGCATGGGGCCCTGTCAGGGGGCCCCTGCACTGCCCATGCCAGTGGCATGGGCAGTGTAGGGGCCCCCAGGGGCCCACGACTCCCTGCCCTGGCGGATTACTACTGCCGGGGCCATTGTGGCGGGAAACCGCCAGCCCCGGCGGTGCGACCGCGGTGCTTCCGCTTCGGTCGTAATGACCAGGGGAGCACCGCCAGCCTTTTGGCGGTGCTTCCGTCTTTTCAGCCCTGGCGGTCCTGTACTGCCAGGGTTGAAATGACCCTCTTATTCTTTTTAAAATTCATAAGTTGACTTGTGTATGTTGGATTTTTGTCGATTTAGTCTTGTTTTGTTTAGATAAATATTAACTATTTTTCTAAACCTGTGTTGTGTCCTTTTGTAGTGTTTTCACTGAGTTACTGTGCGTGTTGATACAAATACTTTACACATTGATTCTGAAGTTAAGCCTGCCTGCTCGTGACAAGCTACCAAGGGGGTGAGCGAGGGTTAACTGAGGGTGAGTCTCCTTTGCCCTGACTAGAGTGAGGGTCCTTGCTTGGACAGGGGGTAACCTGACTGCCTACCAAAGACCCCATTTCCAACATTGGTGATCAGGGGTCGGGATTGGACTTGTATTTGTACTTGACATACAGTGATTAAGTATACACTACTGTTTTTAGTGTAGACCATTACGTGTCCACATACTACTTATCTTTGTGATTTTTTGCTTTTTTCTCTTTTTTGGATTTTTCCCTACTTCCATTTGGTGGTAATCCTTTATTGACTTTTGAACTTGATTCAGTCCGTTGGATTATTCCTTTATGCAGGAAAATGGGTTTTAAAAACTGTTCATTGCTTTGAGAATTTTTAAATCTGACCCATCTGTTTTAGTGGCTTGCTGCCTGGCAAAATATCTAGATTCAATCTGGCACAATAGACTGAATATGCTCAAAAAAATAGAGGGAAAGCTAACAATGGATGCGGGGAATAGTCATTGAAGAACCTATTTTTGTATGTATTTATCATTTTATATTGCTCGGATGCATCCTTTTCATTTTTATGCTTAGATACTTTTATATTTTTTAATGGAGATGTCTTATTTTATCTGAAATGTTTGGTTAGGTCTGTATTTGATTCTTAATACCTATTATGTATTTTTATACAATTTTATAATAAGGTATGAATTTCAAGTAGGAAAATGCTTATGTCTAACACCTCTTTTTAATCTTTTATGATCGATTTTTTTTTTTATGTAGCTTGTTGTTTTGCAAAACTACGAAACTGTTAATTGTGATGATGTGCTTTTATCGTATTTACTTTTACCGAAATAAAGCTAATGAATGAATGAACTTCATTTGTGAACTTGTTTTTCTGTCTTTGAAATTTTGCACTTTTAACGCTTCATCTTGTCTCAGTCTGGAGATGCCTCAGCTGGAGCTACCTTTGATTTAGGGAAACTGGAGAGCTATACAGTTGCCCAGTTGAGGCAGTTCTTCAAAAACTTTGCTTCTCCCATTAAGGGCTCCACCAGGAAGGAGGAGCTGCAGAAGGCACTGAGGGCCTGGGTAACAGCCAATGAAGCTGAGGGAGACACAGGAGAGGAGGAGGATGAGGACGATGAAGAACAATCCATCCACAATGGTGTAGTGAGTGGGCCTGTTATGTCCAGGGAGAGGGTCTCCAGGGCAGGTAGCAGTGTGTCACTCAAGGGTCTGACTCCTGAAAAGTTGCAGGACAGACAGGCAGAGAGGGCTCACCAGTTGGAGTTGGACAAAATGAGGATTGCCATAGAAGAGAAAAAGTTATTGTTGGCTCATGAGCTGAGCTTGAGATAACTTGATCAGTGGATCCAGTCTAGTACAGATGGTGGCAGCAATAACACAGTGCAGCCTGAGAGGAGGGTGCATATTCCTAAGGACCTTGTGAAGGATTACAAAGTGGAGGATGACATACTGTTGTGGTTTAAGGGGTGTGAGTCTGCTCTCCATATTAATCTGGTCCCTGAAGCTCATTGGGGGAAGCACTTCAAGGTCAAGGAAAAGGATGCCTTTGACATCCTTAGGGGATCCCCAGGGGCTCATCTACCCTATCATGAAGGAAGCCCTGATCACAAGGTATGGTCTCACCCCTGATCAGTATAAGGACAAGTTTAGGTTGTATAAGAAAAAGGAATCCCAAACATGGTTGGAATGTGTTGATTCTTTTTGCAGGTCACTGGATGGTTGAGTGAAGGGCAGTAAGGTAACAACGTACGAGGGGCTTTACAATTCGATTGCTTGGGAGCACTTGTACAGTTTATCTTTTCCAGAGCTGTGCCAGCACCTAATTGACAGCAAGCTGACTGATCACAGGAAGTTTGCACAGGAAGAGGACCGTTGAGAGAGCACCAGGGTCCAAAAGAGTTATGGGGGAGACCATGCCAAGGGTGGGCAGGGTTCCCATCAGAAGAAGTGGGGGGTGGTAAGGATAAACAGGGGGAGTTCGCCAAAGGGCCCCAAACTAGTTCCCAGGGCAAAGAATCGCAGCTCCCAGTAGAAAAGAAACCATGGGTCTCTACAGGGAAACTGTGAGAAGGTAGCCTCTTTCTAGCCTTGTTACCCCCACTTTTGGCCTGTTTGTGAGTGTATGTCAGGGTGTTTGTCACTGTTTTCACTGTCTCACTGGGATCCTGATAGCCAGGCCTCAGTGCTCATAGTGAAAACACTATGTTTTCAGTATGTTTGTTATGTGTCACTGGGATCCTGCTAGTCAGGACCCCAGTGCTCATAGGTTTGTGGCCTATATGTATGTGTCACTGGGACCCTGTCACACAGGGCCCCAGTGCTCATAGGTGTGCATGTATATGTTCCCTGTGTGGTGCCTAACTGTCTCACTGAGGCTCTGCTAACCAGAACCTCAGTGGTTATGCTCTCTCATTACTTTCAAATTGTCACTAACAGGCTAGTGACCAATTTTACCAATTTACATTGGCTTACTGGAACACCCTTATAATTCCCTAGTATATGGTACTGAGGTACCCAGGGTATTGGGGTTCCAGGAGATCCCTATGGGCTGCAGCATTTCTTTTGCCACTCATAGGGAGCCACTAACAGCGCCTCGAAACCCTGACGGGTACATAGCGCGCTTTATAAATACTATGATTGATTGATTGATTGATTGATTGACAATTCTTACACAGGCCTGCCACTGCAGCCTGAGTGAAATAACGTCCACGTTATTTCACAGCCATTTTACACTGCACTTAAGTAACTTATAAGTCACCTATATGTCTAACCTTTACCTGGTAAAGGTTAGGTGCAAAGTTACTTAGTGTGAGGGCACCCTGGCACTAGCCAAGGTGCCCCCACATTGTTCAGAGCCAATTCACTGAACTTTGTGAGTGCGGGGACACCATTACACGTGTGCACTACATATAGGTCACTACCTATATGTAGCTTCACCATGGTAACTCCAAATATGGCCATGTAACATGTCTATGATCATGGAATTGCCCCCTCTATGCCATCCTGGCATTGTTGGTACAATTCCATGATCCCAGTGGTCTGTAGCACAGACCCTGGTACTGCCAGACTGCCCTTCCTGGGGTTTCACTGCAGCTGCTGCTGCTGCCAACCCCTCAGACAGGCAGCTGCCCTCCTGGGGTCCAGCCAGGCCTGGCCCAGGATGGCAGAATAAAGAACTTCCTCTGAGAGAGGGTGTGACACCCTCTCCCTTTGGAAAATGGTGTGAAGGCAGGGGAGGAGTAGCCTCCCCCAGCCTCTGGAAATGCTTTGTTGGGCACAAATGTGCCCAATTCTGCATAAGCCAGTCTACACCGGTTCAGGGACCCCTTAGCCCCTGCTCTGGCGCGAAACTGGACAAAGGAAAGGGGAGTGACCACTCCCCTGACCTGCACCTCCCCTGGGAGGTGTCCAGAGCTCCTCCAGTGTGCTCCAGACCTCTGCCATCTTGGAAATAGAGGTGCTGCTGGCACACTGGACTGCTCTGAGTGGCCAGTGCCACCAGGTGACGTCAGAGACTCCTGCTGATAGGCTCCTTCAGGTGTTAGTAGCCTTTCCTCTCTCCTAGGTAGCCAAACCCTCTTTTCTGGCTATTTAGGGTCTCTGTCTCTGGGGAAACTTTAGATAACGAATGCATGAGCTCAGCCGAGTTCCTCTGCATCTCCCTCTTCACCTTCTGATAAAGAATCGACCGCTGACCGCGCTGGAAGCCTGCAAACCTGCAACATAGTAGCAAAGACGACTACTGCAACTCTGTAACGCTGATCCTGCCGCCTTCTCGACTGTTTTCCTGCTTGTGCATGCTGTGGGGGTAGTCTGCCTCCTCTCTGCACCAGAAGCTCCGAAGAAATCTCCCGTGGGTCGACGGAATCTTCCCCCTGCAACCGCAGGCACCAAAAAGCTGCATTACCGGTCCCTTGGGTCTCCTCTCAGCACGACGAGCGAGGTCCCTCGAATCCAGCGACACCGTCCAAGTGACCCCCACAGTCCAGTGACTCCTCAGCCCAAGTTTGGTGGAGGTAAGTCCTTTCCTCACCTCGCTGGGCTGCATTGCTGAGAACCGCGACTTTGCAAGCTACTCCGGCCCCTGTGCACTTCCGGCGGAAATCCTTCGTGCACAGCCAAGCCTGGGTCCACGGCACTCTAACCTGCATTGCACGACTTTCTAAGTTGGTCTCCGGCGACGTGGGACTCCTTTGTGCAACTTCGGCGAGCACTGTTTCACGCATCCTCGTAGTGCCTGTTTCTGGCACTTCTCCGGGTGCTACCTGCTTCAGTGAGGGCTCTTTTTCTTGCTCGTCGTCCCCTCTCTCTGCAGGTCCAATTTGCGACCTCCTGGTCCCTCTTGGGCCCCAGCAGCGTCCAAAAACGCCAAACGCACGATTTGCGTGTAGCAAGGCTTGTTGGCGTCCTTCCGGCGGGAAAACACTTCTGCACGACTCTCCAAGGCGAGAGAGATCCGTCCACCAAAGGGAAAGTCTCTAGCCCTTTTCGTTCCTGCAGAAACCTCAGCTTCTTCTGTCCAGTCGAAGCTTCTTTGCACCCGCAGCTGGCATTTCCTGGGCATCTGCCCATCTCCGACTTGCTTGTGACTTTTGGACTTGGTCCCCTTGTTCCACAGGTACCCTAGATTGGAAATCCACAGTTGTTGCATTGCTGGTTTGTGTCTTTCCTGCATTATTCCTCTAACACGACTATTTTGTCCTTAGGGGAACTTTAGTGCACTTTGCACTCACTTTTCAGGGTCTTGGGGAGGGTTATTTTTCTAACTCTCACTATTTTCTAATAGTCCCAGCGACCCTCTACAAGGTCACATAGGTTTGGGGTCCATTCGTGGTTCGCATTCCACTTTTGGAGTATATGGTTTGTGTTGCCCCTATCCCTATGTTTCCCCATTGCATCCTATTGTAACTATACATTGTTTGCACTGTTTTCTAAGACTATACTGCATATTTTTGCTATTGTGTATATATATCTTGTGTATATTTCCTATCCTCTCACTGAGGGTACACTCTAAGATACTTTGGCATATTGTCATAAAAATAAAGTACCTTTATTTTTAGTATAACTGTGTATTGTGTTTTCTTATGATATTGTGCATATGACACTAAGTGGTACTGTAGTAGCTTCACACGTCTCCTAGTTCAGCCTAAGCTGCTCTGCTAAGCTACCATTATCTATCAGCCTAAGCTGCTAGACACCCTATACACTAATAAGGGATAACTGGGCCTGGTGCAAGGTGCAAGTACCCCTTGGTACTCACTACAAGCCAGTCCAGCCTCCTACATTGGTTGTGCAGTGGTGGGATAAGTGCTTGAGACTACTTACCACTCTTGTCATTGTACTTTTCATAAGAGAAAAATATACAAAACAAGGTCAGTGTATATACACATAGCCAAAAAGTTTTGCATTTCCTCTTTTCACTCTTTTCTAAGTGCTGAAAAGTACTTCTAAAACTTTCAAAAAGTTCTTAAAAGTTTAAAAAGTTTTTTCTGTCTTTCCAAAAAGTTCTGAAAACTTTTTTTCTCTTTTTCTATCACTTTAACTCTCTCTAAAAAAATGTCTGGCACAGGAAAAAATTTTGAACTGTCCAAACTTGCATATGATCACCTTAGCTGGAAAGGAGCAAGGAGTCTCTGCATAGAGAGAGGTTTGAGTGTAGGGAAGAATCCTTCCTTAGAACTGTTAATTAATATGCTTAGAGTACAGGATAAGGCCATAAGTGCCAAATCTGGTGAAAAAGTAGCTAATGGTTCTCAATCTGATCCAGGGACTCCCCCAGGAAAAGGTTCAGGAAAGAAACTTCTCAGCCTGCCCATTACTAGACAGTCTAGCATAGTTGGTACAGAGGTTGAATCACACCATACTGATGGTGTGCTCTCACATTATACTGGTAGCCAAGCTGTTAGGGTGCCCTCTGTAATGGACAGGTCTCCTTCTGTTCATTCCCATCATACCTCTGTATCTAGAAATGTCCCTCCCACCCACCCTGATGACAGATTGTTAGAAAGGGAGCTCAATAGATTGAGAGTGGAACAAACCAGACTGAAGGTCAAAAAGCAACAGCTGGATTTGGATAGACAGTCTTTAGAAATAGAGAAGGAAAGACAGAAGTTGGGTTTAGATACCATGGTGGCAGCAGCAGTATTCCCCATAGTCATCCTGCAAAAGAGCATGATTCCAGGAATCTGCACAAGATAGTTCCCCCTTATAAGGAGGGGGATGACATTAACAAGTGGTTTGCTGCACTTGAGAGGGCCTGTGCTGTACAGGATGTCCCTCAAAAGCAGTGGGCTGCTATCCTATGGCTATCATTTAGTGGAAAAGGTAGGGATAGGCTCCTTACTGTAAAAGAAAATGATGCTAATAATTTCCAAGTTCTTAAGAATGCACTCCTGGATGGTTATGGCTTAACCACTGAACAGTACAGGATAAAGTTCAGAGAGACCAAAAAGGAGTCTTCACAAGACTGGGTTGATTTCATTGACCATTCAGTGAAGGCCTTGGAGGGGTGGTTACATGGCAGTAAAGTTACTGATTATGAAAGCCTGTATAACACAATCCTGAGAGAGCATATACTTAATAATTGTGTGTCTGATTTGTTGCACCAGTACCTGGTAGACTCTGATCTGACCTCTCCCCAAGAATTGGGAAAGAAGGCAGACAAATGGGTCAGAACAAGGGTGAACAGAAAAGTTCATACAGGGGGTGACAAAGATGGCAATAAGAAGAAAGATGGTGAAAAATCTCAAGATAAGCATGGGGATAAGGGTAAAACCAAAGATCCCACTTCAAATCTTAAACACTCTTCAGAGGGTGGGGATAAAACAAATTTTTCCTCTTCTTCCCAACCTGCACACATTAAAAAGCCTTGGTGCTTTGTGTGTAAAAACAGAGGCCATAAGCCAGGGGATAAGTCCTGTCCAGGTAAACCCCCTGAGCCTACCACCACTAATACATCAAGCTCTAGTGCCCCTAGCAGTAGTGGTACTAGTGGTGGGACTGCTGGCAACAGTCAAGCAAAGGGTGTAGTTGGGTTCACTTATGGGTCCATAGTGGAAACTGATGTAATCAGTCCCAAGACAGTTTCTGTCACACCTAGTGGCATTGGCCTTGCCACACTGGCTGCTTGTCCCCTTACAATGGATAAGTACAGGCAGACAGTTTCAATAAATGGTGTTGAGGCCTTGGCCTACAGGGACACAGGTGCCAGTTTCACTTTGGTGACTGAAAACCTAGTGCCTCCTGAACAACACATCATTGGACAACAGTATAAGATTATTGATGTCCATAACTCCACTAAGTTTCTTCCCTTAGCTATAATTCAGTTTAGTTGGGGTGGAGTTACTGGCCCTAAGCAGGTGGTGGTATCACCTAGCTTACCTGTAGACTGTCTCTTAGGTAATGACCTAGAGGCCTCAGGTTGGGCTGATGTAGAGTTTTATGCCCATGCAGCCATGCTGGGCATCCCTGAGGAATTGTTCCCTCTCATTTCTACTGAAATGAAAAAGCAAAGGAGAGAAGGCCTGAAAACTCAGGATCCCTCTCCATCAACAGGTAAAAAGGGTATCCCAGTATCCCCTAACCACCCTACCATTCAGGATACCATTCCTGTGGTGGGAGAAACCTCTCCTGGGGTGGCACCTGTTCCAAGGGAATCATCAGCTGGCATAGCTGGACTCCCTGAGGTAGAAGTACCTCTCTGTGGGATAACTAACATTGGTGACAAAAAGAGCACCATTTTAGTTAACATGGAGCATCCCTCCAACCCTCCCAGAGAAACTTTAGTGCAGAAACCCTGTACTGCCTCACAACACTTAGGACAGCATCCCTGCCCTAGTGTGGAGCTCATAGGACAGCATCCCTGCCCTGCTCCAACTCAAGAGAAACAGCATCCCTGTTCCCTCTTCCAGCCAAATGGACAAAGTTTTTGCCCAGCTATGGCTTTACTGAGACAGCATCCCTGTCTGGCATTTCCATCATTACAAATAGGTTCAGTGGATAATTCCCACTGCTCTAAACTAAAACTTACTGATAGAAACTCTGAAAATACATCTTCACATTGTTGGTTAGCTAAAAAACTTCAAACAGGGTGGTTTACATCCCCACAGGGAAGTAACCATATAGTGGATGATAAAGGGAGTAACCAGTCTATTGCAGAGCTACTCTCTACTTATCACCACTTAGACAATAAAGTCTCAACTGGCCAAGGTTAGCCTTATTGTCCTTCGTTTGGGGGGGGGGTTGTGTGAGAAGGTAGCCTCTTTCTAGCCTTGTTACCCCCACTTTTGGCCTGTTTGTGAGTGTATGTCAGGGTGTTTGTCACTGTTTTCACTGTCTCACTGGGATCCTGATAGCCAGGCCTCAGTGCTCATAGTGAAAACACTATGTTTTCAGTATGTTTGTTATGTGTCACTGGGATCCTGCTAGTCAGGACCCCAGTGCTCATAGGTTTGTGGCCTATATGTATGTGTCACTGGGACCCTGTCACACAGGGCCCCAGTGCTCATAGGTGTGCATGTATATGTTCCCTGTGTGGTGCCTAACTGTCTCACTGAGGCTCTGCTAACCAGAACCTCAGTGGTTATGCTCTCTCATTACTTTCAAATTGTCACTAACAGGCTAGTGACCAATTTTACCAATTTACATTGGCTTACTGG
The DNA here is from genome assembly GCF_031143425.1 of Pleurodeles waltl. Taxonomy (NCBI): domain Eukaryota; kingdom Metazoa; phylum Chordata; class Amphibia; order Caudata; family Salamandridae; genus Pleurodeles; species Pleurodeles waltl. The sequence continues at coordinate 1,022,504,165 of NC_090450.1, read as the reverse complement.
AACACCCTTATAATTCCCTAGTATATGGTACTGAGGTACCCAGGGTATTGGGGTTCCAGGAGATCCCTATGGGCTGCAGCATTTCTTTTGCCACCCATAGGGAGCTCTGACAATTCTTACACAGGCCTGCCACTGCAGCCTGAGTGAAATAACGTCCACGTTATTTCACAGCCATTTTACATTGCACTTAAGTAACTTATAAGTCACCTATATGTCTAACCTTTACCTGGTAAAGGTTAGGTGCAAAGTTACTTAGTGTGAGGGCACCCTGGCACTAGCCAAGATGCCCCCACATTGTTCAGAGCCAATTCACTGAACTTTGTGAGTGCGGGGACACCATTACACGCGTGCACTACATATAGGTCACTACTTATATGTAGCTTCACCATGGTAACTCCGAATATGGCCATGTAACATGTCTATGATCATGGAATTGCCCCCTCTATGCCATCCTGGCATTGTTGGTACAATTCCATGATCCCAGTGGTCTGTAGCACAGACCCTGGTACTGCCAGACTGCCCTTCCTGGGGTTTCACTGCAGCTGCTGCTGCTGCCAACCCCTCAGACAGGCAGCTGCCCTCCTGGGGTCCAGCCAGGCCTGGCCCAGGATGGCAGAACAAAGAACTTCCTCTGAGAGAGGGTGTGACACCCTCTCCCTTTGGAAAATGGTGTGAAGGCAGGGGAGGAGTAGCCTCCCCCAGCCTCTGGAAATGCTTTGTTGGGCACAGATGTGCCCAATTCTGCATAAGCCAGTCTACACCGGTTCAGGGACCCCTTAGCCCCTGCTCTGGCGCGAAACTGGACAAAGGAAAGGGGAGTGACCACTCCCCTGACCTGCACCTCCCCTGGGAGGTGTCCAGAGCTCCTCCAGTGTGCTCCAGACCTCTGCCATCTTGGAAACAGAGGTGCTGCTGGCACACTGGACTGCTCTGAGTGGCCAGTGCCACCAGGTGACGTCAGAGACTCCTGCTGATAGGCTCCTTCAGGTGTTAGTAGCCTTTCCTCTCTCCTAGGTAGCCAAACCCTCTTTTCTGGCTATTTAGGGTCTCTGTCTCTGGGGAAACTTTAGATAACGAATGCATGAGCTCAGCCGAGTTCCTCTGCATCTCCCTCTTCACCTTCTGATAAGGAATCGACCGCTGACCGCGCTGGAAGCCTGCAAACCTGCAACATAGTAGCAAAGACGACTACTGCAACTCTGTAACGCTGATCCTGCCGCCTTCTCGACTGTTTTTCTGCTTGTGCATGCTGTGGGGGTAGTCTGCCTCCTCTCTGCACCAGAAGCTCCGAAGAAATCTCCCGTGGGTCGACGGAATCTTCCCCCTGCAACCGCAGGCACCAAAAAGCTGCATTACCGGTCCCTTGGGTCTCCTCTCAGCACGACGAGCGAGGTCCCTCGAATCCAGCGACGCTGTCCAAGTGACCCCCACAGTCCAGTGACTCTTCAGCCCAAGTTTGGTGGAGGTAAGTCCTTGCCTCACCTCGCTGGGCTGCATTGCTGGGAACCGCGACTTTGCAGCTACTCCGGCCCCTGTGCACTTCCGGTGGAAATCCTTCATGCACAGCCAAGCCTGGTTCCACGGCACTCTAACCTGCATTGCACGACTTTCTAAGTTGGTCTCCGGCGACGTGGGACTCCTTTGTGCAACTTCGGCGAGCACCGTTTCACGCATCCTCGTAGTGCCTGTTTCTGGCACTTCTCCGGGTGCTACCTGCTTTAATGAGGGCTCTTTGTCTTGCTCGACGTCCCTTCTCTCTGCAGGTCCAATTTGCGACCTCCTGGTCCCTCCTGGGCCCCAGCAGCGTCCAAAAACGCCAAACGCACGATTTGCGTGTAGCAAGGCTTGTTGGCGTCCTTCCGGCGGGAAAACACTTCTGCACGACTCTGCAATGCGAGAGGGATCCGTCCACCAAAGGGGAAGTCTCTAGCCCTTTTTGTTCCTGCAGAAACCTCAGCTTCTTCTGTCCAGTCGAAGCTTCTTTGCACCCGCAGCTGGCATTTCCTGGGCATCTGCCCATCTCCGACTTGCTTGTGACTTTTGGACTTGGTCCCCTTGTTCCACAGGTACCCTAGATTGGAAATCCACAGTTGTTGCATTGCTGGTTTGTGTCTTTCCTGCATTATTCTTCTAACACGACTATTTTGTCCTTAGGGGAACTTTAGTGCACTTTGCACTCACTTTTCAGGGTCTTGGGGAGGGTTATTTTTCTAACTCTCACTATTTTCTAATAGTCCCAGCGACCCTCTACAAGGTCACATAGGTTTGGGGTCCATTCGTGGTTCGCATTCCACTTTTGGAGTATATGGTTTGTGTTGCCCCTATCCCTATGTTTCCCCATTGCATCCTATTGTAACTATACATTGTTTGCACTGTTTTCTAAGACTATACTGCATATTTTTGCTATTGTGTATATATATCTTGTGTATATTTCCTATCCTCTCACTGAGGGTACACTCTAAGATACTTTGGCATATTGTCATAAAAATAAAGTACCTTTATTTTTAGTATAACTGTGTATTGTGTTTTCTTATGATATTGTGCATATGACACTAAGTGGTACTGTAGTAGCTTCACACGTCTCCTAGTTCAGCCTAAGCTGCTCTGCTAAGCTACCATTATCTATCAGCCTAAGCTGCTAGACACCCTATACACTAATAAGGGATAACTGGGCCTGGTGCAAGGTGCAAGTACCCCTTGGTACTCACTACAAGCCAGTCCAGCCTCCTACAGAAACCTGCAGAGAAGGGTCCCCGCAAGTGCTTTGCATGTGATCAGGTTGGTCACATGAGGGGGGGAACCCTAAATGTCCCAAGTGGACACTGGCACCCAGTAGTGTTCAGTCACAGGGTTTGGCCAGTGTAGCGCCTAGGGAGGAGTTCGTTCCAGGTGGGTGGGAGCCAGCTGAGATTACCCTTGTCTCACTAGGGGACAGTGAGATGGCCCAGAGGACCCTCGTGCCTGATAACACTAAGAAGTACAGGTGGTGGGTGACCATCAATAGACAGAAGGTGGAAGCCGTGAGAGACACAGGAGCCAGTGTGACTACAGTGAGGAGTCACTTGGTGTCAGAAGAGCAGATAGATCACTGTGTAGTTCACCACCAAGTACTTGCAGTGAACAACTCGGACCCTATGTGGAGTGGCGCAGGTTCCCTTTGAATGGGGGGGGTCTCAAGTTCCTTGAAGGTAGCTGTGAGTCCAACCATGGTTCTAGATTGTTTGCTTGGCAATGACCTGGAGGATTCCCCTTGGCAGGAGGTGGAATGCAGGTTACACTTGGAAATGTTGAGTCTGCCTTAGTGGGTGTGTGTGTCTTCCCGGTCGATGGCAGCCTGTCAGGGTGATCAGGAGACCCTTGAGTCTGAAAGAGTGGCCCAGGTGTCTGCCAGAAGGAGGAAGGGCAAGGGCGTGGGAAACTGGCCCTAGACGTTCCCACGGTCCAGGAGGAGGCTGAACCTGAGGGGGAGGCCCTGGAGCCTACAGGGGAACAGGTGGCTGAATTGGGTGAGGTTCCTGAGCTCTCACAGTGGCAGCAGGAAGGAGGGCCCACCAAGGAAGCATTCTGTGAGGCACAGAAAACATGCCCTACTCTGGAGGGTTTGCGACGGCAAACTTCAGACCAGGCGTCTGGCAAGGAGCCTGGATCACATTTGATTTACTGGGAGGATGGTCTCCAACATAGTGGGCCCAAGGTTCCTGAGCCTCAGTCAGCCCGTGTGCTGGTGGTACCCCAGTGCTTCAGAGCCTTCCTACTGGGTTTGGCTCATGATGGGCCTTTAGCTGGACATTTGGGGCAGGACAAGACCTTTGAATGGCTTGTCACCCACTTTTACTGGCCCCTAATGCACAGGCACTCAGATGCTCATTGTAAGTCTTGCCCAACTTCTCAGGCAAGTGGCAAGAGTGTGGGGAAAATACAAGGCCCCCCTACAGCCTTTCTCTGTGGTTAGTACCCCCTTTGAAAGGGTTGGTATTGACATTGTGGGGCCTCTGGATCCCAAGACAACCATGGGAAACAGGTTTATCCTGGTCTTGGTGGACCATGCCACCCGGTAGCCGGAATCCATTCCTTTGAGATCGATCACTGTCGCTGTGGTGAGCCGTGCATTGATGGGGGATTTTACCCGTATGGGGTTCCCCAAGGAGGTTGTGTCTGATAGGGCTACCAACTTCAATTCCACATATAGGAAGTCTGTGTGGAAGGAGTGTGGGGTAACATACAAGTTCATCACACCTTACCACCCCCACAGCAATGGTCTGGTTGAGAGATTCAATGGCACCTTGAAGGGCATGATAATGGGCCTGTCAGAGTCCTTGAAGCGGAAGTGGGACATTCTCTTGCCATGCCTTCTGTTTATTTACAGGGAGGTGCCTCAAAAAGAGCTTGGCTTTAGTCATTTTGAGCTGTTGTATGGCCACCCTGTGAGGGGACCTCTGAGTCTGGTAAAGGAGGCTTTGGAGAAAGCCCCTGGTAAACCCTTCAGGATGTATTCTGTTACATGCTGGCTCTGAGAAACCAGACTGCTCGCTTCAGGAGCCTCGCACAGGAGAACCTGGAAGCAATCCAGGAAGACAAGAAATGATGGTATGACCCGAATGCCACTCTGGTCGAGTTTCAACCTGGTTAGAAAGTGTGGGTGATGGCACCAATGGAGCCTAGGGTGCTCCAGGACAAGTGGACTGGGCCACTTGAGGTGGTGGAGCACAAGAGTGAAGTCACCTACTGTAGGAAGTTCGAATTGTAGTTACTATCTCAAAGTAAGAGATAATGTGCACAGAGTCCAAAGGTTCCCCCTAGAGGATGAAAGTGGCAAAATTAGATAATTCTAATGCTCTATTTTGTGGTAGTGTGGTCAAGCAGTAGGCTTATCAGAGGGTAGTGTTAGGCATTTGTTGTACACACACAGGCAATAAATGAGGAACACACACTCAAAGACTTAACTCCAGGCCAATAGTTTTTATATAGAAAAATATATTTTCTTAATTTATTTTAGAACCACAAGATTCAAGATTTGAAGTAAATACATAAAATGCAAGGCACTCCACACAGCTAAGTAAAGAACTTTGAATTAAAGCAGTAGTACACACAGTATAGGTTAAAATGGCAATAAGCTATTTTAAAAGTGGACACAGTGAAAAAATCAACAGTTCCTGGGGACGGTAAGTATGGTTAAGCTTCTGGGGTAAGTGAAGCACTTACAAGCTCAGTCTCCTGGGCATAGGCAGCCCACCGTCAGGGGTTCAAGGCAACCCCAAAGTCACCGCACCAGCAACACAGGGCCGGTCAGGTGCAGAGGTCAAAGGAGGCCCAAAACACATAGGCACCTACGGAGAACAGGGGTAATCCAGTTCCGGTCTGCTGACAGGTTAGAACCTGCATCCTCAGGGAGCAGACCAGGGGGGTTTGTAGAGCACTGGGGGGGACACAAAACACACCCTCAGCGGCACAGGGGTGGCCGGGTGCAGTGTGCAAAGTTGGTGTCGGGTTTGCTATAGAAAGCAATGGAGGGACCCGGGGATCACTTAGGCGATGAAGGCAGGGCACAGGGGGGCTTGTCGGGCCAGCCACCAACTGGGCTAGGAAGAAGGCCACCTGCTGGTCACTCCTGCACTGGAGGTTGGTTACTTTCGTTCCTGGGGGCTGCGGGTGCAGTGCTTGATCCAGGCATCGGGTTCTTTCTTACCAGGCAGTCGCGGTCAGGGGGAGCCTCTGGATCCTCTCTGCAGGCATCTCTGTGTGGGTGCAGGGGGGTCGTGTAAGGTTACTCACGTACTCGCAGTTGCCTGGGAGTCCTCTCTGCGGTGTTTGTTCTCTGGAGCTCGAGCTGGGGGCATCAGGTGCAGAGTGTGAAGTCTCACGCTTCCGGCGGGAAGAGTGAGTTCTTTAAAAGTTGCTTCTTTGTTGCAAAGATGTTGCTGTTGGTGAACGGTGCTGCTGTTCTCTGGAGTTCCTTGGTCCTTCAGTTTCAGGGCAGTCCTCTGAGTCCTCAGAGGTCGCTGGTCCCTGTTGGATGCGTCGCTGTGCAGGTTCTTTGAGTCTAGAGACAGGCCGGTAGGGCTGGGGCCAAGTCTGTTGTTGTCTTCATCGTCTCAGCAGGGCTTTCAGGTCAGCAGTTCTTCTTCTTTGTGTAGGTTGCAGGTATCTGATTTCCTGGGTTCAGGGTCACCCCTAAATACTAAATTTAGGGGTGTGTTTAGGTCAGGAGGGCAGTAGCCAATGTCTACTGTCCTGGAGGGTGGCTACACCCTCTTTGTGCCTCCTCCCTGAGGGGAGGGGGGCACATCTCTAATCCTATTGAGGGAATCCTCCAAACTCAAGATAGAGGATTTCTAAAGGCAGGGGTCACCTCAGCTCAGGACACCTTAGGGGCTGTCCTGACTGGTGGATGACTCCTCCTTGTTTTTCTCATTATCCTCTCCTGCCTTGCTGCCAAAAGTGGGGGCAGTGGCCGGAGGGGCGGTTATCTCCACTAGCTGGGATGCCCTGGGGTGCTGTAACAAAAGGCATGAGCCTTTGAGGCTCACCGCCAGGTGTTACAGTTCCTGCAGGGAGAGGTGAGAAGCACCTCCACCCAGTACAGGCTTTGTTCCTGGCCACAGAGTGACAAAGGCACTCTCCCCATGTGGCCAGAAACTCGTCTGGTTGTGGCAGGCTGGCAGAAACTGGTCAGCCTAGCACTAGGAGTCAGACTGGTATTCAGGGGGCATCGCTAAGATGCCCTCTGGGTGCATTTTACAATAAATCCCACACTGGCATCAGTGTGCATTTATTATGCTGAGAAGTTTGATACCAAACTTCCCAGATTTCAGTGTAGCCATTATGGAACTGTGGAGTTCGTGTTTGACAAACTCCCAGACCCTATACTTATGGCTACCCTGCACTTACAATGTCTAAGGATTTGCTTAGATACTGGAGGGGGACAGTGCTCTTGCACATATGCCCTCACCTGTGGTCTAGTGCACCCTGCCTTAGGGCTGTAAGGCCTGCTAGAGGGGTGACTTACCTATGCCACAGGTAGTGTGAGGTGGGCATGGCGCTCTGAGGGGAGTGCCATGTTGACTTAGTCATTTTCTCCCCACCAGCACACACAAGCTGTGAGGCAGTGTGCATGTGCTGAGTGAGGGGTCTCCAGGGTGGCATAAGGCATGCTGCAGCCCTTAGAGACCTCTCCTGCCTTGCTGCCAAAAGTGGGGGCAGTGGCCGGAGGGGCGGTTATCTCCACTAGCTGGGATGCCCTGGGGTGCTGTAACAAAAGGCATGAGCCTTTGAGGCTCACCACCAGGTGTTACAGTTCCTGCAGGGAGAGGTGAGAAGCACCTCCACCCCGTACAGGCTTTGTTCCTGGCCACAGAGTGACAAAGGCACTCTCCCCATGTGGCCAGAAACTCGTCTGGTTGTGGCAGGCTGGCAGAAACTGGTCAGCCTAGCACTAGGAGTCGGACTGGTATTCAGGGGGCATCGCTAAGATGCCCTCTGGGCGCATTTTACAATAAATCCCACACTGGCATCAGTGTGCATTTATTATGCTGAGAAGTTTGATACCAAACTTCCCAGATTTCAGTGTAGCCATTATGGAACTGTGGAGTTCGTGTTTGACAAACTCCCAGACCCTGTACTTATGGCTACCCTGCACTTACAATGTCTAAGGATTTGCTTAGATACTGGAGGGGGACAGTGCTCTTGCACATATGCCCTCACCTGTGGTGTAGTGCACCCTGCCTTAGGGCTGTAAGGCCTGCTAGAGGGGTGACTTAGCTATGCCACAGGTAGTGTGACGTGGGCATGGCGCTCTGAGGGGAGTGCCATGTTGACTTAGTCATTTTCTCCCCACCAGCACACACAAGCTGTGAGGCAGTGTGCATGTGCTGAGTGAGGGGTCTCCAGGGTGGCATAAGGCATGCTGCAGCCCTTAGAGACCTTCCCTGGCAACAGGGCCCTTGGTACCAGGGGTACCATTTACAAGGGACTTATCTGGGTGCCAGGGCTGTGCCAATTGTGGGAACAAAGGTACAGTTTAGAGAAAGAAAACTGGTGCTGGGGCCTGGTTAGCAGGGTCCCAGCACACTTTCAATTGTAACTAGCATCAACAAAAGGCAAAAAGTCAGGGGGTAACCATGCCAAGGAAGGCATTTCCTTACACCTACCTAGTGGGCTTGCGGACTTCCATGAAACCCTTGAGGGTCCTGCATGTGAACCGGATCAAGCCACACTTTGAGCGGACTGAATTGTCCATGCTCCTAGCAACAGATGATGGGGTGGAGGAAGAGAGGTGAGCCTCTTCCTGACCTCCTGACCTCCTGTCTGCTAGAGAAAAAGATGGGTCTGTGGAGGAAGTGATCCTCTCCCCCTCCCTGACCCCAAAGCAGCAGAGGGACTGTCACCAGGAGTTGGGTCAGTTCGCCTCCCTGTTCTCCCTGATCCCATGGGTCACACACTTGTGTACACACGGATGTAGACACTGGGGACAGTCCTTCTGTTAAATATGAAGTTTACAGAGTGACTGACAGAGTGAGGGCTAACATTAAAGATTAAGGGGGTCATTCTGACCCCGGCGGCCAGGGTTGGCGGGAGCACCGCCAACAGGCTGGCGGTGCCCCGCAGGGCATTCTGACCGCGGCGGTTTGGCCGCGGTCAGATGCGGAAAACCGGCGGTCTCCCGCCGGTTTTCCGCTGCCCATTAAGCCATGGGGATTCTGACAGCCCATACCGCCATCCTGTTCCTGGCGGTTCTCCCGCCAGGAACAGGATGGCGGTATGGGTTGTCGTGGGGCCCCTGGGGGCCCCTGCAGTGCCCATGGCAGTGGCATGGGCACTGCAGGGGCCCCCATAAGAGGGCCCCACTTTGTATTTCAGTGTCTGCTTTGCAGACACTGAAATACGCGACGGGTGCCACTGCACCCGTCGCACCTTCCCACTCCGCCGGCTCAATTCTGAGCCGGCGTCCTCGTGGGAAGGGTGGTTTGCACTGGGCTGGCGGGCGGCCTTTTGGCGGTCGCCCGACAGCCCAGTGCAAAAGCCAAAATACCCTCAGCGGTCTTTCGACTGCGGAGCGGTATTTTGGAGGGGGGAACTCTGGCGGGCGGCGGAGGGTGAGAATCAGGGCCTAAGTTTCTAAAATGTTAGAGTTGGGGGTTATGAGTTTTCCAGCAGCCCTTGGGCCAGCCCTGTGGTTTTGTTCCCAAAGCCTCCTGCTCCTGATGCCACTCCAGAACTCCAGAAGGTTCTGTGCAGATTACTGGGGACTCAATGTGGTCACCAAGACACGCACCCCATCCCCCGAGCTGATGAGCTCATTGACTGGTTGGGAGCTGCCAAGTACCTAAGTACGTTTGATCTTACCTCTGGGTACTGGCAAATTGCCCTGACTGAGGGGGCTAAGGAGAGGTCTGCATTCTCCACACCAGATGGGCACTACCAGTTTAGGGTGATGCCCTTTGGAATGAAGAATGACCCTGCCACCTTTCAGAGGTTGGTCAACCAGGTGTTGGCTGGACTGTATGATTTCAGTGCCGCCTACCTGGATGGCATTGCTGTCTTTAGTTCCACATGGGAGGAACACTTGCAACACCTCTGTAAAGTGTTAGAGGCCCTGCAGAAGGCAGGCCTCACTATTAAGGCAAGCAAGTGCCAAATCGGGCAGGGTTCTGTGGTGTACTTGGGACACCAGGTGGGGAGTGGCCAGGTGGCACCCCTACAGCCAAAAATTGAAACCATTCTGGCTTTGGATCTACCCAAGACCCAGACTGAGGTGAGAGCCTTTTTAGGTCTCACTGGGTACTATAGGAGGTTTGTCAAGGGGTATGGCACAATTGTTGTTCCCTTGACTGAGTTAACTTCCAAAAAGCAGCCCAGAAATGTGGTCTGGACTGAGTCTTGCCAAGTGGCTTTTGATGCCCTGAAGGCTGCAATGTGCACAGCACCTGTGCTGAAGGCACCTGACTATTCCAAGGAATTTGTTGTGCAAGCAGATGCCTCAGCGCATGGTATTGGAGAAGTACTCTCACAGCTTAATGAAGAGGGCCTAGATCAACCTGTAGCTTCCAGTAGCAGGAGGTTACTTCCCAGGGGACGTAGGTGGAGTGCAATGGAGCGTAAATCTTTTGCTGTGGTGTGGGCACTGAAGAAGCTAAGACCCTACTTGTTTGGGAACTCACTTCCGGGTTCAGACAGACCACAGGCCCCACAGATGGGTAATGCAGATGAGGGGTGAGAATGCCAAATTGTTGAAGTGATCCATCTCCCTACAGGGAATGGACTTTAATGTGGAACACTGCCCTGGCACCGACCACGCCAGTGCTGATAGTCTGTCCAGATTCTTCTGCCTTAGTGATGAGAACTTCCATGAGGTTGGGTAGTTGCTACCCACTTTCAGCTGGAGGGAAACGTATTACACTTGGCATCATTGGCATGGTCTCCCCTAACTTTCTGCCTCTACTTCCCAGGTGGTTTCTGTGTGCTGTTTTTGCTGTTTTGTTGCTCTGGACACTTTACCACTGCTGACGAGTGCTAAAGTGTAAATGCTCCTTGTATAAATTATATATGTGCATTGGCTTATCCATGATTAGCATATTTGATTTACTAGTAAACCCCTACTAACGTGGACTAGAGGTGCCCAGGGCCTGTAAATCAAATGCTACTAGTGGGCCTGCAGCACTGGTTGTGCCACCCACATTAGTAGCCCTGTAAACATGGCTCAGACCTGCCACTGCAGTGTCTGTGAGTGCAGTTCTAAACTGCCAATTCGACTAGGCAAGTGTACCCACTTGCCAGGCCTAAACCTTCCCTTTTTATACATGTAAGGCACCCGTAAGGTAGGCCCTGGGTAACCCCATGGGCAGGGTGCAGTGTATGTTAAAGGTGGGACATGCACTTATGTGTTTTACATGTCCTGACAATGAAATACTGCTAAATGTGGTTTTCACTGCTGCAAGGCCTATCTCTCTCATAGGTTAAGATGGGGACTGCCTTTAAATATTATTAAAGCATAGATTCCCTTTGGGAGCAGATAGACATGTGGAGTTTGGGGTCTCTGAACTCACCATTTAAAAAGACATATTTTGGTGAAGTTGGTTTTTAGATTGTGTGTTTGCAAATGCCACTTTTAGAAAGTTGACATTTTCTTGCTTAAACCATTCTGTGACTGTTTGTGGATTCCCTGTCTGGGTCAGTTTGACAGTTGGGCTGGTTGCACCTCTCCTCTACTGTAGACTGTGACACAAAGGGAGCTGGGGTTTAGCCTGCATAGCCCGATGGGCCATCTGGGCTGAGGGGAGGGGAGGAGTGGTCACTCCCACCTGAAAGGTTTGTGCCTGCCCCCACCCAATGCAGTCTCCAACCCCCTGGTGTGTGCCTGGGGCCTGGCCAAGGCAGGATCTTAAAATCACCAAAGACTTCTCTTTGAAGTAGGCCTAGTTCAAAGACAGAAAGGTGTATAAGAAGAGCACCCAAATCCCCTGAAAATCAGTTTTCTCACTGTTTTCTAAGGATTTAAGACTCTTAGGGGGTCATTATGTCCCCGGCGGGTGGTGATAATGTGGCGGTAGTACCACCAACAGGCTGGCGGTACTTACCGCCACATTATGACCGTGGTGGACCGGCGACGGTAATACCGCCGATACTGCCAGGCTGCCGCCAGCCTGCTCCCTGGTGGTCCCGGCGGTTGTAATCAATTAGGAGTCCCCATCTGCCAGCCTGTCCATGGTGGAAAGGCTGGCGGTATGGGAGACTCAGGGGGCCACTCGGGTCCCTGCAGTGCCCATGCACTTGGCATGGGCACTGCAGGGGCCCTCATGCACAGCCCCATCACGCATTCCACTGCCTGAATTATGGGCAGTGGAATGCGTGACGAGTGCTGCTGCACCCGACGCACCTCAACATTGCCACCAGCTCGACTACGAGCCGACTTCAATGTGGTGGTGACTTTTCCGCTGGGCCAGCAGGCGGAAACGCTGTTTCCGTCCGCTGGCCCAGTGGAAATGTCATACTAGGGTGCCAAACATACCATTCTGAAGGGTGAAGCAGAGTCAGAGGTGATGGTAGGTCCCATACCCCTCCTGCCTAGCACTGCTGCATAAAAATACCATATATTTAGAATACATGTCATCGATGTGGGTTTAAATGATTTAATTGAATCTACTGCTGGCGGTATGTTGGCGCCCACGGCTTCAGCAGTCTTTGAACAAGACCACCGAAGTCGTAATGAGGGCCTTATTTTTTTTTTAATTCATATCTTGACTTGTGTATGTTGGATTTTTGTCATTTTGTTTAGATACATATTATGTATTATTCTAAACCTGTGTTGTGTCATTTTGTAGTGTTTTCACTGAGTTACTGTGTGTGTTGGTACAAATACTTGACACATTGCTTCTGAAGTAAAGTCACCCTGACTAGAGTGAGGGTCCTTGCTTGGACGGGGGTAACCTGACTGCCAACCAAAGCCCCCATTTCTAACAACGACTTCCTAGAAATCGCTATTTATTAAATGCAAAATGTTATGTACAAAGATACCGATTTCCTAACAGCGATTCTTACACAGTAGGAATCGCTATTAGGAAATGGCAAATAAGAAATTGCATGCCATTTGAGACAATGGGCCAGTTTTGCATTTCCCAAAATGCAATTTCCTAATAGGAAATCGCTATTTTGAAAATGCAAAACCAAGGATGGCTATAGGAAAAAGGACCCCCTTGGTCCACCCCCAAAGCTAGTAGTGCACACGCAGAGCACACACATGCCCCTAAGGGCATGTGTGTGCTCTATTGTGCGTTAAAAAAAATCATTTTGGGGTGCTTTTTTAAAAAATTGCACATAGTTACCATTGACTTGAAGTTGATGGTAATTGCATTTCCTAAAGGCTCATTTTGCATTTATGAAATGCTTAGCACATGTGGCAAGAAATCGCAAATAGGAAATCCCTATACATGATTTCCTATTTAAGGAATCACAAAATGCAATTTCTACAGGATAGAAATCCATTTGGTGATTCCCTAAAGGCCTTTGTATATAGGAAAAGGCTGTTTGCATTTCTTAATGGTCCGAAATTGCGATTCGGCCCACGAAGAAATGCAAAAGGCCTTTGTACATCTGGCCGTTAGTAGCTTCTCTTGGGTGGTGGCTGTGCCTGGGCCCAAACACTGCAGCAATCAACTTCACCAAAACTGGTAAATTTTTAAGGGAATTTCTTTGATACCTCCATGTTGCATTTAGTGGCCTTTCCTGTAGGCCCAGCAAGTGGGGTCAGTTTTTATCAGGAGAAGATAGGGAATGCCATGTGGTACGAATCTGATGGATTTTCTGCCCCCAAATTAAACCTTCCAATTGCCAGCTCCAGATGGGGTAGAAAGACTAAATTGTACTTTGGGAGGGAACACTAGCCGATGGTCAGGTGGGCATGCCCCCCCCAAAAAATTCCATGGTGTCTTAGTGGTTTTCTGTCCCCGGGGGGTGGGCATATTGAGCGTAGACAGTCCCAATCTGCCCTCAGGGTGCAGAAAAACTATTGTGCCTTTGTGGGATTGGGGGCATCGCCCAACACCAGGGTGAGTCATCACCACACCATCTTTTGAAAATATCCTTTCCAGGAGTCTAGTGGGGTTTCTACACCTGTGGTGAGTGGGGGCTATTGGGCTAAAACCTCTAGTCATCCCTCCATCAGGTCAAAAAGACTAATTTGTGCTTTTGGGGGTGCACTAGCTAAACCATTGCCACAGGGCTGATTTCCTTGCCTCTAAAAAACAAATCCATGATATTCTAGTGGGCTTTCTTTCGCCCTGGATGTAGAAAGACTGTTTTGCTATATTAAGGTGGGCAGGGCCCTATGCCAGGTTGGGCTTCCCATTCAATTTGTGAAAAAATATTATTTTCTGGTGTTCAATGGGCTTTCTGCTCTTGAGGAGGGGTGATTGGGGGTAATCAGAAAGACTAATTTGTATTTCAGGGGGACACTAGCCATTGCAAATTGATCACTCTTCCCCAAAATACCATTACCTGATGTTGTAATGGGCTTTCTGCCCATCAAGAGGAGAAGAGGAGAAAATCTTTCCAGGGGCCATATTAGAAAAGTGCCAAAGGAGTGCAACTGGTATTTGTGTCCACTTTGTGTGCCCCCTGGGCACTCTGGTATTATAGAAGAGGCTGCAGGTGCTTGTCTGGTCCCTTCTGTAATACAGATAGAGCTGGCACACATGTACCACCAGTGCTATCATCAGAGGGCGTTCTCTCATTTGCATTGGGGTGTGGCCCCACGCAAATGAGGAAATCACTTTGCCCCTATGCCTGTGCCATATTATGGACGCGGGTGAAAAGGCAAACATGCTCCTAGGGAGCAAACTGAAAGTGTGCCACAAAAAGGTGGCACACTGTCAGGGCGCCCCTTGAGGGCAGCCCCATTAAAGAATGAAAGAATGAAAGGGGGTCCCGTGGAACCCCCAGACATCCCTTTGCAGGTGGGTGCAGTCACTCACTGCACTCGCCTGCAAGAGAATCTCTAATTCCTTTAGAAAGAGCAGGCAGGTGCCGCCTGCACAGAGAAGCTCTTTGCAGCTTCTAAACAGTTGCTCCATCATTATCTTGAATGTGCTGCCCCAGAGCATTCTTCAGAATATGGTGCACTTTCCCTGCTTGCACCCAGCATACCTGCTTCAAGGTGCGCCGTGGTGCAAACAGGTACAGTGCGCTCTGTCTGCAATGGGGCCCCTGGTGCCTAATGGGCTTCCCGCCTCCTGGAGGAGCTCCTGGGAGTAAATCGTTCAATCAAACCCACACCCTGAGGGAGGCAGAACAAAAGATGTGTCTTCTGGGGGGAGCCCTAGCCCACTGCTTGGGGGCCACGTTCCCCACTGTCCCCTCAGCAGACAAATCCCTGGTGCCTAGTGAATCGATCCCTGCTGGTGAGTCGCCCAACCTTGTGATACCCGGTCAGGGCTCTGCCAGGGAGAGGTACCCCTGTCCTTATTCAAGGGTTTCCTCGCGGGCTTGGATTGGTGGTCGGGGGCACAGCTATGCCTCCATGAGCACCAGTGAAAGTGAAAACGTACTGTGCCTTAAAGCGGTGACTGCTCTCCGTTTCAATCATTGTGACCGCAGCGCGCTGTGCAAAAATTTATTGAAAGCAAATAATTGGACATGAGGGATGCTCTTCACTTGAATCCCAACATTGTTTTTCAAAAAGACCATCCTTCTGGTGGTTGCACCCGAAAGGTTTTCTTCAGCATGAACGGTTCATGTCCACCGTGCTACAAAGGTGCATAGTGGATGTGAAAGTTCTGTCCACCACAGCTAAGCCCTCCTCAGGGAGTGCACAGCATTTTTCTGTCGTCACCACTAGAGCGTGGAGCGCTCTCCTCCTGAATCTCATGGAGAAAGAACCCTGTGTAATACATAACAAAGAATTATAACTCCTGCTATTTTAAATTACTGTTCCTTTTGGCTTCTGCTCTGGGTTTGCAAGGGTTCAATGACCTGCACAGAGAGACCTTATATATTAGGAGCTATAAATGTAGTTAGGAGTAGTACTACACACTACCTGGCCAAATACTACCATCAAAATAAGGTTGTGGCTAGACAACAGTGCTGCCCTGTTGAGCAGAGACTGTGGGGCATATCTACAAAAAAGTAGCGCATTGGTCCCAATGCTCCACTTTTCTTGTGTTGCCCCTACCCCACCTAACGACACCATGGTTTGCTCCGTATTTACAATTCGGCACATCGTGGTGGTCGGAAGGGCAATAGTGTTAAAATCTTTGATGCTACTGTGGCGCTTTGCTGCACCAGTGTCACGAATTTTGACGCTAATGTAGCAAAGCACAGAGAGGCCCATTGATTCAAATGCGTGCGGCAGTTTAACGCCTGCTCTGCGCAGGTGTTAAAAATGACGGAAAAAAATGGTGCAGTGAAATGTTTCAAATTTCACTGTACCATTTTTTGGGGCCTCCCTGCTCGAGAACACTCCCCTACATACATTATGCTTGGCGCAGGCATAAGGTGGTGCAAGGGGTTGCAAAATGGTGCAATTAAAGCATTATCCCACTTTGTATATACAGTGTGGGAGAAAGGCCTCGTTAATGCCGCCTTAGCGTAAGAAAAAGAGGCTAGGACAGTGCAAGATGTCACCAGGGGCTTGTAAAGATGCCCCTGTGACTCCTCAGTACTGTCTTGGCACCATTGGGCTGCCAGTTCCCTTTTAAAGCTCTTTCTCAGAGTTTCATACACAGTGGTACAAAAGCATGATGGGTGCCATGCTTGGTCTTCTCATCACACTGACTCTACAGTGGCTCTTGAGGCGGTGCGTGTAAGCCCAGGAAGCCGCTGAGCTACAGGAGGTCTCCAAACCACGAAACACACCATATTCAGGTAACTTAGACTTCCCAGGTCCTAGGAGCAGGACCTAGACTTTCTGGACAGCAACACCAAACGGGTCGCAACGTCAGGTGAGTTATGAAGATGTTCGCTTAAGACCATGAGGAATATAGTGACTGTGGCAAGAGAACTGGACATGTTTCAAGAGGAGACCGGTCACCCCCTAAATGATCTCCACAGTCGGTGTTCCAATAGAGGGAGACAAGTCCTGGGAAGAGCATTAGCATCAACAGTCGATGCACTGGAGGTCCCAGATTCCAGGGCTGCATCTCCTGCATGGGAATGTGTTGAAGCCTGGTTGTTTGATGAACTTCATTTTCTTCCTTCTCTTTTTCCTGCTCCTCTTTCTCTTTCTCTCTAGTGCCTCACCAGGGTCAGTAGGTCCCTTGGGGCTGCTGTTACGTTAAATGAATTCCCACATCTCACTTTAAACGTGGAAGCGGCCTGCAGAACCCCTCCCACCTGAAGACATTAGGCGTAGCGTCAATGACACTACACCTTTAACTATTATATTTACAAAAACTGATTTCAAATGATTTTGTTTTCACTGAGACACTCCTTTGCTAATTGTAAAGGACTGAAGGACGTGGACCCTCAGGTGAAGGAAAAAGCACTTATGACCCTCTTAACCTGGAAATGGATGGATACGGGTTCTCATAAATTCAAGGGGGATGAAGGGACAGTGTACAGTCACAGCCAGGCACAGTTGCGTGACGGACATCTGCCACAAGCACATTGTCGACCAACCACCGGAGTCAATATCTTGGATTAAGTCATAGCTGCTGACTACTGACTCTAGAGAAGGCACCAATCCTTGATCTTTCCTCCACACAGACTCAGCCCACTGGGCCTTGCTTGGAGGGCCAGGCAGCTGCTCCTCTCCAGGACATGCCAAAGGCACACACCTGTAGAACTCCATCAGTGGCCTTGGGTTGATTCTACTGAGGGGTGACCAGCAATGCAGGATGTACGTGTCAGACGTTTCTACAGTCAGGATACTGCAGAGGTTCTTACAAACCCAAGATGAATTCAAGGAAATAGGAATGGGGGAGGGCAGTTCCAAACCATTCCAAGAAGCACCTCCAGCAATCCAATCCAATCCAATCCAATAATAACTTTATTTCGGCTAAAAACCATAAAAGTATATAAGGAGCACTTATCACAATTATGCAATACCATTTTACAGGGATGAAATAGAGTGTATCAGTTAATACGTTAAAAGACCCTGAATAAATTATAAAATCAATTACAATTAAAACAGCATAAGCAAACATTAATCTTAAAATCCATAAGTGTTAAGATGTTAACATATACTGTGCCACTATATCTTAAAACCAATAGTTTAACAGCTGTTACATTAAATAATTCTAAAATCCATTTGTTAAGATGCACAATTATAACAGTTCTCTGGTTCTTATAGCCCATGTACTTTGCAAGTATTTCGCAGCTGAAAAGACTACCTTATCAGTTGTATCAGTTGTCAAGATACGCAATGATGTCTTGCATTCCCTTGTCCCCATTAACCTACATAGTGGAATAATCCACTTCTTCCTGGGGACCAAGTATCTCGGGCAGAAAAACATGAAGTGTGCGAGTGTCTCTGGTTTCTCATGGCAGTGATGACAAAAGATCAGGTTACAGTCCTCTACGCTCCATCTCGCAGTAAATGTCTTGAGCGGGAGAATCCCTAATCTAAATTTAATAAAGAGGGTTCTAGTGTATGGAGGATTTACATTATCCATATAGGCCTCAAATTTAGAGCTACATTTGTGGTCCAAGAACTGCGCGGTCCGACTGCCTTGAGATTGTTTAGTCCAGATCTGCACCAAAATGTTCTCCCAATAGCACCTGGTTATGCGCACTTTTGCTTCCTTGGTCAAGTTGTGAGGATCTCTCCATACCTCCTCCATTTTAAGAGCTTTACACATATCTCTGATGTATCTAAACCAGGGAATTGTTGAAGCACAATCATCCATAAGGAGCTCGTCTGTTGCTATTTGGAAAGTGGGTAAATGCTCAGAAGACCAAAGGCGTACCCAATACATAAGAGGTCTTAAAGCGATTTCATTGTGGACCTCGTTTAGGGCTAAATCAAATCTAAGGGGTGTAAAAGGAGTGCTCATCGGGAGCCGCAAAAAATTACGTATAAAGCGGTTTTCTACCATCGTCAAACACCTGGAGTTAGAGTGCCCCCAAAGCTCGGCGCCGTAAATTGAAGCTGCCACTGCCGCTGCTTTGTAAACTGTAATAGCAGGTGAGATCTCCCCTTCCGAGATATTGGCGATTTCCTTCCCTATCACTGCTGACCTCTGTCTAAGGACTGTGAGGCTCTTCTCAATCTGCGCCGACCACTGTTGGTTGTCTGCTAGCCTGAGCCCCAGATAGTCGAATTGGCTAACTCTCTTTACCAAGTGGCCTGCTATGGTCATTGTCCCCCTGAATGATTTATGTGGATTAAAAGCCATGAACTTTGATTTAGTTGGATTTATTTCAAGTCCTCTAGTGGAGCAAAAGTTGTAAAAAGCATCAAGTTCATTTTGTAAGCCCATTAATAAGGTGTCGTCAGCAAACATTAAAGTGGGAACCGGAGCTCCTGCTAGCTTTGGAGCATCATGGTTGCAGTGTAACAACTGGTCCACCGCACCATTAATAAAAAGATTGAACAATGTGGGGGCCTAACCCCCCTATTAACAGGTATAGCTTCTGTTAAATCACCACTTTGAGACCAGCGTACCTGAGCATAAGTCCCCTCATGTAGGAACCTAATCAATCGTAATAATTCGCTATCAATTTGATAGCTCTCCAGAGCATTCCACAATAAGTCCCGTGGGACCATATCAAAAGCGGCTTTTAGGTCAATAAAATCCACATACAAGTGGCTCTTGTTAAGTGACAGGTATTTCCAGCAGAGAAGGTTAAATCTAAACGCTTGGTCTATTGTGCTCACTCCTTTCCTAAATCCTGCCTGGAAGTCGGAAAGGATGTGAGAATCCTCTATCCATGTCTGTAATCTGTTCAGTACCTGCTTACAAAATATTTTTTGGCTAACATCAATTAAGCTTATTGGCCTATAATTGGTTGGTTGTTCCCTATGCCCTTTCTTAAAAATAGGGACTATGATTGCTCCTTGCCACGTGGGGGGAGTCCTCCACCCCTCAGTATCTCGTTGCTGAGCGCGTTTAAGTATAAGGACCAAGTTGTTGGTCGTGACAGGTATAAGTCGCCTGGGATGCCATCTAGCCCGGGAGCCTTCCCTTTACGTACTGATTGGAGAGCCGAAGCTCTTTCTTTTAGAGAAAAGAGATCTAGGTCAAATTTTGGTGGTATCACTGTCTCATCAGTTGGTATGTGGGAGGAAGGAGACCCATTAAGTTTTAATAAAGGGACGGTAGTGCTGCTAATTGGAGCCAATCTATATAAGTTGTTGAAATGTGAGACCCAAATTTCTGGCTGAATTACAGGGAAGTTCTCCACAGTTCGGGAACTGCTTTTGCCTGTCACTAATTTCCAAAATAATTTGAGATTCTTCTCTTGGAGTGCATCTACCAGCCCATTCCAATATTTTATTCCCCACTCTTTTTTGGCGTTTTTTTGCACTGCTTTGTACGTGGCCCTTGATTCTCTTATCTCTTGGCGATTCCCTATCTTCAATGCTCCCAATAAGTGTATTTTAGCCTGACGGCAGGAGTTAGAAAACCACCTCAGCTTTCTGGTCCCAGCCTCTGTCCGCCTCCTTACTATCTGAAAATGTGGTTTTAACCGATTGGTTAAAATACTGTGTAGGTTAATCAAATCCACCTGTACAAGGTCAGTATGTTTCAAGGGTGAAAGTGTAGATATAACTATTTCATAAATTAATGACTGGAGATTTTCATCATTTTCCACCAATTCCCATTTTACATTTTTGCAATCATTCGTCATCGCTAGGGTGTTGCCCTTGACCCAGTTTGTCAGTGTTTTACAGGTAAACAAGGTAGTGGGGAAGGTAGTACTCAGAGCTTGATGGTCACTGTCATTACGTGGAAGAACGACCATATCAATGACAGATTTCCAAAGTGCGTCATCTACTAAGACATAATCTAGGTAGCTTAAATATAGGCCTCGCCTATATGTAGGCTGCGCCGGGATGTCTGACTTCGGGTTCCCATTTGCACTTCTTAACCCCTTTACTTTAATTAGGTCCTCTAATAAATCTAATGCTCCCCCTGTTTTCTTAATTATAGTCTGAGCCGGCCCGGATCTATCCCATGAATCAGCAAACTGGGTCCCTTTTTGTTGGTGATCATCTCTGCAATTCAGTTGCATACTACAGTCTCCTTCGAGAATTAAGTCCTGCCCTCCTGGTAAGCAATTCAAAAGGTCTGTTAGTGTGCTTATCAAAACGGTCTGAGCCTTTTGGGGGCCAGGTCTAACAAATATGTTTACAAATACTATACGGACGGGCCCCCTTGGGTTGCTAAATTCGACCTCAACAGCTAGTATATCCCTGATGTGGGTTGTTAGCTCCCTCGCCTTTGGGAACAAGTCATGTTTTAACCAAGTTATCAAGCCCCCTGATGCCCTGCCAGATGGTGATGGAAGTGCGGGCTTCTGGAAGGTCCAGTAGCCTGCTCTATCAATCATGGCAGGGGCCCATGTCTCCTGCAATAAGATAACATGGTGTTGGTCTATAAGACTACACCAATTAGGGTTGGCTATTTTTTGGTGCAAACCTGCCACGTTCCATGATAGAAGCTTAACTGGTGGAGCGATTCCTTCCCCCAACTCTTGTAAATCCTCTCTATTCTCACTTGAGTAAGGCGTTGCTCCACAATACATTTCCTCTACTCGATCACTACAATGTGCTCTTGGCTCTTCCCTTGGTGTACCCAATATCTGATTACTTATTGTACACGGATTTAAGGCAATTTTGCTGGGTATACCATCTCTCCCGTCCTTCAGTATGGGGGCTTCACGTCAATCAATGGTCGAGGTTGGGCTACTCCAATGGTCCCTTCTTGATGTACGTGTACTAGGGGACGTTAAGGTTTTATATCTCTCTTTAAAGAACTGATTTGCCAAGGACTGGGGAATTGTTTGGGCAAGTGACACCTGGGATGAAGGGCCTGGTCTCGATCTTTCAACAAGGTCCAGGAGGCCCTTTACTAGGCTCCGGCTGCTCAGTTTCAAACCTATGAGGTTTGTTCCTGTGCATTCTCTTGAGTATCTCTGGGCAGCGACTATATCGTCCCTTATAATAGATCTACACTTCTTTACCCCCCCTTATCCAATGGATTACTTTGTTCTTCAGGGAATCTCCTTGTTCTTTTAGACCATTATTTAACTTGGGGACATTTATCATATATACGTCATACTGGCTGTAATTGGTCTGACTTGCTAGCGCACTTCGCGGAGGACCTGTAGAGCTTTTATCTAAAGGTTTGTTTCTGTGCACCTCCTGATTGGTCCCTTTTTTCTGATTTATATCACCTTTTTTAAAGTCAACCTCGACAGGAGGTACACTTCCTTCTCCATGGTAATTTTGAATTACCACTCCAGCCCTGTTTCCCCTAGACATTCCTGTTGTAAATGTCTCAGCTTGTTGGATTTGTCTAGGTGAAGGGTTGTGCTCAAAGTTAGACGGAGATTTCCTTATGCCGCCAATTGCGGCAAATATGCCGTCCAGCTTTTCATGTATCATATGGCTAAAGGATGTAAGGTACTCCCTGAGGATCAGAATTTCAGCTCTTATTTACACTGACTGGGCCTCAGCTGAGTGTTCCCTCTTGGTAGCTAGATGTATTAGTGGCTCCTCAATTTCCCTTGAGGCACTTTCCTCTAAATCAGAAGTTGCCAAGGAGGCAAGCGGTAGAAAACGATTATCACAATTTATGAGAGGTAGTACGTTACCCTGCTGGCTGGGCAAGCTCAGTTTGGGGCTCTCTACTGTATTTATTAAAACTTCTGATGGTGTGTTTTCTAGGTTTGATCCTTGCGGTAAAGGTAGCAGGGATTCTCTGTTTACAGGGGTAAAAAAGGATTTTATGGCGTTGGTAGCGGGGGCAACCTGTTTTTTGGGGGGGTTTGAGGGTTTAGTAGCTACAAGCTTTCCACCTCCTCTATTAAGACATCAATTTGGGTCAATGTACAATTCTCAGCTGCATGACAAGGTACTTTCTTTGCCCCCCCCCAGCCCAGTGGAATTGCCGCTGGCTTTCCTTTTCCCCATCCTGACGGATTATTAAGAACCCTTTAGGAAGATTAGCAGGTGGGAGGAAGCTAAGGGAGCACAGAAATGAATTTGTGGAAGGTGAATCCCGCACCCAATACCCACGAAAAAAAGTCCAATCTTTCAAATACTCAGTATAAAATTTGTGAGGATTTAGTCCCACTTCCAATGATTGCAAACAAAGAACCAACACTCTGTAACATAAGCACAATATCAAATGTATGAAAGTTTAGACCTACCCCAATAGCGATAAATAAATTCTACTCTTGTTGTTCACTTTACTTAATCAACAACATAACATTAAACTTCAGACATTAAAATAACAAGACAATAAAGGGAAGCGGGAAAGCACTAACAAAGAAGCCCCCTGCTAGCTAAATAACTATACATTACCAAAAACCTGGAGACCTTGAGGGGAATATCAGGGGGAGGGGCCCTGCCCTGCCTCTTCCTGGCAATGACGGACAAGGACGGGCCCACCCTTGGCCCGTGCTTGGCCCGGGTGCGCCCCGTGCGCGGGAGCGCGAGTAATGAATTTTATGGGCTCCTGGGCAGCCCCGCCTCGTAATTAAGTTGTTTCGCGCCTCCCGTAGAGCGGGCACGCGAGTGATGAATTTTATGGGCTCCTGGGCAGCCCCGCCTCCCAATGAAGTCGTTTCGTGTCTCCCGTAGAGCGGGAGCGCAAGTGATGAATTTTATGGGCTCCTGGGCAGCCCCGCCTCCCAATGAAGTTGTTTCGCGCCTCCCGTAGAGCGGGAGCGCAAGTGATTAATTTTATGGGCTCCTGGGCAACCCCGCCTCCCAATTAAGTCGTTTCGCGCCTCCCGTAGAGCGGGAGCGCGAATAATGAATTTTATGGGCTCCTGGGCAGCCCCGCCTCGTAATGAAGTCGTTTTGCGCCTCCCGTAGAGCGGGCGCGCGAGTGATGAATTTTATGGACTCCTGGGCAGCCCCGCCTCCCAATGAAGTCGTTTCGCACCTCCAGCAATCCATGGCCAATTAATAGGTGCACCATGTTTAAAATCCAAAGCTCTAGTGTTAGAAGTTGAGGTCTCTAGTTGGCAGAGGTATGGACCCTGTCCAAGTAGGGACCACAATCCTAGTCAAGAAAGTTGCACACAATCCAAATTATCCTGTGCTCACCCTCTGGTAGCTTGCTACAGAACAGGCAGGCTTAAGTTAAATGTCAATGTGTAAAGTATTTATGCAATAACTCACACAGTAACACAGTGAAAACACCACATAAACTACTCCACACTAGTTTAGAGAAAAGGATAATATTTATCTGAGTAAAATAAGACTAAAACAACAAAAATCCAATATGCGCCGCTCGAGATATCACTTTTTTAAAAGTTCAAATGAGTCTCAATCCTCAAGAATCAGTGGTTATATCCTTGTAACACACAGTACCTGGGATGCGTCAAACATAAGGATGCATGGGGGCCGCAGAGGAGGAGATGCATTGAAAAATAAGGCACAGCAATCAGATTTTCCAGTGTGGCACAGATGATGCGTTGTTTCTTTCCATGCTGCAAGGTGATGCGTTGATTTCCAGGAGTGCAGCCTTGGTTCCTCACTGCGATGCGGGATATTTTGACACCCAGGGACGATGCATTGAAAATTCTTGACGCACTGGTAGAGGGAGCAGGGCACGCGATGATCTGGTAGGTGATGCAGTGATTTTTCCACTGCGAGGAAAGCGCTGCATCGATTTCTGCAGGCATTGCGTTGATTTTCTGACACACTGGGATTTATTTCCCCAAAAATGCATTTGAAGTGGGAGGAACCTCAAAGAGTGGTTTTGAAGTGAACAAGTTCCTCTTTCAGCCCAGTCCTTTCCTGCCAGGATCCCTATGGGGGTTGTCAGTCCACTGGCCTTTGAAGTGTAAAAGAGAGACCCTCCACCCTTCCTGCCCAGGTAGACACACTCAGTATGTAGATAAATGTAGTTGTGACTGAGTGTCCTGTGCTTACGGATGTCTGGGTGGAATGCATAAGGAGAGCTGTCAACCAGCACAGACATGGATTAGAGGATTTTCTATTACCATTCTGGCCATACTAACCATGACAGGGCTACTCTTTCCAGATCAGAATCTGCCACCTAAAAGTGTATGAAGGCAGTTCTAATGCTAGTCCATGAGAGGAACAGGCCTCCCAGTAGTGGAAAATGAATTTGTGAGTTTTTCACTACCAGGACATGTAAAACACATAAGTACATGTCCTGCCTTTTAATTGCAGAGCACCCTGCCCTATGGGTTACCTAGGGCCTACCTTAGAAGTGACATATATGTGGAAAAAGGGGAGTTTAAGACTTGGCAAGTAGTTTAAATGCCAAGTCGAAGTGGCAGTGAAACTGCACACACAGGCCGTGCCATGGCAGGCCTGAGATATGGTTAAGGGGCTATATGGGTGGCACAATCAGTGCTGCAGGTTCACTAGTAGCATTTCATTTACAGGCCCTGGGCACATGTAGTGCACTTTACTAGGGGCTTACATGTAAACTAAATATTCCAATGGGGAGTGAAACAATGTTATCATGTTTAGGGGGGAGAGCATAGGCACTTTAGCACTGGTCAGGAGTGGTAAAGTGCGCAGAGTCCTAAAACCAGCAAGAACAGGGTCAGAAAAATGAGGGAGGCAGACAAAAAGTTGGGAGGTGACCACCCTGAGGCTGTCAGGTCTAACATCTGGCCAACCGTAGCAGGGCACATCTTCCTGACCTTTTCCTGAGAAGAAAACAGAGGAAGGTGGGAAATGGTAAAAGAAATGGGCATCCCAAGGGAGCCGGTGCAGTCTAGATGGGCATCTCTGCAATTTTCATACATCACCTCTGGCCTGAGGGTGTGCATTGGATGTTTTACAGCACAGACAACCCAGAAAGACATCCCAGGCAAGAGTGGCTTGTTGCTGCTGACATCTGCAGGTAGAGCTTCTCATGCAGACCGTCCATGTGTTCTGTGGAGCTAAAGTCTGGAATGTACTGAATGACGATTCCTGAAAGGCTTCCAGCCTGTGGACTCAGCAAAGGGAAGCCATGTTGTGACTAGTATGTCCAAACTACCCTCCATCATGGAACTCATTACTAGTGGCTACTGAATTCGAGTGGAGCATAGAGGGAGCTACAATCCCGCCGGAGTCCTGAGACATGCTGGACATCCACAGAGCTGTTTATTTCAATCCGGAGATTTCTCTGTTGTCTGTGGATCTGCACTTTACAGTCAATGATTTCAATGTCACCCCTGGACACAAGATGTCGGACAGTCCTGTAGCAAAAGGATAATTGAGCATCCAACCATCAGTGCAGCACCACTCCTGGCCACTAGGTGGTGTTTTGGGCTGAACCCATTAATGGATTTACAAGGGCTGCCAATAGGTGCAGAACCTCCGGCTGGTTATTATTGGGGTTCTGTATCCAAGCACTACTTCTCTGTACCCCACACTGATCAGCATGGCTGACGAGGTAGCGACTTCCAAAGCTCGGCTGTTTACAACATTTATTCTGTGTATTTTCGATACATCATTAGATATCATATGAAAGACGGAATGGAGCAGGTTTGTATAATGCACAGGTTAACTCTCTGGTCTTGGCAGCGTCCAGCCCTCTTGTATATGTCCGGACGCTGGGCCCCTCATGTTGCTGTAGTCTGGGAGCTATTCTAGCCTTTCTGTTGGGCATTAAGCGGCCCGGGTTTGCAATCATTGTTCATCGTTTACTTCTTAAATGTCTGTTATTTTTGTTAGGAACTCTCTGGCCCAGGGACTGATCTTCAGGACAGTGGGAACCACCGTCCCTGCTGCGGTCGGACTCCTCCACTGCCCCAGTGGAAGAAGGGCCGTCAGAGGTCGGCTAGAGGTCCACCCACCTGCTTTAGATGGGCACAGATACAGCCATGTCCGATGCCTGTGCCCACCAGGAAAAACCTGGTGCCAAGGGGCACTGAAAAGGGCTCAAGGCCCCTTTGCCATGGGAGGAAACTACCATGGAGGGGGAGGGCACTGTTTTTTTCAAAAAGAAAATCATGCTTTGGGATTTTGTTTTCGAAAAATAACACAACTGTAAAACTTCATGTTTTACAGAGCTGTCCTGCAAAGTTGAGCTGCATTGGCAGGAAGCGCCGTGAGGACGGTTCCTGTCGAGGCATGAAATGTTTCTGAGGCAGCACACATTTCCTAATTCGGTAGGTGGCGCCTCCATCAGGGCCACAGAGTAAATTACTCCATCGGCCTGGTGGAGGACGGCCCCCCCACTGAATGATCAAGTCAGGCCCTAAGTGTATGCACTTTGATTCATAAATGGTACAGTGGCTAAGAAATCAGGGCCCAAATGTCTGCACTTTGCTTCATAAATGGTACAGTGGCTAAGAAATCAGGCCCTTTGTGTCTGCACTTTGCTTCATAAATGGAACAGTGGCCAAGAAATCAGGTCTCAAGTGTCTGCACTTTGCTTCATAAATGGTGCAGTGGCTAAGAAATCAGGGCCTAGGTGTCTGCTCTCTACAGTGGTTACGAAAGGTAGAATGGAAGTTCCATCGTCTGTATGCATAATAATATACACTGATTGCAGAGCTGCCTTGCTTATGTCTCCAGAGCTGCCTTCATTTACTGCAAGCAGTCACTCTATTTTCACACATGATCTCTGAATGTTTGAGTCTCTCTGCAGCCCGGTGTCCTTACTGCTTGCAATTGGTGGCAATTCCCTCATTAAATATCCATGTACGCAGCCACTCACTAATTCACTCATCCATGCACTCATTCATCCATTTTACCTTTGCATCATTCACACACGTATCCACTCAACATTATCACACAACCACACACAGAGCCTGCCAGTCAATGGAGGCACTTTCACCGTAAGACATGTTGCATTCCCAATACTGGAGACGTCAGGTCTAGGTGCACCTTTGTGAATGGTGCTCACAGGTGGCAGAGTCCAGGTGCTGGGGTCTAGGTTGTTGGGGCCTTCTGTCTCACACACACACACACACACCACACACACACTCTGCAAGCGGGTCGGCTTGACGTTCGATGTGAACTCAAGGTCAGGAACAGAGTCTTACAAACTCCTCGCGACTCCTGCAAATGTGCAATTTAAACCGGATCAGGGTCTGTACTCCGGGTCGATAAGAGATCCATTGGATAAGGTCATCTTTTAGCCTTCACTGGGGGAGCAGCTCTGACACGGCACGTGCGATGGGCTGATAGGTGCCTGGAGTTTAACCCTTCATGCGCCCTAAAGGATTAATTATTGTGTCTTCAGCTTCCAGGGAAGCGGTGAGTGACTGAATGAGTGGCCCCGAGGCCCCTCCGACCCTCCAGCTCTGACATCACAGCCTCTCAGGGCCGACCACCCGGGCAGGATCAATACTGGAATCGATAGGAGACCTGCAGGAGAGATGCTGTCTGCAGAAGATTAGAGGAGGGGATTTCACTGCACGACTGATGGGTCTCCAGGCCTGCTCGACACCACAGTAAAACTGCCAGGGGGAGGTGTGGGGCCGGTACCAGAGCGGTGCGGGGCCCGCACAGAGCTGCACGGAACAGCCTACGACACACAGTGCTCTGCCAACCCGCCCTGCCTGAGAGCTGGACATATAGTGCGAAGAGGGCCCATGGGCGCTAATGTTTCGAAGGGAAGACTGCTGAGTGACTGGTAATATGGCGACAGATCGCCCCCGTTCAATATCATGTAACCTCATGAAGTTGTTTAGCGCTGAGATACAAGCTCAGACATGGATACACTGATGTGACACACACACACTGACGTGGCACACACTGATGTAACACACATTGATGTGATGGATGTACCACACACAGATGTGGCACACGTTGATGTGACACACACTCATGTAGCACACACTGATGTGATGGATTTACCACACACTTATGTGACACACACTGTGACCGATGTGACACACACTGATGGGCACGCACTGATGTGGCTCATGCTAATGTGATGCACACTGATGTAGCACACAGTGATGTAGCACACACTGATGGGACTCACACTGATGAGGTGCGCATTGATGTGATGCACACTGATAAGGCACACACTGATGTCACACACACTGATGCGACACACATTGATGTGGCGCACGCTGATGTGGCGCACACTGATGCTGCACACACGGATACCGCACACACTGATGCCGCACACACTGATGTGACACACACTAATGTGGCACACACTGATATGATGCACACTGATGTGGCGCACACTGATGTGGCACACACTGATGTGACTGTGAGAAAGTGGCCTCTTTCCAGCATGGTTACCCCCACTTTTGGCCAGTGTGTTTTTACTGTGTCACTGGGTTCTTGCTAGCCTGGACCCCAGTGCTCAAAGTTAAAATGCTATTTGTCAGTGTGTTTTGCCTGTCTCACTGGGATCCTGCTAGCTAGGACCCCAGTGCTCATAGTTTGTAGCCTATGTGTGTGTTGTCAGTAGTGCTTAACTGTGTCACTGAAGCTCTGCTAACCAGAACCTCAATGCTTATGCTCTCTTTGCTTCCAAGTTTGTCAATATAGGCTAGTGGCTCCATTTACCAATTCCAATTGGCACACTGGACCCCCCTTATAAGTCCCTAGTATATGGTACCTGGGTACCCAGGGCATTGGGGTTCCATGAGACCCTTATGGGCTGCAGCATTTCTTTTGCCACCCATAAGGAGCTAAGACAAACTCTTTCACAGGACTGCCATGCAGCCTGCGTAAAATAGTGCACACACTATTTCACAACCATTTTCACTACACTTCAGTAACTTGTAAGTACCCTATATGTCTAACCTTCATTTACTGAAAGCTAGGTGCAAAGTTACTAAGTGTAAGGGCACCCTTGCACTAGCAAAGGTGCCCCTACGCTGTCCAAGGCCAAATCCATGGACTTTGTGAGTGCGGGGACTCCATTACATGGGTGTACTACATATAGGTCAATACCTATATGTAGCTTCACAATGGTAACTCCGAATATGGCCATGCAAGGTGTCTAAGATCATGGAATTGTCCCTCATTCCAAATCTGGTATTGGGGAGCCAATCCCATGCATCCTGGGGGCTCCACCATGGACCCCCAGTACTGCCAAACCAGCTCTCTGAGCCTTGTACTGCAGCTACAGCTCCTGCCACCTCAAAGAAAGGCTTCTGCCCTCCTGGGGTCTGAGCAGCTCAGTCCTGGGAAGGTAGAACAAAGCATTTCCTTTGGGAGGAGGGTGTTACAACCTCTCCCTTTGGAAATAGGTGTGAGGGCTGGGGAGTGGTAGCCTCCCCCAGCCTCTGGAAATGCTTTGAAGGGCACAGATGGTGCCCCCCTTGCATAAGTCAGTCTACACCGGTTCAGGGACCCCCAGCCCCTGCTCTGGCGCGAAACTGGACAAAGGAAAGGGGAGTGACCACTCCACTCCCCTGTCCATCACCACCCCAGGGGAGGTGCCCAGAGCTCCTCCAGTGTGTCCCAGACCTCTGCCATCTTGAATGCAGAGGTGTGAGGGCACAATGGAGACCTCTGAGTGGCCAGTGCCAGCAGGTGACGTCAGAGACCACTCCAGATAGGCTCTTACCTGGTTAAGTAGCCAATCCTCCTCTGAGGGCTATTTAGGGTCTGTCCTGTGGGTATCTCATCAGATAATGAATGCAAGAGCTCACCAGAGTTCCTCTGCATCTCCCTCTTCAACTTCTGCCAAGGATCGACCGCTGACTACTCCAGGACGCCTGTAAAACAGCAACAAAGTAGCAAGAATACTACCAGCAACATTGTAGCGCCTAATCCTGCCAGCTTTCTCGACTGTTTCCTGGTGGTGCATGCTCTGAGGGCTGTCTGCCTTCACCTTGCACTGGAAGCCAAGAAGAAATCTCCCGTGGGTCGACGTAATCTTCCCCCTGCTAACACAGGCACCAAACTTCTGCATCACCGGTCCTCTGGGTCCCCTCTCATCTTGACCAGCGTGGTCCCTGGAGCACAGGAGCTGGATACAAGTGACCTCAACAGCCCAGTGGTCCTTCTGTCCAAATGTGGTGGAGGTAAGTCCTTGCCTCCCCACGCCAGACTGTAAGCCTTTGTACTGAGTGATCTACAGCTGCTAGGGCTTCTGTGCACTTTTGCAAGGATTCCTTTGTGCACAGCACAGCCCAGGTCCCCAGCACTCCGTCCTGCATTGCTCAACTCGCTGAGTTGACCACCGACTTCGTGGGACCCTCATTAGTTGTGTTGAGACGACTGTCATGCTCAGATTTCTTGAACACCTCTTCAAGTGCTTCTGCGGGTTCTGCCTGCTTCTGCATGGGGCCTCTCTGTTGCTGAGCGCCCCCTGTTTCCTCTTCCAAGGGGCGACCTCCTGGTCCTTCCTGGGCCCGGGCAGCACCCATTATTTTCAACTGTGACTCTTGCAGCTAGCAAGGCTTGTTTGCAGTATTTCAGCATGAAAACAACTCTGTATCCTCCAGCAGGCCATGGGACATCTTCTGACCAAAGAAGAAGTTCCTGGCAGCTTCCGTTGGTGCAGAATCTTTGGCTTCATCCACCCAGAGTCAGCCCTTGCACCTTCATCCAGGGTTTAGTGGGCTCCTGCCCCTTCCCCCCCCCGGACACTTGCGTGACTCTTGGACTTGGTCCCCTTCCTTTGCAGGTACCCAGGTCCAGGAATCCGTCTTCAGTGCTTTGCAGTCAGTTGTTGTCTTTGCAGAATCTCCTATCTCGACTTTAATGTCTTTCTGGGGCAGTAGGGTAACTTTACTCCTACTTTTCAGGGTCTTATGTTGGGGTATCTTGGACACCCTTAGTGTTTTCTTACACTCCCAGCAACCCTCTACACACTATACTAGGACTGGGGTCCATACGTTGTTTGCATTCCACTTTTGGAGTATATGGTTTGTGTTGCTCCTAGGCCTATTGTGTCCTATTGCATTCTATTGTGTTCTACAGTATTTGCACTACTTTTCTAACTGTTTGCTTACCTGATTTTGGTTTGTGTGTATATTTTGTGTATTTTACTTAGCTCCTAAGGAAGTATATCCTCTGAGATACTTTTGGCATATTGTCACTAAATAAAGTACCTTTATTTTTAGTAACTCTGAGTATTGTGTTTCTTATGATATAGTGCTATATGATATGAGTGGTATAGTAGGAGCTTTGCATGTCTCCTAGTTCAGCCTAAGCTGCTCTGCTATAGCTACCTCTATCAGCTGAAGCTGCTAGAACACTACTAATCTACTAATAAGGGATAACTGGACCTGGCACAAGGTGTAAATACCATCAGGTACCCACTATACGCCAGGCCAGCCTCCTACATTGGTGGTGCAGAGGTGGGATAAGTACTTGTAACTGCTTTACCACTTAATCATTGGTGCTTTTCATAAGAAAAATATATTCCAAATACTTCAGAATATACAGTTAACCTAAACAGTTTAACTTTCCTCCTTTAAACTTTCTAAAAAGTTTTAGAAAAGTTTTCAAATGTTTTGAAAAGATTTTAAAACGTTTTTTTTTCTTTTCTCTAAACTTTTTTCTCTCTACCTTAAACTCTTTCTATCAATCATGTCTCCAGTAGAACTCACTCCCACAGTTGTCCAGGCAACATATGGTAGCTTGAACTTTAAAAGTTT
The DNA here is from genome assembly GCF_031143425.1 of Pleurodeles waltl. Taxonomy (NCBI): domain Eukaryota; kingdom Metazoa; phylum Chordata; class Amphibia; order Caudata; family Salamandridae; genus Pleurodeles; species Pleurodeles waltl. The sequence goes on along the minus strand of NC_090450.1, from coordinate 1,022,472,005 downwards.
GAGGGGTCTCTGCACTGGAAGGGGTTTAAGTATTTGTAAGAATCCCACAAAAGATCTTCTCCTTAGCCTTCTCCTAGAAAGTGACCAGAACCAGTCTGGCCCATCCCAGGATCAGGAGGTAGGGGAGGGGGTACCCAGCCAGACTCAGAGGAGTCCCCAGAGGATGCTGGGGAGGATTATTCCAAGGACCTGCAGTTAACAGGCCATCTAGTGATACTGGTAGTGGGAGGGGGGTCACACACTAGTAGGGCACCTTTCATTCCTAAAGGCCAGGTTACTAGAGTCCAGCCAGTTAGGGACAGGTCTTACTCTGCCAATTCCCACATTTCCTCTGTGTCTCACAATTCCCAAGCCTCCCACCTTGAGGAAAACCTGATGGAAAAGGAACTCAGAAAGCTGAGGTTGGAAGAGGCCACGCTGAAGCTAAAACAGCAGCAGCTGGCCTTAGACAGGTAATCTCTGGATGTAGAGAGGGAAAGGCAGAGGTTGGGGTTAGGTCCCCATGGTGGCAGCAGCAGTGTTTTTGATAACAATCCTGTTAGAGAACAAGATTCCAGAAACCTGCATAAGATAGCCCCCCTTTACAAGGAGGGGGATGACATTAACAAGTGGTTTGCTGCACTTGAGAGGGCCTGTATGGTACAGTTTGTCCCTCAAAGGCAGTGGGCTGCAATCTTGTGGCTATCTTTCACTGGTAAGGCTAGGGATAGGCTCCTTACTGTCAGAGAAAGTGATGCTAATCATTACAAAGTTTTGAAAGATTCACTCTTGGATGGATTTGGCTTAACCACTGAACAATACAGGATTAGGTTCAGAGACACCAGAAAAGAGTCCTCTGAAGATTGGACAGACTTTGTAGACTGTTCAGTGAAGGCCTTGGAAGGTTGGTTACATGGCAGTAAGGTGACTGACTATGAAAGCCTGTATAATCTATTCCTGAGAGAGCATATTTTGAACACTTGTGTGTCTGATTTGTTGCACCAGTACTTGGTAGACTCAGATCTGACCTCTCCCCAAGAATTGGGAAAGAAGGCAGATAATGGGTCAGAACAAGAGTGAACAGAACAGTTCATACAGGGGGTGACAAGGATGGCAACAAGAAGGATGGTAAGTCTTCTGACAAGGGTGGGGACAAAGATAAAAAACATTCTGAGTCTTCATCAGGCCCACAAAACCTTCTGGGGGTGGTGGGTCCAAATTCTCTTCTCACAATCAGAAAAAGCCATGGTGTTATTTATGTAAAGTAAAAGGTCATTGGGCAAGTGATACCACTTGTCCAAAGGAAAACACCAAGGCTCCCACTACCACAACCCCAACTGCAACCTCTAGTGCCCCTAGTAATAGCAGTGGTGGTGGGAAGTCTACTACAAATAGCCAATCAAAGGGTGTAGCTGGGCTCACTATTGGCAGTGTAATTGGAGTTGGTCTTGTTAGGGAGACCACAGAGGCTGTTTTAGTCTCTGATGGTGGCATTGACTTTGCCACCTTGGTTGCTTGTCCCCTTAATATGGGTAAGTACAAGCAACTTCCCCTAGTCAATGGTGTTGAGGTTGAGGCCTACAGGGACACAGGAGCAAGTGTAACTATGGTTATAGAGAAACTTGTTCACCCTGATCAACACCTACTTGGTAAGCAGTACCAAGTGACTGATGCTCACAATAACACACTTAGGGGCATATTTATACTCTGTCTGCGCCGATTGTGCGTCAAAAATGTTGACGCACAATCATCGCAAACGTTGCCCCGTATTTAAACTTTGATGCCCAAGCCCGCGGACGTCAAAATTCTGCCATGTGCGTCATTTTTTGGATGCGGCAACCCGCCTTGCGTTAATTATATGCAAGGTAGGCGTTCCCGTCCAAAATAATTGCTTAAACGGCCGTGCCTCGTATTTATGCTTTTGGGCAAAAATGACGCACGGCCGGGAGGCGGAGCCAGAAAATGACACACAGCCCGATTTGCTTCAAAAATTAACGCCTGGGTCAGGGCAGGTGTTAAAACGGGGCAAACACACCTGTATTTAATCAGAACACACAGAACAAACAGCAGAGCAGCAACAGGGAGACATGGAGGTGATACTAATCTAGCGTGCACGCAGACGCAGACGCAGAGCCCAGCAGCAACAACAGCAGCTACAATAACACCAGCAGGGACCCCAAAGGCAGCGCAGAAGGCAGGAGAGGATATTCCACCCAAGAACCACCCTTCAGGGCCTCAGGGAACACGACATCATACAGAGGTACCGGTCGAACTGGCAGGCCATTCAGCAGCTGCTGTGCAACATTGAACAGCAGTTGGCCCCCACTTTGGTGACACCCCACACCATCCCAACAGAAACAAAGCTGCTTGCCGTACTTCATATGCTGGCAAGTGACTCTTTCCAAACAACTGGTGCCCTGGTTGGCGGAATATCCAACCATCATTCTCCGCCTTTTGCCCAAAGTACTGGATGCCATCATTCGACTGACACCCGCCACATCTGCTTCCCTAACACACTGCAGAAGCAGCAGGAAACAAAACAGGGGTTCTACCTTATCAGTGGCTTCCCACACGTCCTTGGTGCAATCGACTGCACACATGTACGCCTTATGCCACCTGCTGCAACTGAACACCTCTACCGCAATAGGAAGCACACACATTCCATCAACGTGCAGGCCATAGTCGATCACCAGGGATTAATCACCAACATCGTGGCTAAATATCCTGGGGGTGTACATGACTCATACATCTTCCGTCACTGAACCATCAATGAAAACTTCCAGGATGGACGGTATGGCAATGGACTACTTGTTGGTAAGTACAAAAACCTACTTATACACACTGCATAGCAACCCTCTAGGACACACAACACATACACCACAACAGCAACATGTGAACAGGAACACACTGAGGTCGTGACATCGCTAGCCATGTTTCTTAAGTCACCATTGAACCTGTCACACATCGGAAATTACTGTACAGCCTAATGTTAAGACGTCAATGAGTGTGGTTGCCTAAATGTCACCTTGCAAATTGTAAGTGTCCCAATGACCTTTACATTAATCCATTGCATAAGTTTCAAGGTATGGGATGTCCAGGGTACTTTGATATGAACGTGTTAACAACACTTTCAACTTTAACTGTGCATGGAACTATCATCTCACCCCCAGTGAAGACACACGTACACCTGTATCACAAGTCACAATGCTAGGGATGGCCCACTGTACTGCAAATCCCAAAACATACTGCTGACAAACGGTTAGCAGACAAACACTCGTTCAGCCAAGGAAACAACACAATGCAGATGGTACAGCCTACAAGCATAGGATGTCACATTAGTACACAAAAGAGTCACAGACAACACAAGACAACTACTGCCATGAAAGGTCTTTTCAATAGTGCCAGCTACATCAACATGATCCCATTCATTTTCTCTTGCAGCTGATCAGGGGTATGGCATCCAGCCATGGATTATGACACCATTTGGCAACCCAAGTACTGCTGCAGAGCGTGCATACAACAACGCCCATAGGAGGACACGCAGCATTGTCGAGCGGACCATCGGCATCCTCAAGTCAAGGTTCCGCTGCCTCGACATCACTGGTGGTAGCCTCCTATATTCCCCTGAGAAGGTCTGTAGGATCATCCTCACATGTGCAATATTGCACAACATTTGTATCAAAAGAAACATTCCCCTCCTGGAACCAGAGCCACACATGCCTGAAGAGGAGGAAGAGGAGGATGCTGGCCTGCAACAGGAGGGGAAACTACAGAACACAGCTGCTGGTATACGCAGGCGGCAACAGATTGTAAATAATTTCTTCTGAATATGATCACCTTCACCACGTTAGTTAACGAATTGAAAAACACCTATTCTAATCACCATATCATGGTCTGGCTATTCCTTTTTGCACACCTTCATCTCTACTTATCAGAATAAGAGTGTTGCCTCATGGAGCATTGCTGAGAAACTGAGTAGGACACGGAACATCCCAGAGCTAATGTGATGCCTAGCATACAATGGTCATATACACACACACTCTTAATGACATATATCATGTACATATCTCCTTTGAAGGCCAATAGCAGAGGACCACAACTATTTCACACATACATGTTGAAAGCAAGGTCCAACGCAGCATATGGCACACAACTAAGACACCATCACTCAATAAGGGGAAAACACGCCTCATACATGAGGCAGTCAATGTGCTTTGGCATCAGTAACATGAATGCCTGACCAGACCCTTGACAGCAGTAAGTCCAACTGCATCCAATATTTGCAAGGACTATCTGTGATTAGAGTTCCTTAGAAGCAGAACATAGACAGCACAAGTGCCACACATATGACATGCATTGTGCACATGACATTCCATGTACATGTCAGCCCATTTCCTAACTCATGACACACCCATGCACCTGGTCACAACCCACCTGTCGGAAGAGGTCCCTGGAACACTAAGATGTGTACCCTGATAATACCTCCTCTACACACACAGACCAACATTAGCAAACCAGTGTGCTACACCCTTTCCTATGGTATGCCATTGTCATAGAACATCTGACTGCAAGGACGTCAGGTCAATTTATACACTGACTTCTAGTTTCAAAGCCCTGTTAGCACATGTAAATTGCTTCCCCTTGTGAAAATGTCTGTTGGCCCTTAGAATGCAAGTCTACAGGACTGGTGAGAAACAGATGCAGCCCACACCTGTGATCACCTCCATGCACACCACCCATTTCAAAAAGCACTTCCCCTGATGATGCCTGGAACAGCATAGGAGTTGCCATTATGTCAAATACACCGTCAACCATTGATACTAATTAAGCCGTGTAACACAGCCCTTGGGTTCATTTGCCACCTTCTAAAACACAGGACGTACACAGTTTGACATGTCAACTGTCTAGTTTGTCCTCAAAACAGTCACAGTCCGACCACTGATTACGTAACTTGTCAAGTAACTGGATCCTGAATCACCTTGCATTCTGTCAGCCTGACTGGCAACTGTCTGTGCGTCACACTAAAGTATCCCTGTGTCTACATATGTACCACACTTGCGTTAGCAAACCTCCCATTCATCAGGGGGCATTGGGCATGGGCTTCTTCCATGCATACCCAAATACATTGTATAGCATCATCTGCCTTTTAACTGTACCATTTGAGTTACATCCTCTTGGAAAAGCAAAATTCATGGCCCATCCCTTGTCTGGATTGCATTTATGCATGAATGACAAAGTGTGACAGTGTCCCAGGGCCGTAGGCAGGGATTGGGTACGGGGCTTTCAGCACAACCAGCAACCTCTGATAATGTCCATTAATAATACACAAATGTCAGGACCATGACAGTTCACACACAGAATCACAGTGCGCACAACATAGTGATGGTGAAAAGCTGCGAGAATAATCAGCACAAAGGCTATGATGTTCCCAGATGCAGTGGGAAGTGCAGAGGCCAACCTGTGTACAAATGTTGTAATGACACCTGCCGGAACATGACACCTGAGACATTATCTCACTCAGCACACCTCATTACATGTCTTTAGTGACAGGGTGGGACCCTCCACATGTTGGTTCACATGTCCACATCTACTTTACTCACATTGATCAACCAAGGATGCTCAGTAGATACAGGAATAGCTGCCACTGACTCATGATGAGTCCTGGACCGAACTGTGACAAATTACACCCCAAACAATCTACAGGATCATCATTGGACCACACACATGAACAAGACACCTATGTGCAATTGATCACTGGAAATAAGTGGACACGTGCTGTCTTGTGTTCTGGTCCACCACAGCCACTTGATAGTTGGGGCTCACTTCTATGGCCTCAACTGTGGTGTCATCATACATATGAGATTCACCCTTGTCTGTCTGTGCAAACAACATGGTACCCACTTCCTCAATGCATGTGTATGATTCACTGTGGGATTCTCCAAGTAGTGCCTAGGAAGTTCTTACCAATACTCTAGGACATAGGATGTAGAAAATGTGGACCATTGACATGAACAAGCGTCTGCCATCCATCTGGTGCATGCTATGTCACATGTGGTGTCTACGTGACCCTAAAACTTGGAAGTACACTTTACGGGTGTTGTTACATGCATGACTAACACATGCCCTTGCTCATTTTCAATTTGACTTGCATCTAAGGATTGGACACATGGACGTCACATTCATACAACCATATGTACAATTATGCTTCATGTGATACACACACACTTGGTCAACCAACACATTAGTTGTCAAAGCACACACTTTGAGCCAAAGGCATTTAGGTATTGTACATATGTGCGTCACATTGCTATCCTCTCCTTATGCCAAACATGCACAATTTGTGCAACACATATATGTAGGCCACACTTATGACCATCTATTGCGTCAGCCAACTGTAAAAATACTGTGAAGGGTGTAGTGGATCATGTTCCGCTGCAGTATGATGTCACACATGTGAACATACACCACCAACACCATACTGTCTTCAATTAGCCAATTTCTGATGTGCTCCAAATGTAAAATAACCAAAAAAGAAGTAAAAATGTCCCAAACCAGTTAATGCACTGTAATTTTGACGTCCCTAGTGTTGTGCGTAATTTTTTGACAACCAAAACTGTATTTGCGTCATTTTTTTTTATGCACAGGAGTGAAATTTAGCCCGCATCCAGATATTTGTACAGTCCATGTATCATTATGTGGATGCGGGTTAATATTCACGTCTGTGCGTAAAAAAAAATGACGCAAATACAGTTTTGTGCAACAAAAAATGACGCATAATGAGAAAAAGGCGGGACTTTTCATACAGGAAGTGATGTAATAGGATATCCTGTTTACAGATCATGTACAGTGGGTGTACTTTCACTTTCACTTTGCAGTCTATGATCCTTCTAGACTGTGTGGCTGTGTAGAGAGTGTTGTCCTGAGATTTTGTGCTGTTTTTGTCCTGTGTGCTATCTTTAAAGTCCATTTGTGAAATAAATATTGTTTGTGTACTGTGTTTTGTCTACATTTGTCCATTTATCTTGTGTTTTTCATGTTTGTGGGAGTCTGTTGTGTGTAGTGTTAGTTTGGGGATAGTTGGGCTCTTTTAGTGTTTAGGTTTACTTTTTTTCTGTCTTTGTACCCCTACTTTCCCCCTTTTCCCCTTTCTATTTCTTTTACCCCTATTCCATATCATCACTTATAAGTATGTCTGGTAGGCCACATCTTGGCAGGATGGGGGAAGAGGAGTTGGGGGGCTTCATCTGGCTGGTGACACATTTCTTGCCGCTCATGATCCAGGCAGGGGGCAGGGTGATACAGGGGTATCCGACAGATGCACGCAGAATCCGGTGGGGAAAGGTGCTGCATCACCTGCAGCGTGTGTATGCCAGCCAGAGGAGCGACCACCAGCCGAAGCACCGGTGGGCTGACCTCATCACCAGGGAGCAGGATCTCATGGACCACCTGGGAATCATGATTGGTGGCACTGTTGGTGAGTACGACTTATGTTAATGTGCACGATTAAATGCTCTGTAGTGACATCAGGGGATTAGTGCAGTGTCTGCCAGCTAACTTGCTGACTGTGTGTAATGCTGGGGAAATATAAGGGGATCATTGATGCACTATGGCAAGGATCACAATTGCTAGCTGTCAGGTAGCACGTGCTCAGCAAACTTACAGGTTACTTTTCCATGAAGGAAATTGGTGCGGCCTTTTTGTCATAACAGCTAACAAAATAGGAGCCAACCATGTCTATATAGGGTACTATTGACAGAGAAGTACAGATGTTCCAACATTTAGGCCAACTATGTTGACGCAATTGCTAGACTGACTTTAGAATCACTACATGATGCTGAAAATGAGTGCTGCCTTCACGTAAATTGATAATAGCAAAGTGGCTCAGACATATGTCTCATGTGAATCTGGTGAGTGTGGAAGGAAAGCGTTCACAGAAGTACTATGAATGTGTGGGATTATTGTGTTCCTTGATCTTTTTGGATACATGTCAGTTCTTGATTTGAAAACATCGTGAAAAGGTGTAAGGTGCCCTCAGCAAACATCTTAAGATGTTTGTTGGAATTAGTTGAGCCACAATCCAAATATGGATGGCAGTCCAAGTGTATGCACATGGCCTCACATCTCCATGGTTGGTGCAAATCACCATAGCTGGGCCACATCAATTGACTATACTGTAACAACAGGATGGCTTACAAAAATCCCTGCCCCTCCCTCTGTACATTGGGCCTATGTGCAATAAATGTGTCATGGTCACAAGGCATGTTTGACTGGTAATGCAGTCCTCAAGTAACCAGGCTTTGGATGTCTCTCTTGGATGCACATGATGAGACGATTACACTCCATATTTTTTAGTGCTCACCAATTATGGGGCATGTTTGTGACCACATGATAGTTAGGGCCAATGTACGTGTATACAAGTTGGCCGTGGTATATCAGATCCAGTACCATCATGTCTGAATGGCTGCCATTTCATTATTAAGCCTACACATTGTAAATGTTTATGAAATTGTTGCACTGTGCACAGATGTTTAGCACATTTCTTCCTTCCATACCTTACAGGTGGACCGGCGCCCTACACTGTGGGAGAGGTGGCGACATTTGAGGACCCTGACCACTCCAGTAAGTGTTGATATATCTGTTATGTGTTGTGTTTGCTGGTTATGGACTCGTGTGAGTTGGATGCATAGCAAGGTGTGATGCGTTGGGCAAGCTTTTCTCTTGTTCCATGAGTGGGAATGCAGTTCTCACATGTTTTGAGTTTGCCAATGCGTATCCAAAGGTATCATGTAGGGATTGTAGGACATCCCTGTAGGCCCCACTGTGAGTACAGGGGATAGTCATGTGTATGACACTTGTATCACCAAGAGTCGCAATGGAAGTCAGCCCCAATTTAGTCAGCCTGTCAGACCCACATTCTCTAAGATTGGTAGAGCTAATAGCTTTCCAATAGACATCTGCTTTCCTATTTACCTACGTAATTTTGAAACAGTAGGTAGAGCCTCCTAGCAGCATGTACTTCCACATGTAGTGCAACAAGTCTGTGGAACCTGAGTGCAATGGCCTAGGTGTGCATGCAATTCATGATCATGGGTGTTCTAGCAACTCTGTGTCTGATGTAAGTCAGGCCTCACTGGAGGTATATGTTGTGTACTAAGTTCTGCATTTCCTGACATGTCTGACCCTATGAGTGCTCTAGGGTTTGCTGACTCCTAATTGTAGATAGACCTTACCTGTGGTGTGTCTGTAGAGACAAACATGTGTGGAGTTTCCTATACACTCCTCGGTGTACAAGTTGTTGGCAAATTATAGTTGTGTATCCACCGCCCCCTTCAAACACGGCCATGGGTTTGTGAATAGGGTACCTAGTACTGATGCTACCAGTATGTTACACATACATGTGAATAAGTGACGGTTTGGTTACATACTAGTATACTCACTCAGGTTTGGCACTTGGTACTATACTGGCAAGTCCAGTTACAACTTGCAGACCATGTGGCTTTAGTTTTGCTTTCCGTGCTCTGACATTTGTAGCCCAGGTCTTGGCGGAGGATATGCAGCATGATTCTTAGATGATAACTGTCAGAACTCAGATTTCAAGTCAAAGCCAGTTATTACCCATCTTGTAGGTTATGGATGTGCTTTGTGTGATGTGACCTTTGTAGTCTGGCCTGCCATATACTTCCTCAGGGACATTCAGTGCTCTGTATTGTGATATGAGCTGTTACAAGTACAGTAGATGTAATGTCTGATTAACTTGCTGTGCCATTTCACACAATGCAGTTACTAATGTAGAATATCTGCATTTGTCTTCACAGCTGCTAACATGACTCCAGACCAGGTCCGTGAATTTCAGCGCCGGGCCATGCGATATCAGCACATCCTGCTGGTGGAGTTGGGGTTCCGGAGCATTGCCCGGCGATATCGCCATGAACGGGCCTCCGGGGCATGGCGAGCCTTCCCACAGGGTGGGCCTACTTTGCCCACCACAGCCACCACCAGCACAACCACCAATCAGATCCAGGTGGCCCCACCCACAGCTGCCACTGTTGGTCCAACATCTGCTGGACTTCCTGGCCCCAGCATTGCCACCGGTGCAGGACAGCCCACTAGGCCTGGCACCACACCCACACAGACCTCCTCCACTGGTACCCAGACTGCCACTGCTCCATCTGTTGACCCTGCAGCCTTCAACAGAATGGAACATAAGATGGAGAAAGTGCTGCGCAAGTTGAGCCACCTGAGCCGGGATGTGTGGCACATGAAACGGCGGGTCAAGGACATTAAGAGGACCCTCCGGAGGGCCAACCTCTCGACACTTTTTTGGATGGACATGATTCCCTCCCCGCCCTCCTCTTTCCTTGTTCTTATAGTTAGTGGGCTTAGGGGGCTTAGTGTTAGGTTAGTATAGGCTATTAGTTTAGTTAGTGTTGGTGTGGGGGGTGGGGGGTCCTCATTTTTTATATTTTTACTTATTAAGTGTGTGGGTAGGTGGGTGGGGGGCTATGTTGGGGTTCTTGTGTGTTAAAAAAAAAAAAAATGTAAAAAGAAAAATACCAAAAAAAGATATATTTGTTTAGGATAGTATAGTATGTGTTTAGGTTAGTATGTGTTGTCCTCCATGTGTCCCGTCTCATAAGGGGGGTAGATGCTTAGAACGTTTCGTTACATGTGATAAGTAAGTGTAGCTTAGGTTAGTTAGGGACGGTTGTGGGTAATGAGTAGTCAGGGTAGATTAAGGTAGGTAAGATTTTTCCCTCTGTTTCCTCATCTGTGGTTAGCATTTAATAAATATTTGGTTACTCCTTAATAGTACGTGTTGAATGGTACTTGATCGTGGGTTTAGATTCAGTGTACATCAATTTGGTACTATAACATCTGTGTCCTATGCTACAAACAAATTCCAACTGAGCTGTACGATTGGCAGCTAGCCCAGAGCTACCTTGCAAAGTGTCGACCCTTTGTTGCAACCACCAATCACAGTTAAAATGGATCCCAATGTGTTTCTGTTGATAAGTGTGTTTTCAAAGTCACTAACAGTGCTTCCAGACTTGATATTGGGGAAACAGTTTTAGGTCTGACTGCAGTGTGATGATCATGCACACCCTTATAAGATCAGTTCTCATTGGCAATCTTCTATTCTTGTCTTCATGACCCTCATACATCATTTGTGACACAGTTCGGCATGATTACCTATTTGTATGTTAACTCAGACACCTTCATTTGTGCAGTTTTTGTAGTGTTTACTTAGATTAGTGTGGCATGTTTATTGTGTTATTTTTGCATGTTTACAACATTTTGCTAACACTTTTTGATGACTTAATTATCCCCTGAGTAAGCATTCTTCTGTCCAACACAGCATGATGGTGTATGGTTTCTCACTTCATCAGATTTGTCCCTCAGGAAGGGTAGAGTATGATGCAATCATGGGCACTGTGCAGATTTCTCTGACTACATAATTTCAGGACAGTTGTATTGACAAGCTACGTAATTTGACAGGAGGCACATTTCAGTTATCTACTGCACAGTTGATATGTCACATTGCCCAGAGACAGATTTGTTGTGTAAGTGCTATTTATTGTAAAGTGCTGTAGTGCTATCTGTACATTGTCCATGATTGTGAGTCCATTATAGTGACATCTTACATTGTGATCCAACACAAGGGTTTACCAAAATGCTTTTGTCATGCTGGGGTTGCTGTTTCAGACAGTGCAGAGGGACAGACTTAGCCAATGAGTAGGAGAGAGATATTCACTGGGCTGGGTGACAAGATATACAGTGGTTTGCAGAACAGTGCTTGAGTACAGTTGCTGCAAGACTGGCAAGTTACAAAGCGCAGGACCTTGGTAAATGTTGGCCATGTGGCAGGGACTAGTGCTTCCGGGTCATTTTCCTTGTGAATGTGATCTGTTCCATGTCTTCTTCTTATGATGTGTGTGTGTAGGAGGTTGGCCTGGTTTGTAGTGGGTACCAAGGGGTACTTACACTCTGCACCAGGTCCAGTTATCCCTTATTAGTGTAGAAGAGGTGTTTCTAGCAGCTTAGGCTGATAGAAGGTAGCTATAGCTGAGCAGCTTAGGCTGAACTAGGAGACATGCAAAGCTCCTACTATACCACTGGTGTCATATGCACAATATCATAAGAAAACACAATACACAGATATACTAAAAATAAAGGTACTTTATTTTTATGACAATATGCCAAAAGTATCTCAGTGAGTACCCTCAGTATGAGGGTGCCAAATATACACAAGATATATGTACACAATACCAAAAATATGCGGTAATAGCAAAAGGAAGTAATGCAAGCAATGTATAGTCACAATAGATTGCAATGAGAGCACATAGGTATAGGGGCAACACAAACCATATACTCCAAAAGTGGAATGCGAACCACAAATGGACCCCAAACCTATGTGAGCTTGTAGAGGGTCGCTAGGACTGTAGGAAAACAGTGAGGGTTAGAAAAATAGCCCACCCCAAGACCCTGAAAAGTAGGTGTAAAGTGCACCTATATTCCCCAGAGAGCACAGAAGTCGTGATTGGGGAATTCTGCAAGAAAGAACAACACCAGCAATGCAACCAAAGTGTATTTCCAGACGAGAGTACCTGTGGAACAAGGGGACCAAGTCCAAGAGTCGCGACAAAGTCGAGATTGGGCAGATGCCCAGGAAATGCCAGCTGAGGATGCAAAGAAGCTGCCACTGGATGGTAGAAGCTGTGGATTCTGCAAGAACGAAGAGGGCTAGGAACTTCTCCTTTGGAGGATGGATGTCCCATGTCGTGAAGAAACTTGCAGAGGTGTTCCCACGCAGAAAGAATGCAAACAAGCCTTGCTAGCTGCAAGGGTTGTGGTTAGGGTTTTTGGATGCTGCTGTTGCCCAGGAGGAACCAGTATGTTGCCACTTGCATGAGGAGACAGAGAGGGGCACCCAGCAAGACAGGGAGCCCTCACAGAAGCAGGCAGCACCCACAGAAGTGCTGGAACAGGCACTACAAAGAAGAGTGAACCAGAGCTCACCCGAAGTCACAAAAGGAGATCCCACGACGCCGGAGGGCAACTCAGGAGGTTATGCACTGCAGGTTAGAGTGTCAGGGACCCGGGCTTGGCTGTGCAGAAAGGAAATCCTGGAAGAGTGCACAGGAGCCGGAGCATCTGCAAATCACGCAGTACCCAGCAATGCAGTCTAGCGTGGGGAGGCAAGGACTTACCTCCACCAAACTTGGACTGAAGAGTCACTGGACTGTGGGAGTCACTTGGACAGAGTTGCTGAGTTCCAGGGACCACGCTCGTTGTGCTGAGAGGGGACCCAGAGGACCGGTGATGCAGTCTTTTGTTGCCTGCGGTTGCAGGGGGAAGATTTCTTCGGAGCTTCTAGTGCAGAGAGGAGGCAGACTACCCCCACAGCATGCACCACCAGGAAAACAGTCGAGAAGGCGGCAGGATCAGCGATACAAAGTTGCAGTAGTCATCTTTGCTACTTTGTTGCGGTTTTGCAGGTGTCCTGAGCAGTCAGCGGTCGATTCCTTGGTGGAAGGTGAAGAGAGAGATGCAGAGTAACTCTGATGAGCTCTTGCATTCGTTATCTAAAGAATTCCCCAAAGCAGAGACCCTAAACAGCCAGAAAAGGAGGATTGGCTACCTAGGAAGGAGGATAGGCTAGCAACACAGGTAAGAGCCTATCAGAAGGAGTCTCTGACGTCACCTGCTGGCACTGGCCACTCAGAGCAGTCCAGTGTGCCAGCAGCACCTCTGTTTCCAAGATGGCAGAGGTCTGGAGCACACTGGAGGAGCTCTGGGCACCTCCCCTGGGAGGTGCAGGTCAGGGGAGTGGTCACTCCCCTTTCCTTTGTCCAGTTTCGTGCCAGAGCAGGGCTGGGGGATCCCTGAACCGGTGTAGACTGGCTTATGCAGAGATGGCACCATCTGTGACCATCAAAGCATTTCCAGAGGCTGGGGGAGGCTACTCCTCCCCAGCCCTGACACCTTTTTCCAAAGGGAGAGGGTGTAACACCCTCTCTCTGAGGAAGTCCTTTGTTCTGCCTTCCTGGGCCAAGCCTGGCTGGACCCCAGGAGGGCAGAAACCTGTCTGAGGGGTTGGCAGCAGCAGCAGCTGCAGTGAAACCCCAGGAAAGGCAGTTTGGCAGTACACGGTCTGTGCTAGAGACCCCGGGGATCATGGAATTGTCTCCCCAATGCCAGAATGGCATTGGGGTGACAATTCCATGATCTTAGACATGTTACATGGCCATGTTCGGAGTTACCATTGTGACGCTATACATAGGTAGTGACCTATGTATAATGCACGCGTGTAATGGTGTCCCCGCACTCACAAAGTCCGGGGAATTTGCCCTGAACGATGTGGGGGCACCTTGGCTAGTGCCAGGGTGCCCACACACTAAGTAACTTAGCACCCAACCTTTACCAGATAAAGGTTAGACATATAGGTGACTTATAAGTTACTTAAGTGCAGTGGTAAATGGCTGTGAAATAACGTGGACGTTATTTCACTCAGGCTGCAGTGGCAGGCCTGTGTAAGAATTGTCAGAGCTCCATATGGGTGGCAAATGAAATGCTGCAGCCCATAGGGATCTCCTGGAACCCCAATACCCTGGGTACCTCAGTACCATATACTAGGGAATTATAAGGGTGTTCCAGTATGCCAATGTGAATTGGTGAAATTGGTCACTAGCCTGTTAGTGACAATTTGGAAAGAAAAGAGAGAGCATAACCACTGAGGTTCTGGTTAGCAGTGCCTCAGTGAGACAGTTAGTCATCACACACATATACACATGCATATAGGCCACAAACTTATGAGCACTGGGGTCCTGGCTAGCAGGGTCCCAGTGACACATAACAAACATACTTGAAACATAGGGTTTTCACTATGAGCACTGGGCCCTGGCTAGCAGGATCCCAGTGAGACAGTGAAAACACCCTGACATATACTCACAAACAGGCCAAAAGTGGGGGTAACAAGGCTAGAAAGAGGCTACTTTCTCACAGTGTGTTGCCTCCTCTGTCCTTGGTGGTGGTGGTTGTGAAGGGGCAACACACACCTCAGTGTTAGAAGACGTTGGGTCAGACATCCCGGTCGCTGCTCCCTGTGAAGGTCTTAAGGGCGCTACTGCAGCAAGGAGGATCTTCTGGTTCTTGAGAATAGCAGCCACATCACGATGGTAGGCAGCCAGGTCGGCCCTGAGGGGTTCAATGTTGCATTTGTGCACGCGTTGACAGGATTGCTGTTGTAGGTGTTGGGTCAACTGTATTACAGCTGTGCTGATTTCCTTCTGGGTTTTCTGCAGTTCCTGCAAGTTAGATGTTAGGGCTTGCATAGCTGCTGCCTGATCTGCAGATCACATCATGCACAAACGCATCCCCTCAAGGCTGGCTGCCATATTTTTCATCCCCACCCACACCTCCTTGGCCAGCTTCTGCTGTACTCCAACTACAGTTCTCTCAAAGCTAGTGCCAGTGTCATCTGAGTCCTCAGCTGTATTGGAGCTGGCAGGTCTTACAATTGGGGTGGTGGGTGAGTCCTCTGCGATGGCTGCTTGTTCTGTGCTCCTCCTTGTGACAGAAGGTGGGGTCTGGAGGGTTTCAAGGACCTTTTGGATGGTCTCCTGGGGAATGTTTATCGGCTCGTCATCCATGTCATCAGGGAAATCTGGGACAGGCATATCGGCAGGAGATCCATCTTCCTCTGCAATGAAACAGGGTACAATTAGTATGTCTGTGTTGTGGCAATTTTGATGTGACGTGCCTGCCTATTGATGAATTCACTTTGTGATCTTGTTTTGTGTTAATTTCTCCAGTCCTTCAGATGGGCATTCTTCCAGGCCTATGGCCCACCTGTGTGTCACATGAATGTTATTGAGTTATCAGACTTGTCAGCCTCATCGCCTCTAGGTGTTGATTTATGCCAAATAGAGAATTGCCACCTTCTTTTCCTACTCGACCCTCCGTCTACATCCATTCTCATGGTGAGACCTTTCACTGGCTGTGGGTGTACTGATGGCCCTGGCAGCACACTTAACAATCTGGACCTGCCCCAATCTCTGATCGTTCACATCCACTTAAATGTCATTGACATGTGGCATATCCTATGCATGGCAATGTTAAGATCCGATATGGATGTTGACATTGTTAATGTGTCCTGCTGATGTGAATGTGTGTTACATTGGATTGCCCTGATAGTCGTATCAGTGTCCTATTTCATCCTCTGACTGTGCAGGTGTATTTCAGTGACCAGTTACATGTGTCCCCTCCTCAATGCTGTTGTCTTAGCAGTATGACATTTGGGATGTTGCCTTGTTACCCAGGCACAGGATGGACCCTGACATATGAGGCATGGGTGTGTCCTTAGAGTTGTGTAGCTCCTATTGTTGTTTACATTGGCTGATGTTTTGGACAACTATGGGCATTGACATTTGAGAGTACTGGGGCCTTTGTCTTGTTTCTGGGGATTGTTGCAGTTGTCATCCTCACCCCCTAATTTAGGTGTGTATGATCCATGGGGAGGTTACTGCCATTGGCTACTTGAGCTGCACACAGAGCCGAGGTGGTAGTGGCAACTGTTTTCACAGTTACATTCCAGTTGTCGGTATGGCTAGAGGATTGCTAATAGGGCCCTAGTTAATGTAGGGGGTATGTTGGCTGATGTGTGCCAGGATGTCAGTTTGACGTAGTGCCCTTCCCTCCTGTTGTGGCTTTCCCTTTGCTCCATCGTTGGCATGACAGCATGCCCCCATGGGACTGTTGTTGGTGTTGTGTAATGGTGTGCCCCAGGTCTTCTCAGAACGGGCCATGCCCCCCTGCCGTATCCCTTTACCCATGCCACTCCATGTATTAGATGACTTCCATGCATTTAGTGGTCGGTACCCCCCCCCCTCGGTTGTAGATGACATTATTGCATTTTAATTCCCCATGCGACTTACCATGCATGTGTGTTGTTTCCTGGTAGTCTGCTCTGTCCTGTCCTTGAATCCCTGTGGCGATCTCCTCAGGGATGACGGCTGCGACCATCTCCTCCATGTGGTCCAAGGCCTCCTGGTGTGCTGGACTCCCACCTCCAGGCTGCAGTGCTGCCTTCCTGTTCCTGGCCATCTTTTCCTTGGTCCTGCGCTTGCAGTCATGCCAGCGTTTCTTGCACTCGATGACTGTTCTGAGTACTTCAGCCACACTGTTAATTTTGTCGACAATTTGTTGCCATATGGCCTCTCTCCTACTGATTGGCAACTTTGATGTGACAAACAGTTGGTGCTGGTGTTCCGTCACCTCTTTAACCAGAATTTCCTGCTCCTCTGCGCTAAAGCGACACTTTCTTTTCTTCTTAAAAGTCCTGGTTCTTGTGTGGGTCCTCCTGGCTAGTTCCTGGTCTGCTGTCATCTTCCTGGGGTCTGTAGTGGCATCTGGGATCCATTTTGGCTCTCCTCTGGTGAAATGGCTGTGTTCGCAGTTTTTTTTGACGCTATTGCGTCAAAAGAAAAGCGCATATCCGGTTTGTGGTGTCGTAAATCGACCCACAGTCGTTTCCGCTGCGTTAACGTCATTTTCATTTACGACTTGACGCCACGGTGTGCGCCAAAAATAATGACTCCCACCTGTTGTTTGCACCGCCGTGCGTCAAAGTATAAATATGACGCCCGCACGCCGCACCAAATTGGCGTTAGCTGGCGGTAAAATTTTTGACGCAAAACTGCGCCGCCGCAGTTTTGCGTCAAAAAGTATAAATATGGGCCTTAGCCACCCCATAGCTGTTGTGAATCTCAACTGGGGGGGGGGGGAGGTTACTGGTCCAAAGAAAATGGTGGTAGCCACTGAATTACCTGTAGATTGCTTACTAGGCAATGATTTGGAGACATCAGCTTGGGCTGAAGTGGAGTTGGAGGCTCATGCAGCAATGCTGGGCATTCATGGGCATATTTTTGCTTTGACAAGGGTTCAGACCAAAAAGCCAAAAGGACAGGGAAGCTTGGATCCTGGAACAATGGACCAAGTGCTCCCGAAAGCTAGGGGTAGGAAGGATAAATCCTTGCCCACTATCTCTCCTCACCAGACGATTCTCCTATTGAGGATGAGGAATCCTCTCCCTGTGCAGAACCTACACCAGATGAGCTGGCAGCAGACACTGCTGAGCTTTTGGGTGCAGGGGGGCCTGCCAGGGAAGAGCTGAGTGTGGCACAGCAGACCTGTCCCACACTAGAGGGTTTGAGACAGCAATCTGTCAAACAGCAGAATGGGGATGTCAGTGATAGCCATAAGGTATATTGGGAAGACAACCTCCTGTATACTGAGTCAAGGGACCCCAAACCTGGAGCTGCCAGGATATGGTCATCCCTTTGCAGTACAGGGAGTTTCTTCTTACCTTGGCACATGACATTCCTTTGGCTGGGCATTTGGGCCAGAGTAAAACTTGGGACAGGCTTGTTCCCCTGTTTCACTGGCCTCATATGTCAGAGGACACCAAAGAGTTTTGTCGCTCTTGTGTGACCTGCCAAGCCAGTGGCAAGCCAGGTGGCACTCCAAAGGCACCCCTTATTCCACTCCCTGTGGTTGGGGTGCCCTTTGAAAGGTTAGGGGTTGACATAGTTGGCCCCCTTGACCCTCCTACTGCTTCAGGCATTAGGTTTATCCTTGTGGTAGTGGACCATGCCACCAGATATCCTGAAGCAATCCCAGTGGCAAAGGCCCTCCTGGGAATCTTTTCCAGAGTGGGCTTCCCTAACGAAGTGGTGTCAGACAGAGGTAGTAACTTTATGTCTGCATACCTTAAAGCAATGTGGAAGGAGTGTGGTGTAACATACACGTTCACTACTCCTTATCATCCACAAACAAATGGTCTGGTTGAGAGGTTTCATAAAACTCTCAAAAGTATGATAATGGGACTCCCTGAATAACTCAGAAGGAAATGGGATGTCCTGTTACCTTGCCTCCTTTTTGCTTACAGGGAGGTACCCCAAAAAGGAGTGGGCTTTAGCCCCTTTGAACTCCTCTTTGGGCACCCTGTGAGAGGTCCCCTTGCACTTGTTAAGGAGGGTTGGGAACAACCTTTAAAGGCTCCTAAACAGGACAATGTGGACTATGTACTTGGCCTAAGATCAAGAATGAGTACATGAAAAATGCCAGTAAAAACCTTCAGGCCAGCCAGGAGCGGCAAAAGCAATGGCATGAACAGAAGGCTGTCCTGTCCCAGTACCACCCAGGACAGAAGGTGTGGGTATTGGAACCTGTGGGCCCAAGAGCACTCCAGGACAAATGGAGTGGACCCCATCTCACTGTTGAGAAAAAGGGTGAGGTTACCTACTTGGTAGACCTGGGCACTGCCAGGAGTCCCCTTAGGGTGCTTCATGTCAACCGCCTAAAACCCTACTATGACAGGGCTGATCTCACCCTGCTCATGGCAACTGATGAGGGACAGGAAGAAGAGAGTGACCCTCTCACTGATCTCTTCTCCTCCACTGAAGCTGATGGCTTAGTGGAGGGAGTAGTACTTGCAGATTGCCTTCCTGCTGAGCAGAAGGACAACTGTGTAAATCTTTTAAGTCAGTTTTGTGAACTCTTCTCACTGATACCAGGCACCACTACTTGGTGTGAGCATACAATCAACACTGGAGACAGTTTACCTGTCAAAAGTAAGAAGTATAAGCAGCCTGACCATGTCAGGGACTGCATAAAACAAGAGGTACAGAAAATGTTAGATTTAGGAGTGATTGAGCCTTCAGAAAGCCCATGGGCTAGCCCCGTGGTGCTTGTCCCAAAACCTCACAGTAAGGATGGTATAAGAGAGATGAGGTTTTGTGTTGACTATAGAGGGCTCATCCAAGTAACCAAGACAGATGCTCACCCTATACCCAGGGCAGATGAGCTGATAGATACACTGGCGTCTGCCAAGTATCTAAGCACTATTGATTTAACTGCAGGGTATAGGCAGATTAAATTATCAGAAGATGCAAAACCTAAAACTGCATTCTCAACCATTGGAGGGCACTATCAATTCACTGTCATGCCCTTTGGTCTGAAGAATGCACCTGCCACTTTTCAATGGTTGGTGAACACAGTCCTGCAGTGGTTGGAAGCTTTTAGTGCAGCATATCTAGATGATACAGCTGTCTTTAGCTCCACCTGGGATGAGCACCTGGTCCACCTTTGGAAAGTTTTGGTGGCCCTGCAAAAGGCAGGCCTCACTATCAAGGCTTCAAAGTGCCAGATAGGGCAAGGGAAAGTGTTTTATCTGGGCCACCTTGTTGGTGGGGAACAGATTGCACCACTGCAGGGGAAAATCCAGACCATTATGGAATAGGCTCCCCCTACAACTCAAACCCAGGTGAGAGCCTTTTTAGGCCTCCCAGGGTACTATAGGAGGTTCATTAAGAATTATGGCTCCATAGCAGCTCCTCTTAATGACCTCACTAGTGAGAAGATGCCTAAGAAGGTATTGTGGACAGCTAGCTGTCAAAAAGCTTTTGATGAGCTCAAACAGGCCGTGTGCTCTGCACCTGTCCTAAAACGCCCTTGCTAATCCAAAAAGTTCATAGTCCAGACTGATGCTTCTGAATTAGGGGTTGGGGCAGTGCTATCACAGCTTAATACTGAGGGCCAGGATCAAGCTGTTGCTTTCATCAGCAGGAGGTTGACCCCCAGAGAAAAGTGTTGGTCTGCCATAGAGAGGGAGGCCTTTGCTGTGGTCTGGGTACTGAAAAAGTTGAGACCATACCTGTTTGGTACTCACTTTTTGTTCAGCCAGACCACAAACCTCTACTTTGGCTAAAACAAATGAAAGGTGAAAACCCTAAATTGTAGAGGTGGTCCATATCCCTACAGGAAATGGACTATACAGTAGAACATAGACCTGGGAGTACCCACACCAATGCAGATGGACTCTCCAGATATTTCCACTTAGACAATGAAGACTCATCTGGGCAAGGTTAGCCTTATTGTCCCTCGTTTGGGAGGGGTTGTGTAGGAAAGTACCATCTTGCCTGGCATGTTACCCCCATTTTTACTTGTGTGTCAGTTTATTTCTGCCTGTGTCACTGGGATCCTGCTAGCCAGGACCCCAGTGCTCATAGTTTGTGGCCTATATGTGTTCCCTGTGTGGTGGCTAACTGTCTCACTGAGGCTCTGCTAACCATAACCTCAGTGTTTATGCTCTCTCTGCTTTTATAATTGTCACTGCAGGCTAGTGACCATTTTCACCAATTCTGATTGGCACACTGGAACACCCTTATAATTCCCTAGTATACGGTACCTAGGTCCCCAGGGTATTGGGTTTCCAGGAGATCCCTATGGGCTGCAGCATTTCTTTTGCCACCCATAGGGAGCTGAGACAATTCTTACACAGGACAGCCACTGCAGCCTGAGTGAAATAACATCCATGTTATTTCACAGCCATTTTACACTGCACTTAAGTAACTTATAAGTCACCTATATGTCTAACCCTCACTTAGTGAAGTTTAGGTGCAAAGTTACTAAGTGTGAGGGCACCCTGGCACTGGCCAAGGTGCCCCCACATTGTTCAGGGCAATTTCCCAGGACTTTGTGAGTGCGGGGACACCATTACACGTGTGCACTACATATAGGCCAATACCTATATGTAGCTTCACAATGGTAACTCTGAACATGGCCATGTAACATTTCAAGATCATGGAATTGTCACCCCAATACCATTGTGGTATTGGGGTGCCAATCCTATGCATCCCGGGGCTCCAGCATGGACCCCGGGTACTGCCAAACTAGCTCTCTGGGGTTTTCACTACAGCTACCGCTGCTGCCAACCCTCAGACAGGTTTCTGACCTCCTGGGGTCTGGGCAGCCCAGTCCCAGGAAGACAGAACAAAGGATTTCCTCTGAGAGAGGGTGTTACACCCTCTCCCTTTTGGAAATAAATGTTAAGGGCTGGGGAGTGGTAGCCTCCCCCAGCCTCTGGAAATGCTTTGAAGGGCACAGATGGTGCACTCCTTGCATAAGCCAGTCTACACCAGTTCAGGGATCCCCCAGCCCCTGCTCTGGTGCGATACTGGACAAAGGAAAGGGGAGTGACCACTCCCCTGTCCATCACCACCCCAGGGGTGGTTCCCAGAGCTCCTCCAGTGTTTCCCAGACCTCTGCCATCTTGAATGCAGAGGTGTGAGGGCACAATGGGGACCTCTGAGTGGCCAGTGCCAGCAGGTGACGTCAGAGACCACTCCCGATAGGCTCTTACCTGGTTAAGTAGCCAATCCTCCTCTGAGGGCTATTTAGGGTCTCTCCTGTGGGTTTCTCGTCAGATAAGGAATGCAAGAGCTCACCAGAGATCCTCTGCATCTCCCTCTTCAACTTCTGCCAAGGATCGACCTCTGACTGCTCCAGGACGCCTGCAAAACCGCAACAAAGTAGCAAAAAGACGACCAGCAACATTGTAGCGCCTAATCCTCCCGGCTGACGCAGGCACCAAACTTCTGCATCACCGGTCCTCTGGGTCTCCTCTCATCTTGACGAGCGTGGTCCCTGGAACACAGGAGCTGGATACAAGTGACCTCAACAGCCCAGTGGTCCTTCTGTCTAAATTTGGTGGAGGTAAGTCCTTGCCTCCCCACGCCAGACTGTAATCCTTTGTACTGGGTGATCTGCAGCTGCTAGGGCTTCTGCGCACTTTTGCAAGGATTCCTTTGTGCACAGCACAGCCCAGGTCCCCAGCACTCCGTCCTGCATTACTCAACTCGCTGAGTTGACCACCGACTTCGTGGGACCCTCTTTTGTTGTGTTGAGACGACTGCAATGCTCAGATTTCTTGAACACCTCTTCAAGTGCTTCTGCAGGTGCTGCCTGCTTCTGCATGGGGCCTCTCTGTTGCTGAGCGCCGCCTCTGTGTCCTCCTCCAAGGTACGACCTCCTGGTCCTTCCTGGGCCCGGGCAGCACCCATTATTTTTAACTGTGACTCTTGAAGCTAGCAAGGCTTGTTTGCAGTCTTTCTGCGTGAAAACAACTCTGCATCCTCCAGCAGGCCATGGGACATCTTCTGACCAAAGAAGAAGTTCCTGGCAGCTTCAGTTGTTGCAGAATCTTTGGCTTCTTCCACCTGGAGTCAGCCCTTTTACACCTTCATCCGGGGTTTAGTGGGCTCCTGCTCCCCCCCCCCCCCGGACACTTGTGTCTTGTGTGACTCTTAGACTTGGTCCCCTTCCTTTGCAGGTCATCAGGTCCAGGAATCCGTCTTCAGTGCTTTGCAGTCAGTTGTTGCCTTTGCAGAATCACCTGGGGTAGTAGGGTAACTTTACTCCTATTTTTCAGGGTCTTAGGGTGGGGTATCTTGGACACCCTTGGTGTTTTCTTACATTTCCAGAGACCCTCTACACACTACACTAGGCTTGGGGTCCATACATGGTTGGCATTCCACTTTTGGAGTATATGGTTTGTGTTGCCCCTAGGCCTATTGTGTCCTATTGCATTCTATTGTGTTCTACAGTATGTGCACTACTTTTCTAACTGTTTGCTTACCTGATTTTGGTTTGTGTGTATATTTTGTGTATTTTACTTACCTCCTAAGGGAGTATATCCTCTGAGGTACTTTTGGCATATTGTAACTAAAATAAAGTACCTTTATTTTTAGTAACTCTGAGTATTGTGTTTCTTATGATATATTGCTATATGATACGAGTGGTATAGTAGGAGCTTTGCATGTCTCCTAGTTCAGCTTAAGCTGCTCTGCTATAGCTACCTCTATCAGCCTCAGCTGCTAGAACACTACTAATCTACTAATAATGGATAACTGGACCTGGCACAAGGTGTAAGTACCATCAGGTACCCACTATGAGCCAGGCCGTCCTCCTACAACAGTGCCTATAACAACTCTTGACAAGTGACTAGAAGATTACGTGTAACAGTGCCGATCATGACAAGTGACTAGAGAAGCATGTACAACAGTGTCTATTGTGACAAGTGACAACTGACTACAAGACAATATGTAACAGTGCCTACCATGACAGGTTACTACAGGAGCATATGTAACAGTGGCTACCATGATAGATGACGACAGAAGCATGTGTAACAGTGCTTACCATGACAGATGACTACAGACGCATGTGTAACAGTGTCTACCATGACAGGTGACTACAGAAGCATGTGTCACAGTGCCTATCATTACAAGTCACTACAAAAGCATGTGTAACAGTGCCTATCATGACAGGTGACTACAGAAGCATGTGTAACAGTGCCTACCATGACACGTGACTACAGAAGCATGTGCAACAGTGCCTACCATGATAGGTTACTACAGAAGCATGTGTATCAGTGCCTACCATGACAGGTGACTACAGAAGCATGTGTAACAGTGCCTATCATGACACGTGACTACAGAATCATGTGTAATAGTGCCTATTGTGACAGATGACTACAGAAGCATGTGTAACAGTGCCTACCATGATAGGTTACTACAGAAGCATGTGTAACAGTGCCTATTGTGACAGGTGCCTACAGAAGCATGTGTAACAGTGCCTTCCATGACAGGTTACTACAGAAGCATGTGCAACAGTGGCTACCATGATAGGTGACGACAGAAGCATGTGTAACAGTGCCTACAATGACACATGATTTCAGAAGCATGTGTAACAGTGCCTATCATGACAAATCACTACAAAAGCATGTGTAACAGTGCCTATCATGACAGGTGACTACAGAAGCATGTGCAACAGTGCCTACCATGATAGGTTACTACAGAAACATGTCTAACAGTGCCTTCCATGACAGGTTACTACAGAAGCATGTGTAACAGTGCCCATAACGACGCATGACAAGTGACTACAAGATAATATGTAATAGTGCCTACCATGATTGGTTACTACTGAAGCATGTATAAAAGTGCCTATTGTGACAGGTGACTACAGAAGCATGTGTAACAGTGCCTGCCATAACAGGTTACTACAGAAGCATGTGTAACAATGCCTATTGTGACAGGTGACTACAGAAGCATGTGTAATAGTGTATTTCATGACAGGTTACTACAGAAGCATGTGCAACAGTGCCCATAACGACGCATAACAAGTGACTACAAAATTATATGTAACAGTCCCTACTATGATAGGTTACTACAGAAGCATGTGTAACAGTGACTATTGTGACAGGTGACTACAGAAGCATGTGTTACGGTGCCTTCCATGATAGGTTATAACAGAAGCATGTATAACAGTGCCTACCATGACAGGTTACTACATAAGCATGTGTAACGGTGCTCATAACGACACATGACAAGTGACTACAAGATTATATATAACAGTGCCTACCATGATAGGTTACTACAAAAGCATGTGTAAAAGTGTCTATTGTGACAGGTGACTACAGAAGCATGTGTAACAGTGCCTATTGTGACAGGTGACTACAGAAGGATGTGTAACAGTGCCTATTGTGACAGGTGACTACAGAAGGATGTGTAACAGTGCCTATTGTGACAGGTGACTACAGAAGCATGTGTAACAGTGCCTATTGTGACAGGTGACTACAGAAGGATGTGTAACAGTGCCTATTGTGACAGGTGACTACAGAAGCATGTGTAACAGTGCCTATTGTGACAGGTGACTACAGAAGCATGTGTAACAGTGCCTATTGTGACAGGTGACTACAGAAGGATGTGTAACAGTGCCTATTATGACAGGTGACTACAGAAGCATGTGCAACAGTGCCTATTGTGACAGGTGACTACAGAAGCATGTGTAACAGTGCCTATTATGAAAAGTCATTAATTCCAACTGGTCCTAAAGTCCAATACCCAACTGGTGTCACAAGACTTGTCTTGAGGCGTGAGTAACAGTGCCTATAATAACTCATGACAAGTGACTACAAGATTATGGCCCCCATTACAACCCTGGCAGTTGGTGATAAAGTGGCGGTAATACAGCTAACAGGCTGGCGGTAACTACCGCCAAATTATGACCATGGCGGTGAGAACTCTCATAGACAGCCACTTTACCACACCGACCGCCAGGGCGGAAAACACAGCCACCAAGGCGGCAGCCGCCTACATCCAGGCGGAAGTCAATGTTCCGCCCACCATATTATGACCCCTGAAACCGCCACCTTTTCCGGGGCGGTACCAACGACATCAAAAGCCTGGTAGAAACACTGCATAGAAGTCAAAGGACTCACCTTTGGAGACACAGGGAACAACCACGACGCCATGGAGCCCAAGCTGCAAATATCTCCCATAATATTTTATGTCCTGCTCCACCAGGAACATCAATGACGGCGAAGACGACCACGTGAGTAAAGCCGCCTAGCACACAGGGGAGGGGAGGAGGAAAAAGCGAGTGACACACACTCACGCACAACACACACCAATCCCCAACACCATACACACAATCAGATGCAGTAATAAAACATATTTACCCTGTACCCTTCAGGAATAATGCAAGGACAACACGAATAGATGAAAGTGAGTGTAATAAAGTAAATACAGTAAAAATACGTTCATTCCGAAAGTATATACATATGTACATTACAAGGGACACTGCCCAGTCCTCAATGTGCGTGGGCCACAGGGCCACATGACCAAGTCCAAGGCCCCACCTGTCTCCTGCACCAACACGGAGAGAAGACTGCAGGGGCATCAGTTGGAAAGTAGGCAGGCACCTCAGGGGGACAGGGAATGGGGGGGCACCTCAGCCGGCAGATGGAACAAATCCACTGGTACTGGAGGGGGCAACATGCCCTGTGCTTGCTCCTGGGGAGTGAAAGACCACAGTCTCTCGAGTGGGTGACTTGCCTACATGCTCTGGAGGGGACATCATGCCCTGTGCTTCTGATCCGGGGGAGGCTGGGGTGAGTGGGTGGCATACCCACCGGTTCTGGAGGGGGCATCGTGCCCTGTGCTTTTGATCCTCTGGAGTGCAAGGTCACAGTCTCTCGGCTGGGTGCCATACCCACAGGATTTGCAGGGGGCAAGCCGCACAACAGCCCATGGAGGCAGGACTACAGACCGCCCGCTGGCGGTGACGGCTGCTCAGTGGTGGCAGTGATGCTGCTGCAGCCACTGGTGGGGGGAAGCTCCAGCACATCCCCTGCAGCCTCAGATGGCTGCCCACTGGTGCTGATGGAGCTGCTGCTGGTGGTGCTGCTGCTGCTGGTGGCGGTTGTGTGGGGAAGCTCCAGCCCATTCCCGGCAGCCTTGGATGGCTGCCCATTGGTGCTGGTGATGCTGCTGCTGGTGGCAGTGGTGGGGGGAAGCTCCAGACCAATCCCTGCAGCCTCGGATGGCTGCCCACTGGTGCTGGTGGTACTGCTGCTGCTGGTGGAGGTTGTGGGGGGAGGCTCCAGACCATCCCCTGCAGCTTCGGATGGCTGCCCACTGGTGCTAGTTGTGCTGCGGTGGTGTGGAGAAGCTCCAGCCCATCCTCTGCAGCCTTGGATGGCTGCACAACCATGGTTGGTGGTGGGGGCTCCGACTGAGTCCCAGCACCAGGCCCCTTGCCCGTCCTGTCAGTAGATGGGATGGCACCTTGCTCTTCCCGGCAGCACCTGGGGCAGGCTCCTTGCCCCTGCTGGCAGCAGCTGGGAATGGCATCTTGCTCTTCCTGTCAGCAGCTGGGGATGGCAACTTGCCCTTCTTTTCAGCCCTTGGGGCAGATTCCATGCCCTGCTGGGCAGGACTTGGGGATGGCACCCCTTCCTTGAGGCTGCCAGGTGCCCTGGATCCTTTCCCACCACAAGTGGGTGTGGACACTACTGTGCCCGTGGACTGGGTGGCTGAAGTGCTTGTCTGGGTTTTTGCCACCCAGGCAAGACGTGAAGGATGGGGGGGTAGGGCGGAGGTCAATGGTGGAGAGGAAAAGCTGCTTGGGGACACTGGGGTGGGAAGAGGGAGAAGGTTTGGGAGTGGAGGAAGAGGAAGTGGTTGTAGGAGGTGTGCTGATTTTGGGTGCAGGTGCATGGGCTGGATGCTGTTAAGAGGTGGATGGCTGTTGGGTGTCTGAGTGCTTGCGTTTGTGTACCTTGGGAGGGGGACAGACACAGTGGGAGAGGACACAGGGCACATGTGCATGGCTGTTGTAGTGGTGTCTGCAAGTGACGTGTGTGTTCTGCTAGGTGTGGTGGTGATGCTGGTAGTGGATGATGGTGTAGTGCATGCAGGTGTGAGTGTAGATGCAACTGGGAGGGAGGAGGAGGGGGGACAGTGGAGGCAGTGGATGTTGGTATGTCTCTATCTGGATGGTGTTTGTGTGAGTGCCTGTGGGATGATGTGTGGTGTTTGTGTTTGCCATGTCCACTCGTGTGTTGTCCTGTGTGCATGCTCATCTGCCTGTGTGCTTGGGGTAGGTTGGGGTTGAGGGGAATGGGATTAGGAAGAGGAAGTTGGAGGGGGAGGGTGGAAACA
This sequence comes from Pleurodeles waltl, assembly GCF_031143425.1. Taxonomy (NCBI): domain Eukaryota; kingdom Metazoa; phylum Chordata; class Amphibia; order Caudata; family Salamandridae; genus Pleurodeles; species Pleurodeles waltl. Next base: position 1,022,443,686 of record NC_090450.1, on the reverse strand, counting down.
GGGACAATGGCTGCCATCAGAGAGGAGGCCAGAGCCTGGATTGATCTCTTTTGGGCCGCCAAACCAGTGTGAATGCCCTCCAGAAATGCATTTGTCTGTTGCATTTGGGCTGCCAGCCCCTGGATGGCATTTACAATGGTTGACTGCCCTACAGAGATGGATCGCAGGAGGTCAATAGCCTCCTCACTCAGGGCAGCAGGGCTCACTGGGGCAGGGCCAGAGGTGCCTGGGGTGAAGAAGATACCCACCCTCCTGGGTGAGCAGGCACGGGCAACTCGATGAGGGGCTGCTGGGAGGGCGATGCTGGTACAGGGGTGGTGGATATACCGGTTGCTGGGGTGGTCACAGAAGTGTCTGCCACAACCAGGGAGCTTCCATCGGAAGAGGTATCTGTGTCCAAACGGTCCCCTCCTGTCTCTGCCGTGGTGCTCCCCTCACCCTCCATCCCACCGGTTCCCTCACCATTGGTGGACTCAGCCTCCTGGGACCTGCGTGATGCAGCTTCCTCCATCGCCGGTGCCTCTGCTCCTCTGCCAGATGATGCTAATGCACATAAGGACAGGATGGCAAACAAATAGGGGGGGAGAGACAAAGGATACACAGGGTCAATTGCTGCACCAACACCACCGTTGGCATATATACCACACTCACACAGGGAACAGGCCTACGCACTATGCAATTCAGTAACAGTACCTATGCTAGCCTCTAGAGCATGAGGAGGAGCACATCCTGCCAATTGCAGCATACCTGGGACGCACACAGCCCTGTCCAGTAGAGGATACCTACAACTAGGTAGGAGGAATATCACTTCAGAACTCTGCACAACATGGGACCTACTCTGTAATGTCAGGCCTGGCCTAGGGGCACCCACTGACACACATCCCCCACCCAGATACCACCCTACCAGGTGTAATTTGTAATGATGGGCACTGTACTCACCCTCTTGTGGCAGCTGTGATGTCCTCAATCGCCTATCCAGCTCCAGGTAGGCCACCGCCAGTATGTGGGCCATCAGGGGGATCACGGTTCGACGGGCACCCCCTCCGCATTGGGAGGCCATCCCCAGCTGGGACTCCGCCATCTTCCGTGCCCAGCGTCTCAGGTCCTCCCACCGTTTCCGACAGTGGGTGCTCTGCCTGCCGTAGACCCCCAGTGTCCGCATGTCCTTGGTGATGGCACGCCATATACCCTTCTTTTGATGGGTTCTGATCTGCAGAGAAATACACACAGGAAATGGTATCAGTCGGACCGCCCTGGCTGTTACACTTTTGGCCCACCATACTCCCTCACATCGCCATTTGCACACAAAGGCCCCAGCCGCAAGCTGTACGCTGCCCAGGGGACATCCACCAACCCCCCCACACAAGCCCTTCACACACACCACTCCAGTGCATTAATGCCCCATGCATAGTACTCACAGTGTACTCACCTGTTGGTCTGGAGGCCCATACAGCAGTCCGTACTGGGGTAGGACCCCATTCACCAGTCTCTCCATCTCCTCTGAGGTGAAGGCGGGTGCCCTTTCCCCAGTCACACGCGCCATGGTTGGTCCCAGACACATGTCACAGCAGCACATGCAGTGTAGGTCCTCTCTTGTTGAAGGTCAGGTAGCAAGTGAGAGAACAGATAGAAAATGGCGGTGACGTCTTCGGCAGTGCATAACGTCTCCGCCGGCGTACATCACCATTGGCCCCTGTACCCCATAGAGCCCAATGTTATCCAATGAGAAGTTGCACGGCAGTTCCCGACCACCTCCCGCAACAGCGCACAACATCAGCGGAATGATCTCACTTCCACCTGTCCCTCCACACAAGACAGGAAGACACCATTTCAGGGTGGGGGGGCAGGCCCTTGATTATAACTGCGTCAAAGTTCACAATTGGACATACCCCGCATATACATTTAAAATTAACATCATGCATTGTACTGTAGTGGATCCAATGTTCAGTTTGTGACCGGCTCCTCACTCCTGCGTCCCTTAGACTGCAACCTCTGCCGATGAATAGGAGATGGAGACATATCCCTGTGTACCGACCCCTCGTGGACTTGGCAACAATGGAGGACAGGCACATTATCCTCACCTACAGACTTGACAGGGCCACTATAACAGATCTGTGTGCCCAACTGGAGCCTGACCCGGTATCTGCTATCCGTCACCCCATTGGGATTCCCCCTCTTGTGCAAGTTCTATCAGTGCTCCATTTCTTGGCAACTGGTTCTTTCCAAGTGACAGTGGGCTTGGCAGCAGGAATGTCACAGCCAAAGTTCTCAATAGTGCCAACAAGAGTGTTGTCTGCCCTGATTAAACACATGTGCAGCTACATTGTTTTCCCCCAAGTGGAGGATTTGGCCACAATGAAGGCTGACTTCTAAGCAATGGGACATATCCCCAACATAATTGGGGCAATTGATGGAATACATATTGCATTTGTCCCCTCCTGGCAAAATGAACAGGTATTCCGAAATCAAAAAAGCTATCAGTCCATGAATGTCCAGATGGTGTGCCTGGCGAACCAGTACATCTCCCATGTCAATGCTAAATATCCTGGGTCGGTGCATGATGCCTTTATCCTGAGGAATAGCTGTATCCCTAATGTGATTGCCCAACTACAGAGGCACTTGGTGTGGCTGATAGGTGAACCCTTGTTCCAACCCACTAGATGTTGGTGTATGGGTATGGTGTAGGCCATATAGGATGGTGTGTGACTAAATGTTGTCCCTCCATATTTGCATGTGACTCAGGTTACACCAACCGATCATGGCAACTGACCCCTGTGAGGAATCCCAGGACAAGGGCAGAAGAACATTACAATGAGGCACATGGGCGTACAAGAAGGATTATAGAACGTACCTTTGGCCTCCTGAAGGCCAGGTTTCAGTGCCTCCATCTAGCAGGTGGATCTCTGTGCTACTCACCCAAGAAAGTCTTCCAGATCATCGTGGCATGTTGCACAACCTTGCCTAGAGACGCCATGTGCCTTTTCTGCAGAAGGAGGAGGCTGGAGATGGCCATGTGGCAGCAGTGGACCCTGTGGACAGTGAAGATGAGGAGGCAGAGGATGAAGATGAGGACAACAGAACTGCAGTGATCAGTCAGTACCTCCAATAATACACAGGTCGGACAGTAGCACTTCACAAGTCATTGTCTTAATTTTGATTATCTTTGTCACTGGTATGCTGTTATTTCCCAACTTCAATGCCCACTCATTGTACCCTTTGGTAACTCATTTTGCAGATCTTAGTGTCCCACTATCGCTCCTGGTGTGATCACTGCAGCCAACTACAGGTCTTCACAGTGTGAACATTAGTGTACATTTGGAATGCAATGTTTGAATCTGGTTAAACAAATACATACTGAAATCATTTGACATACTCCATACTTGTATTTTTTCAAAGTGTGTTATTGAAGTGCTATGAAGAAAAGGGGACAAGTGCATTGGGCTGGGGTGATGATGGAGGAAAGTCCGGGGTATAGTTTTAGTGTACTTGTAGCACAGTTGCATTGACCAATGGGACATAGGAAGGGGAGCAATGGCAGTTAAAGGTGGACAGGGTGACAGAGTAGGACCCAAGGGTGCCAATCAGGAGAGTCTCATTTCCTGGCGGGGGTCTTGGCAATAATCTCCGGCTTCTGCCTGGATCACAGGGAACGTTTGAGGGTGGTTCTCCTTCTGCAGGGGGGGGGTGCTGGTGGCCTGTTGGTCCTGTGGCGGTGCCTCCTGTCCACTAGCAGCAGCGGAGGTGGAAGGCAGTTCAGATGTCTGGGTAGTGGCAGGGGCCCGCTGTTGTGAGGCTGCCTCTCTCATGATGTTGGCCATGTCTGTCAGCACCCCTGCAGTGGAGACCAGGGTGGTTTTAATGGCCTGTAAGTCCTACTTGATCCCTTGGTACTGTCCCTCCTACAGCCGCCTGTTCTACTGCACGTTGGCCATGATCTGGCCCAGCGTATCCTGGGAATGTTGGTATGCTCCCAGAATCTCGGTGAATGCCTCCTGGAGAGTCGGTTCCCTGATCCTGTCCTCCCCCTGGCGCACAGCAGTCCTCCCAGTTTCCCTGTTGGCATGTGCCTCTGTACCCTGAACTGTGTGCCCACTGCCACTGATCCCAGGTCCCTGATTTTCTTGGGGGCGAGGTGTGCCCTGTGGTCCCTGTTGTGATGGACACACTGCTGATTGACGTGTCCTGGGGACAGAGGTGTTGGTACACTGGGTGGGTGCTGTGGTGGTGTTTCCTGAGGGGGGAGGCTCTGTGGTGGTGTGAGACTGTGGCTGGGTTACCGACTGTCCAGAGGGCCATGATGGGCCAGGTTGGTCATCCAGATCCAGGCATCCAGAGTCGCTGTCACCACTGTGAGCCTCTTCTGTGGGAGGGCTGGATATTGCTGGCAACTCTTCTCCGGTGACATTCGCTGGGGTACCTGTGGGGATGTGAATGCAGTCTTATTGTTTCTGTGTGTGACATATTGTGCATTAGTGGTTTGCCCTCTTTGGTTATCATTGCCCTGGCAGCTTTTCCTTGTTTAAGTTGGTATGTGGTGGGTTAGCTTTGGTGATAGGAGTCCATGCAGGTCTGTGAGTGGTGTCCATGCATTGGTATGGCATGCAGGGTTTGGCATTGGGATGAGAGAGATGTGATGGTGGGGTGTGTGGGAGGTGGTGGAGTGATGGGAGTGAGGGTGAGGGTGGGGGTATGTGATGGAATGCAGGATGTGTGATTGCCAAGACTTGCTCCTCCCATGTTGTTAGTTGTGAGGGAGGAGGTGGGGGTCCACAGCCAGTCCTCTGTACAACGAGTTGGTGTCTTGCTGCTATGGAACATACCTTCCCCTGTAGGTCTTTCCACCTCTTCCTGATGTCATCCCCAGTTCTGGGGTGCTGTCTCACGATTCTCTGCCATAGCTCCATCTTCCTAGGAATGTATATCTGCTGCACCTGTGCTCCAAATAGCTGAGGCTCTACCCAGATGATTTCCTCCACCATGATGCCTAGCTGCTCCTCTGAGAATCGTAGGTGTCTTTGTGGTGCCATGGGTTTGTGTGAGTAGTGTGGGTGAGGGTGTGTAGTGTGATGTGTTGGGGTGTATGATGTAAGGTGGGTGGTGTATAGGGGATGGTGGTGTGTGGGTCTGGTCTTGTCTGTAGTCATGAAGTAATTCTGTTGGCAATGGTTTGTATTTGTAAGGGGATGTGCGTAGTGTGGGTTTTATAGTGGTGTGGGTGTGGTGTGTGTATGGGTGTTAGGTGTGTGTAGTTTGAATTGTCCAACGTGGTGTTGTTTTGTATTGTGTGTGTGTAGTTTGAGCGTGTGGTGTGTACTGCCAATGGTTTACCGGCATTAAATGTCATGGTGATTTGTGGGTCATAATGTGATGGGCGTAGTTCTGTTGGCGTAACGGTGTGTTTTTTTTTACCGCTAGTTTATCACTGACCTTTGGTGTGGCGGACTTGTGTCTGTGGCTGAATATTGACGGATGGTGTATGTGTGTCATAATATGGTGAACGGATATCCGCGACGGAGGCGGTATGTCGGCGGCAGTCAGCATGGTGGTAAGTGGGATTTACGGCCAATGTCATAATGAGGGCCTATATATAACAGTGCCTAGCCTGACAAGTGACTACAAGATTATGTGTAACAGTGCTTATCGTGACAATTGTCTACAAGATTATGTGTAACAGTGCGTATCGTGACCAGTGAATACAAGATTATGGCCCTCATTACAACCCTGGTGGTCCAAGACCACCAGGGCTGTTTTGGCTGAAGCACCGCCAACAGGCTGGCGGTGCTTCAGAGGGGATTACGACCGTAGCGGTAGCACCGCGGTCGCACCGCCGGGGCCGGCGGTTTCCTGCCAAATTTGCCCCACGGTGATAATCCGCCAGGGCAGTGCTGCCCGGGGGATTACAAGTCCCCGATGGCCAGCCTTTCCCTGGCGGTTTGAACCGCCAGGAAAAGGCTGGCGGTACGGGGAGTTGCGGGGCACCTGGGTTACCTATGCAGACAGTGAAAAGCACGACGGGTGCAACTGCACCCGTCGCACGGCCGCAACACCGCCGGCTCCATTTGGAGCCGACTCCTATGTTGTGGCTGAGATCCCCGCTGGGCCGGCGGGGATCTCATAATGACCGCGGCGGGGGTGTGGCTGCATTGGCGGCCCCATGACGGTCAGATCTTGGTGGACAGCTGTAGCTGCCCGCCAAGGTCATAATGAGGGCCTGTGTGTTAAGGTGCCGATTATGACCAGTGACTACAAGATTATGGCCCTCATTCTGACCCTGGCGGTCCTAAACCGCCAGGGCCGCGGGCAACGGAAGCACCGCCAACAGGCTGGCGGTGCTTCATTGCCCATTCTGACCGCGGCGGTAAAGCCGTGGTCAGAAAAGGGGATCCGGCGGCCCCTGGCAGGGCTGAACCTCCATGGGGATTCCGACCCCCTTCCCGCCAGCCTGTTTCTGGCGGTTTTGACCGCCAGGAACAGGATGGCAGGAACGGGTGTCGTGGGGCCCCCTAACAGGGCCCCAGCATGCTTTTCACTGTCTGCAAATCAGACAGTGAAAATCGCGACGGGTGCAACTGCACCCGTCGCACCCCTGCAACACCGCCGGCTCCATTCGGAGCCGGCCTCTGTGTTGCAGGGCCTTTCCCGCTGTGCCGGCGGGTGCTCCTTTGGCGGGCACCCGCCGGCCCAGCGGGAAAGCCAGAATGGCCTCCGCGGTCTTTTGACCGCGGAGCGGCCAAATGGCGGTAACCGCATGGCGGGCGGCTACCGCCGCATGCCGCGGTCAGAATGACCGCCTATGTGTAGCAGTGCCCATCGTGACAAGTAACTACAAGATTATGGTGGTCATTCTGACCCTGGCGGTCTTTGACCGCCAGGGCGGAGGACCGCGGGAGCAGCGCCGACAGGCCGGCGGTGCTCCAATGGGGATTCCGACCGCGGCGGTAAAGCCGCGGTCGGACCGGCACCACTGGCGGGGTCCCGCCAGTGTACCGCCGCCCCATTGAATCCTCCGCGGCGGCGCAGCTTGCTGCACCGCCGCGGGGATTCCGACCCCCCCTACCGCCATCCAGATCCCGGCGGTCCGGATGGCGGTAGGGGGGGTCGCGGGGCCCCTGGGGGCCCCTGCAGTGCCCATGCCACTGGCATGGGCATTGCAGGGGCCCCCGTAAGAGGGCCCCTACATGTATTTCACTGTCTGCTGCGCAGACAGTGAAATACGCGACGGGTGCAACTGCACCCGTCGCACAGCTACCACTCCGCAGGCTCGATTCCGAGCCGGCTTCATCGTGGAAGCCTCTTTCCCGCTGGGCTGGCTGGCGGTCTGAAGGCGACCGCCCGCCAGCCCAGCGGGAAAGTCAGAATTACCGCCGCGGTCTTTCGACCGCGGAACGGTAACCTGACGGCGGGACTTTGGCGGGCGGCCTCCGCCGCCCGCCAAGGTCAGAATGAGGGCCTATGTCTGACAGTGCCCATCGTGCCCAGTGACTACAAGATCATGTGTAATTCCACTTTTTTAGTATATAGTTTGTGTTGCCCCTAGACCTATTTTCTCCCATTGGATTCTATAGGATTTCCTATTGTGTGCACTATCCTATGACTATTTACTTGCCTGATTTTGGTGACTAATGTATATATTGTGTATAATACTTACATCCAGAAGGAGTATTGTCTCTAAGATATTTTTGGTACTGTGTTACCCGAATAAGTACCTTTATTTCTGGTAACACTGAGAATTGTCTTTACTTGTGTATAAGTACTGTGTAACTATAAGTGGTATTGCTGGAGCTTTGCATGTCTCCTAGTTCAGCCTAAGCTGCTCTGCTATAGCTACCTCTATCATTCTAAGCAGCTAGAACACTACTAAATTCACTAACAAGGGATAACTGGACCTCGTGTAAGGTGTAAGTACCCAAGGTACCCACCAGGAACAGGATGGCGGTAGGGGGTGTCAGAATCCCCATGGCGGCGGAGCGCGCTCCGCCGCCATGGAGGATTCTGTAGGGCAGTGGTAAACCGGCGGGAGACCGCCGGTTTACCCTTTCTGGCCACGGCTGAACCGCCGCGGTCAGAATGCCCTTGGGAGCACCGCCAGCCTGTTGGCGGTGCTCCCGTGGTCGGTGACCCTGGCGGTCACCGGCCGACAGGGTCAGAATGACCCCCATTGTGTAACAGTGTCTATCGTGACCAGTGACTACAAGGTTATGTCTGACAGTGCCTATCGTGACCAGTGACTATGAGATTATGGCCCTCATTCTGACCCTGGCGGTCGGTGATAAAGCGGCGGCCAACCCGCCAACAGGCCGGCGGTCCAAAATATGCAATTCTGACCCTGGCGGGAACCGCCAACACAGCCCGCCGCATTAACACTCCGCCCGCCACGGCGGAACAAACAAACAGCGCGGCGGTCCCCGCCAACAGCCAGGCGGCAGACAATGTACCGCCCACCCTATCACGACCCACCAATCCGCCACCTTTTCCGGGGCGGGAGCACCGCCGATAAAAACACGGCGGAAACAGACTACGAACGGGAAAACGCTCACCTCCACATACACCACGCGAGATTCCGGCAGTATGGAACCCGAGTTGCAGGTCATCCCCGCACTCCTATACCTGCTCCTGTACCAGGAGCACGCCCGGCGGCGCGGAAGACATCGGTGAGTACTGCACCTACGACACAGGGGAGGGCAAAGATTACCGGCACACACCCACCCACCCACACCCACTACAACACACACATCAATGCATTCCTACAGATCACTGTCACAACCCACAAACCCCCCCCTCCCGAAATTATGCAAAGACCAAAAGAAGAGATCTCAAACGGGCAGATATATTGAAAAATGGACAGCAGTAATCCAAATAAATAAATAAACTATGTACAAAATATATACATCTACTAAATGTAGTCCAACCACTGTCCGTGGACCACAGGGGTCCTGAGCAAAGGGGCAAGGCCCAGTCCCACGACAAGAACTCCACGGAGAGAAAACTGCAGGGGCATCAGAAAGAAAAAAGGACAGGCACCTCAGGGGGAAGGGAAGGGGGGGCACCTCAGCCACTTGAGTACACGACGCCAGATCCACGAGGGGACTCCATGACCACTGGCCCTTCCTGGGGAGAGCAAAGCCACAGTCCAAACAGTCCATACAGTGGGTGGCCTGCCCACTGGGCCATCCTGGGGAGAGCAAAGCCACAGTCCATACAGTCCATACAGCGGGTGGCCTGCCCACTGGGCCATCCTGGGGAGAGCAAAGCCACAGTCCAAACAGTCCATACAGTGGGTGGCCTGCCCACTGGGCCATCCTGGGGAGAGCAAAGCCACAGTCCATACAGTCCATACAGTGGGTGGCCTGCCCACTGGGCCATCCTGGGGAGAGCAAAGCCACAGTCCAAACAGTCCATACAGTGGGTGGCCTGCCCACTGGGCCATCCTGGGGAGAGCAAAGCCACAGTCCATACAGTCCATACAGTGGGTGGCCTGCCCACTGGGCCATCCTGGGGAGAGCAAAGCCACAGTCCAAGCAGTCCATAACAGACTCCACTGCCACTGGAGGAGGCATGTTGGCCAGAGGACATCCTGCAGCCCTGCCAGAGACAGATCCTGCCCTGCCACGTCTGCCAAAGGGCCAGCGGTTCCTGCCTTGAAGGGCCCAGTTCAGCGGTTCTTGCCGTGAAGGGCCCAGTTCAGCGGTTCTTGAGACGGCGGGCCCCAGCGGAGCGGTGCTGGAGACGGCGGGGCCCAGTTCAGCGGTTCTTGCCTTGAAGGGCCCAGTTCAGCGGTTCTTGCCGTGAAGGGCCCAGTTCAGCGGTTCTTGAGACGGCGGGCCCCAGCGGAGCGGTGCTGGAGACGGCGGGGCCCTGTTCAGCGGTTCTTGCCTTGAAGGGCCCAGTTCAGCGGTTCTTGCCGTGAAGGGCCCAGTTCAGCGGTTCTTGCCGTGAAGGGCCCAGTTCAGCGGTTCTTCAGACGGCGGGCCCCAGCGGAGCGGTGCTGGAGACGGCGGGGCCCTGTTCAGCGGTTCTTGCCTTGAAGGGCCCAGTTCAGCGGTTCTTGCCTTGAAGGGCCCAGTTCAGCGGTTCTTGCCTTGAAGGGCCCAGTTCAGCGGTTCTTGCCTTGAAGGGCCCAGTTCAGCGGTTCTTGAGACGGCGGGCCCCAGCGGAGCGGTGCTGGAGACGGCGGGGCCCTGTTCAGCGGTTCTTGCCTGGAAGGGCCCAGTTCAGCGGTTCTTGCCTTGAAGGGCCCAGTTCAGCGGTTCTTGCCTTGAAGGTCCCAGTTCAGCGGTTCTTGCCTTGAAGGGCCCAGTTCAGCGGTTCTTGAGACGGCGGGCCCCAGCGGAGCGGTGCTGGAGACGGCGGGGCCCAGTTCAGCGGTTCTTGCCTTGAAGGGCCCAGTTCAGCGGTTCTTGAGACGGCGGGCCCCAGCGGAGCGGTGCTGGAGACGGCGGGGCCCAGTTCAGCGGTTCTTGCCTTGAAGGTCCCAGTTCAGCGGTTCTTGCCGTGAAGCGCCCAGTTCAGCGGTTCTTGAGACGGCGGGCCCCAGCGGAGCGGTGCTGGAGACGGCGGCCATTCTATGGCCAACTGCTCATTGCCTGGTGGTTCCCTCCTGGGCAGCGGGGATGGTGCTCCTTCAATGCCCACCTGGGCTGTGGGTGGTGGGGCCCTCCTGGCCAGCTGGGCTGGGTCCTCCCTGGGCAGCGGCTATGGGGGTGGTGGGCTCTCCCGGGGCAGCTGTGCCGGTTCCTCCCGGGGCAGCGGCTATGGGGGTTGCGGGCTCCTCCTGGGCAGCTGTGACGGGTCCTCCATGGGCAGCAGGCCTGCTGCCTGACTTCTCCGCCTTGCTGCCCTTGCCCTCCTTAGTCGGGAGTCTGTGGCCCTTTCCTCCCTTTGGAGTTGTGGCTGTTGACGGTGGCTGGCTAGTGTCCTGGGGGGATATCGAATCCGGGCTCCGGCGGCGGCCCTTCCGCCTTCTGCTCCTCTTCCCAGGGGGTGGGCTGGCTGTCCCCTTGCTGCTGGGCGAAGATCCAGACCTGTGGGCTGGTGGGCTCCAATACCCCTGCACCCTTGTCAAGGGGGCTGCAGGGCTGGTGGTGGCTGAGGTGCTCTTTTTACCCCGACGAGAAGGAGGGGGGGGGCTCAGGGTCAGGAAAGAAGGTAGCAGTAGAGAGATAGATTTTCTTGGGACAATGGAGAGTGGAAGGTACAGTGGGTATGGGAGTGGAGGGAGAGGATGTGGTTGTAGGCGAGACAAGTTTGCTGTCTTTGGGTGCAGGTGCAGGAGCGGGAGGCTGTCGTGAGGTGGATGGCTGTTGGGTGGGTGGGTGGCTGCGTTTGTGTGGTGTGGAAGAGGGGGTGACAGACACAGTGGGAGAGGACACAGGGGACGTGTAAATGGCAGTGGGGGTGGTGACTGCACGTGTGCGGACTGGAGTGGAGGGTATGCTGGTGATGGAAACACTGGCTGATGGTGAGGTGAATGAAGGTGTGAGTGTAGACGTCACAGGGAGGGAGGAGGGAGACGAGGAGGTGGGGGTCACAGAGGTGGTAGTGACTGTTGGCATGTCTGCATCGGAATGTTGCTTGTGTGAATGTCTGCGTGATCTGTGGTGCTTATGTTTGGATGAGCTGCTCTTGGGTGTTGAGGTGTGTGCAGGCTGGTCTGATGGTGTGGGTGGGACAGGCAGAGGAACAGGAGACTGGGAGGAGGGAGTTAGTAGAGGGAGGCAGGAGACAGGGACAATGGCTGCCGTCAGTGCTGAGGCCAGAGCCTGGAACGATCGCTGATGGGCAGCCTGACCCGAATGAATGCCCTCCAGGTACGCATTGCTGCGATGAACCTCCCTCTCCACCCCCTGGATGGCATTCAAAAGGGTAGTCTGCCCAACAATGAGCGTTCGGAGGAGGTCAATGACCTCCTCACTGAGGGCAGCGGGGGTAACAGAGGCAGGGCCTGAGGTGCCTGGGGCGAAGGAGATGCCCGGCTTCCTGGCAGAGCGGGCACGGGGCGAACGCTGAGGGGCTGCTGGGAGGGCGGAGATGGTGCGCTGGGTGGCGGCTGTACCTGTAATGGCGGGGGGCACGGATGGAGCCACCCCCGCAAGGGAGCTCCCTTCCGAGGACGTGTCCGTGTCGCTGCAGGGTCCAGTCGTCCCCGTCGTGGAGCTCCCCTCGCCCTCCGTCTCACTGGTCCAGTCAGACTCTGTGGCATGGCCCTCCTGGGCCATGTGAGATGCAGCTCCCTCCTGCCCCGATGCCACTTCTCCTCCGCCTGATGATGCTGATGCACACAAGCACAGAAGGACAAACAAAAAGGGGGGGGGGAGAGAGAAATAAAGAGATTTTGAGTACATGGATCACCGGTACAGTTAGCGGACATGACAGACACAGATGCCCCCTGCACTAAGTTGCGCACTTGGGGTCCGCTACGCATTCCGTGGAACATGCCCTACACGCCTAGAGTTGACAACTGCACCCATGGATGACACGGCCCAGGGATGGCTGTACTGACACACTACTGAGGGTGGTGGCTGGGGACACAGGGGCTTACGGGGGTGCCCAGCCTACAGATATCGCCCTGGCCTAGGGGGACCCACAGCCCTCCTCCCCCACCCAGACACCTCCACTGCGCGACAACAGAGTAGATGATGCTTGTACTCACCCCCTTGTGTCTGCTGTGCTGCCCTCACGCGCCCATCCAAATCAGGGTAGGCCACCGCCAGGATCCGGAACATCAGGGGGGTCAGTTCACGGCAGGCACCCCGCCTACGTTGGGAGGCCATCCCCAGCAGAGACTCGGCGGTCTTCTTGGTCCCGCGGCGGATGTCCTCCCACCTCTTGCGGCAGTGGGTGCCCCGTCGATGGTGGACCCCCAGGGTCCGGACTTCCTTGGCGATGGCACGCCAAATCCCGATCTTCTCATGGGCGCGGACCTATGTGACACGTACAGGGAGGGAGAAATACCACGTTCAAGTTTGTCTGCATTATCGTTGCCAGTGGCCCAACGCCCCCCATCCCCGCCAGGCCCCCCGCCAGGCCCAACATGCCCCCCATCCCCGCCAGGCCCCCGGCCAGGCCCCCCACCAGGCCCAACATGCCCCCCATCCCCGCCAGGCCCCCCGCCAGGCCCCCCGCCAGGCCCCCCGCCAGGCCCAACATGCCCCCCATCCCCGCCAGGCCCCCCGCCAGGCCCAACATGCCCCCCATCCCCGCCAGGCCCCCTGCCAGGCCCCCCGCCAGGCCCAACATGCCCCCCATCCCCGCCAGGCCCCCGCCAGGCCCTCCGCCAGGCCCAACATGCCCCCCATCCCCGCCAGTCCCCCCGCCAGGCCCCCAAGCCAGCCAGTGGCCCCAAATCCATATTGAATTAAACTCACTTGTTGGTCTGGAGGACCGTAGAGTAGCGCATACTGGGGGAGGACCCCATCCACAAGTTTCTCCAACTCCTCTCCAGTGAAGGCAGGGGCCCTTTCCCCAGTCGCAGCAGCCATTGTCCCTTCCAGACCGAGGTCACAGCAGCACTTGCAGTATAGGTCCTCTCCTGTGAAAGTTCAAGTCGCAAGTGGATAAGTAGATAGGAAATGGCGGTCACGTCCGCGGCGGTGCGTACCGCGGCGGTGCGTCCTGCCACCGCCGGCGCCCTTCGCCATTGGCTCCTGAAACCCATAGGCTTCAATGTTAACCAATGCGGCTTCGCGCCGCGGTCTTCACCCGCCGACCGCCGCGGTGTGCCACGCCAGCGCATTGACCTCACATCCCATTGTCACACTTCACAGGTCAGGCAGCCGCCATTTCGAGGGTCCACATGGCTCAATTTCAACTGCGTCACACAGGCCTAGGCCTTGCATAGCCACTCAGACACGCCATTCACTGCATAGAGAATCGTTTACTGTGCAAGCTGTGAGTACGTACCTGTGGGTTGCTTGACTCTGTGCTCCATGTTGTCCTTCCTAGGCACCGTCCGCTGGGTTTGGCGAGGAGACGGATGAATCCTCCCGTGTACCGACCGCTGGTGGACCTGTCGACAATGGAAGAACGCCACATTATCCTGACCTACCGGCTTGACCGTGCCACTATACATGAACTGTGTGCCCAGCTGGAGCCCGACCTGATGTCCCCCATCCGCCAACCCACAGGGATTCCCCCTCTGGTGCAGGTCCTGTCAGTACTCCATTTCCTGGCAAGTGGGTCATTTCAGACAACAGTGGGAATTGCTTCTGGGATGTCTCAGCCCATGTTTTCGAAGGTGTTATCCAGAGTGTTGTCTGCCCTGATGAAATACGTGAGGAGCTACATCATTTTCCCTGAGGTGGGCGAATTGGCTACAGTGAAGGGTGATTTCTACGCCCTTGGACATATTCCCAACGTCATTGGTGCCATTGATGGGACCCATGTGGCTTTGGTTCCCCCAAGAGACAGGGAGCAGGTGTACAGGAACAGAAAAAGTTACCATTCCATGAACATCCAGGTGGTGTGTTTGGCTGACCAGTACATCTCGCATGTAAATGCCAAGTTCCCTGGGTCAGTGCATGACTCCTTCATCCTGAGGAATAGCAGCATCCCTTACATGATGGAACAGCTAGAGAGACACCGTGTATGGCTATTGGGGGACTCTGGGTACCCCAACCTGTCGTGGCTACTGACCCCAGTAAGGAATCCCCGGACCAGGGCAGAGGAACGGTACAATGAGGCCCATGGGCGTACTAGGAGGGTGATCGAACGCACCTTTGGCATCCTAAAGGCCAGGTTTAGGTGCCTGCATATGACAGGTGGATCCCTAATGTACTCACCTAAGAAGGTGTGTCACATCACCGTGGCCTGCTGCATGCTTCACAACCTGGCTTTGCGCCGCCAGGTGCCTTTCCTGCAGGAGGATGGTCGAGACGGTGGTGTAGTGGCAGCTGTGGAACCTGTGGAGAGTGACGAGGAGGAAGACGACGGGGCTGAAACAGACAACAGGGACAGAATCATTGAACAGTACTTCCAATAGGACACAGGTAACAATTCAAACATAATTTAGTGAATGTGAACTACTCTCCTGCATCTCTGCTGCCTGTCTATTTGCCCCAGTGTATGATGACTGAGTTGTGGCTTTTCCCTCCCTATTTCAGATCTGGGGTCCCCACTACGAGTCCTGTGCTTCGTTTCCCCATGGACTACAGCTTTGTGGCAGCTGTTTGTTGACTTCACTATGTACAAGGACATATTTGCAATGTCATGTCAATTACAATATTTTGAAATCACAGCCAGACTCCAGATAGTTTTGTGCTAAATGGGTGTTTATTTAAGTGCTCAAAATGGGATGGGTGGTTTCAAGTGGGTGGGGGCTATGGTGAAGGAATGTCCATGGCAGAGTCCAGAGTAACAGTCACACAGGTGCATTGTCCAGAGGCCTGTGGAGAGATGGAGCATGGGCAGTTCAAGGATGGACAGGGTGACAATGTGGGACAGTGGGATGACATCAGGTGGTATCCTTTGCTGGCGGGGGTCTTGACATCCTACTCTGTCTTCTTGCGAGATCTCAGGGCCCTCTTGCGGGGTGGTTCTTCTCCTGCAGGAGGTGGGGGTCTGGTGGGCTGCTGTTGTGCGGGGGCCTCCTGACCACTAGCGCCGGCGGAGGTGGTTGGCTGTTCTTGGTCCAGGCTAGTGGCAGGGGCCCTTTGTTGGTGTTGAGTGTCCGTCCTGGTGTTGATGAGGTCCTGCAGCAGCCCGACCATGGTAACCAGGGTGGAGGTGAGGGATCTGATGTCCTCCCTGTACCCCCAATAGTGTTCCTCCTGCAGTACCTGGATCTCCTGGAACCGGGCCAGTACCGTCGCCATCGTCTCCTGGGAGCGGTTGTATGCTCCCATGATGGTGGTGAGGGCCTCGTGGAGAGTGGGTTCCCTGGGCCCGTCCCCCCCCTGTCGCACAGCTGCCCTCCGAGTTGCCCTGTTTCCCTGGGCCTCTGCCCCCTGGCCGGTGTGCCCACTACCACTGCCCCCAGGTCCCTGTTGTTGTTGGGGTGGTGGGTTATCCTGGGTGCCCTGTAGTGGTAGACACACCGCAGATTGACGCGCCCTGGAGACAGAGGCATGGGCCCGCTGGGTGGGAGCTGTGCTGGTGTTCCCAGAGGGGTTTGGGTCTGTGGTGGCCTGTGGCTGTCTGAGGGGAACCGACTGTCCAGAGGTCCCCGATGGTCCGGGCTGGTCATCGGTGTCCAGGTTGACAGAGCTGCTGTCATCGCTGACGGCCTCTTGGGTGGGGGGTGTGGAGAATTCTGGGCCCTCCGTGGCGGTGTGTTGGCGGTCGGGTCCTGCAGGGGTATAGAGGTATGGTTATAGTTTCAATGTGTGGCATATGGGTGTATCTGTGGGTTCCCGTGTCCCCAAGTGCTGGCATTCGTGTGTGGGGGCTTTGGTGAGGGTGGCTTGTGGGGGGGATGTGTATATGCATTGGGCATGCTTTGGTGATGGGTGTCCATGCTTAGTGGACGCATGCAGGCCTAGGTTTTGGGATGTGTGGGTTGTGATGGTGAGACATTGGCAGGGAATAGGTGTGCTGGGGGTGGGGGTGAGGATGGTGGTGGGGGTGAGGATGGTGGTGGGGGTGAGGGTGAGGGTGGGGGTGAGGATGGGGGTGGGGGTGAGGGTGGGGTTCGAGGATGGGGGTGAGGGTTGGGGTATGATTTGGCATGCAGGTGGGGGGGAAGCAGTAGTGAAGCTTCAACTTACCAGTGTCCATTCCTCCGCCGACTCCTGCGAGGCCGTCAGGATGCAGGATGTTCAAGACTTCCTCCTCCCATGTTGTAAATTGTGGGGGTTGAGGTGGGGGTCCTCCGCCAGACTTCTGCACGGCGATGTTGTGCCTGGATACCATGGAACGCACCTTCCCCCGTAGGTCGTTCCATCGCTTCCTGATGTCTTCCCGATTTCTGGGGTGCTGTCCCACAGCGTTGACCCTGTCGACAATCCTCTGCCATAGCTCCGTCCTCCGGGCAATGCTGGTGTATTGGACCTGTGTGCCGAAGAGCTGGGGCTCTACCCGAACGATTTCCTCCACCATGACCCTGAGTTCTTCGTCTGAGAAGCGGGGCTGTCTTTGGGGTGCCATGGAGTGGTGTGTATGATGTGTGGGGTGGAGTATGTGTAGTTAAGTGTGTTGAGTGTGGTGGTGTGTGTTGTTTTGTGTGTGGATATTGTGTGGGTGATGGTGTAGTGTGCCTCTGTGTGATGGTATTCTGTGTTCGATGATGTGTCTCTCGGTGCTTCTTTCTGAATTTTTTGTCGTAGGGGTTTGTGGGTGATGTGGGTGTGTGTTTTATATTGTATTGTGTGTGTGGGAGTGGTGTGTGTATGTGTATCAGGTGTGTGGAATTCAAATCGGCCAATGTGGCTGAGTTTTGTTCGTTTGTGTGTATTCTGACCGCGGCGGTGTGTACCGCCAATGGAAAACCGCGTTTGAATGACCGCCGCGTGGATTCGTGGGTCGTAATGGCATGGGCGTATTTCTGTTGGCGTGACGGTGGAGGTTTGGTCACCTCCACTTTTCCGCCGACCGCTGGTCTGGCGGTCTGTTGTGGCTGTCGGATTTTCGGAGGTTTGGCTGCTGCGGGTCAGAATGACCGTGGCGGGTTACCGCGACCGCAGCGGAATTATGGAGGATTTCTGAACGGCGGTGGGCGCCTTTTACCGCCGAGGTCAGAATGACCACCTATGTGTAACAGTGCCTATTATGACCAGTGGCTACAAGATTATGGCCCTCATTCCGACATTGGCCGGCGGCGGTCGCCGCCGGCCTGTCGGGGGCCGCCAGAATACCGTTCCGCGGTCGAAAGACCGCGGCGGTGATTCTGACTTTCCCGCTGGGCTGGCGGGCGGCCGCCTTCAGGCCGCCCGCCAGCCCAGCGGGAAAGAGGCTTCCACGATGAAGCCGGCTCGGAATCGAGCCGGCGGAGTGGAAGCTGTGCGACGGGTGCAGTTGCACCCGTCGCGTATTTCACTGTCTGCAAAGCAGACAGTGAAATACATTTAGGGGCCCTCTTACGGGGGCCCCTGCAGTGCCCATGCCAGGGGCCCCGCGACCCCCCCTACCGCCATCCGGTTCCCGGCAGGAGAACCGCCTGGAACTGGATGGCGGTAGGGGGGGTCAGAATCCCCTCGGCGGCGCAGCTAGCTGCGCCGCCTTGGAGGATTCCTATGGGCGGCGGTACACTGGCGGGAGACCGCCAGTGTTGCCGGTCCGACCGCGGCTTTACCGCCGCGGTCGGAATGCCCATTGGAGCACCGCCGGCCTGTCGGCGGTGCTCCCGCAGTCCTCCACCCTGGCGGTTTGAAACCACCAGGGTCGGAATGAGGGCCTATGTGTAACAGTGCCTATCATCACAAGTGACTACAAGATTATCTCTGACAGTGCCTACCGTGACCAGTGGCTACAAGATTATGTGTAACAGTTCCTGCTGTGACCATCGACTACAAGGTTATGTCTGACAGTGCATATCGTGACCAGTGACTACAAGATTATGGGGGTGATTCGGGAACCGCCAGAAGACCGCCGCAGCGGTCATTCTGGGTTTCCCACTGGGCTGGCGGGTGACCGCCAAAAGGCCGCCCGCCAGCCCAGCGGGAAACACCCTTCCACGAGGAAGCCGGCTCCGAATGGAGCCGGCGGAGTGGAAGGGGTGCGACGGGTGCAGTAGCACCCGTCGCGAATTTCAGTGTCTGCTAAGCAGACACTGAAATTCTAAGTGGGGCCCTCTTACGGGGGCCCCTGCAGTGCCCATGCCATTGGCATGGGCACTGCAACGGCCCCCAGGGGCCCCACGACACCCCATACCGCCATCCTGTTTCTGGCGGCCGAAACCCCCAGGAACAGGATGGCGGTATGGGGGTCGGAATCCCCATGGCGGCGCAGCAAGCTGCGCCGCCATGGAGGATTCCCCTGGGCAGCGGAAAGCCGGCGGTACACCGCCGACTTTCCGTTTCTGGCCGCGACTGTACCGCCGCGGTCAGAATGCCCAAAGGAGCACCGCCAGCCTATTGGCGGTGCTCCCGCGGACCACGGCCCTGTCGGTTTTTACCGCCAGGGTCAGAATGACCGCCTATGTGTAACAGTGCCTATCGTGATCAGTGATTAAAAGATTATGGTGGTCATTACAACCCTGGCGGTCGGTGTTAAAGCGGCGATAAGACCGCCAACAGGCCGGTGGTAAAAATTTAGCAATTACGACCGTGGTGGAAACCGCCAACAAAGACAGCCACTTTAACACTCCGACCACCACGGTGGTACAAACAAACAGCGCGGCGGACACCGCCAACAGACAGTCGGACGACAAAGTACCGCCCACAGTATCACAACAGGCCAATCCGCCACTTTTTCCGGGGCGGATTCACCGTGGATAAAAACACGACGGAAACAGTATTCCGAAGGGAAAACGCTCACCTCTACACACCCCACAAGGAACTAGGACACCATGGAGCCGGAACTCCAAATTCTCCCTGCGATAGTCTTCCTGCCCCTCTACTAGGAGCACGAACGCCGGCGGCGAAGACCAAAGTGAGTACTGCACCTACGACACAGGGGAGGGGAGGGAAAAAACAGGGACACACACACGCAACACCCCCACCCTCACCCACTACAACACACACACAAGTACATGTTGATACATTACAGTTACACCCCCTAAACCCCCCTGGAAGAATGCAAAGACAAAAGGAAATTAGTGGAACCATCGGAATATATTCAAATCAAGTATGCAAAAATATATATATACACCATTGACAAAATATACACCAAGCATAGTAGTCCAGGTAGTGCTCCAATTAAGTCCGTGGAACACTGGGCCCACACGGTATGGGTGAGCCCCACACAAGATCCCCGACCAAGACGGAGAGAACACTGCAGGGGCATCAGAGAGCAAGGAAACAGGCATCTCAGGGGGAGGGAAAGGGGAGGCACCTCAGCCGGTTGAGTGAACATCGCCAAATCCACGAGAGGGCCACATGCCCACCGTTCAATCCTGGGGAGTGCAAAGCCACAGTCTCTCAAGTCTCTACAGTGGGTGGGTTGCCCACTGCATTATCCTGGGGACTGCAAAGCCACAGTCTCTCAAGTCTCTACAGTGGGTGGGTTGCCCACTACCATATCCTGGGGAGTGCAAAGCCACAGTCTCTCAAGTCTCTACAGTGGGTGGGTTGCCCACTGCATTATCCTGGGGAGTGCAAAGCCACAGTCTCTCAAGTCTCTACAGTGGGTGGGTTGCCCACTGCCATATCCTGGGGAGTGCAAAGCCACAGTCTCTCAAGTCTCTACAGTGGGTGGGTTGCCCACTCCCATATCCTGGGGAGTGCAAAGCCACAGTCTCTCAAGTGGAAAACAGTCTCCACTGGTTCTGAAGGAGGCATGGTGCCCAGAGTGCTTCATCCTGCTAAGTACAGAGGTAGTGGATGTATCTCTCCACTGGTTCTGGAGGGGGCATGGTGCCCAGACTGCTTCATCCTGCTAAGGACAGAGGTAGTGGATGTATCTCTCCACTGGTTCTGGAGGGGGCATGGTGCCCAGAGTGCTTCATTCTGCCTGTGACGGACTCAGTAGCGTCAGTGCCCTTGGCGCTCATGGGCCAGCCTTGCTTGAGACGGCGGTGCCCTGTTCAGTGGTGCTTGAGACAGCGGTGCCCTGTTTAGCGGTGCTTGAGACGGAGGTGCCCTGTTCAGTGGTGCTTGAGACGGCGGTGCCCTGTTCAGCGGTGCTTGAGACGGCGGTGCCCTGTTCAGCGGTGCTTGGAGCGGCGGGCTCCTTTGCAGTGACTCAGCTGCTGGCGGTCCTCTCTGTCCGAGCAGGGCTTGTGCTGGCCGTCCTCTCTGTCCCAGCGGGGATTGTGCTGGCGGTCCTCTCTAGCCCAGCGGGGCTTGTGCTGGCGGTCCTCTCTAGCCCAGCGGGGCTTGTGCTGGTGGTCCTCTCTAGCCCGGCTTGTGCTGGCGGTCCTCTCTGTCCCAGCGGGGCTTGTGCTGGCGGTCCTCTCTGTCCCAGCGGGGCTTGTGCTGGCGGTCCTCTCTAGCCCAGCGGGGATAATGGCTGTGGCCTCCTGGTCAGCGGCTCCTGGTCAGCGGGGATGATGGCTGTGGCCTCCTGGGCAGCGGGGATGAGGCTGTGGCCTCCTGGGCAGCGGGATGACGGCTGTGGCCTCCTGGGCAGCGGGGATGATGGCGGTCTCCTCCGCTGTGCTGCTCTTCCAAGACTTTCCTGCTTTCTTGTGGCCCTTCCCCACCTTGGAAGGTGTCGCAGCTGACTCCACACTCCCACCGGGACCCCTGGGAGCGGCTTTGGTGGCTGGAGTCTTCCCCCTCTCCCACCGGGCAATGGCCAACTTCTGATGCTTCACAGGTGGGGGACTGTCTGTGCTGTGGATCCGTGCCAGACTGGCTGCCCTGGTGGCCGGTGCACTCCATATTCCGGTGACAACAGGCACCACTGGTCCCGGAGATGTTGTGGCTGAGGTGCTAATTTGGGACCTAGGAGATGGACGGGGTGGGGGAGGTGTGGAAAAGAGGTCAAGGTTGGACAGGAAAAGTTTTTGGGAGACACTGGGATGGGTAGCTGGAGGGGGTATGGGCGTGAAGGAAGAGGTTGTGGTTGTAGGAGGTGTTTGCTCACTTTGGGTGAAGGTGCATGCGCTGGAGGCTGTCGTGAGGTGGATGGCTGTTGGGTGGGTGTGTGCCTGCATTTGTGTATCTTGGGAGGTGGCGTCACAGACACACTGGGAGACGACACAGGGGACGTGTGAATGGTAGTGGGGGTGGTGACTGCACGTGAGCGGGGTGTGGTGGTGGGTGTGCTGGTGATGGCAGTAGTGGCTGTAGATGTAGTGTATGCAGGTGTAAGTGTAGACAAGACTGGGAGGGAGGAGGGAGACGAGGAGGAGGGGGATGTTGGTGTGTGTGCATGTGTGTGATGCTTGCGTGTGTGCCTGTGGGATGTGTGGTGCTTATTTTTGCCTGAGCTTCCCTTGTGTGTTGACGTGTGTGCATGCTGGTCTAGAGGTGTGCTTGATATAGGCTGGGGTACAGGGGATAAGGTCTGGGTGGAGGAAGTTGGAGGGGGAGGCTAGACACAGGGACAATGGCTGCCATCAGTGCTGAGGCCAGAGTCTGAAAAGCTCGCTGAAGGGCCACCTGACCAGAATGAATGACCTCCAGGAATGCATTGGTTTGTTGCAACTGCCTTTCGACAACCTGGATGGCATTCAAAATGGTAGACTGCTCAACAGTGAGGGACTTGAGGAGGTCAATGGCCTCCTGACTGAGGGCAGCAGGGGTGACTGGGGCAGGGCCTGAGGTGCCTGGGGCGGAGGTGATGCCCACCCTCCTGGGTGAGCGGTCACGGGGCAAAGGCTGAGGGGCTGCTGGGAGGTTGGTGCTGGAAGGGGGGGTGGCGGCTGTACCTGTAGATGGGGGGGGCACAGATGTTGCCGCCACCACAAGGGTGTTCCCCTCAGAGGACGAGTCTGTGTCGCTGGTCTCAGCTCCTGTCCCCGCCGTGGAGCTCCCCTCGCCCTCCGTTCCACTGGTGAAGTCCGATTCTGTAGTGTGGCCCTCCATGGCCATGTGGGATGCAGCCCCCTCGTGCTTCGGTGCCACTGCTCCTCCGCCTGATGATGCTAATGCACACAAGAACAAGGAGACCACAAAAAGGGGGGGATGACAGAAGAAAGACATGTTGAGTGCATGCATTACCGCTACCGTAGGCGGACACGACAGACACAGAAGCCCCCTGCACTACGCCGCGCTCTTGGGTTCCACTGTTCAATTCCTGGGGAATGGCCTACTAGGCTATGGACGACATCTGCACACATAGATGACACAGGGGCATGACTAGGTGTAATTGGCACTCTACAGAGGTGGGGTGGGGTGCCACATGGCCTGCCTTACGGAGGGACCTTGCCTACGAAACTCGCCATGGCCTAGGGAAACCCACAGCCCACCTCCCCTACCCAGACACCTCCACTGCGCGCTAAATCAGCAGGATGAGAGTGTACTCACCCCCTTGTGGCTGCTGTGATGCCTTAAAGCGCCCATCCAACTCCGGGTACGACACCGCCAGGATCCTGAACATCAGGGGGGTCATGGTGCGACAGGCACCCCTCCCACGTTGGAAGGCCATCCCCAGCTGAGCCACCGCCATCTTCTTGCTCCAGCGGCGAATGTCCTCCCATCTTTTCCGGCAGTGGGTGCTCCGTCTGTGGTAGACCCCCAGGGTCCGGACGTCCTTGGCGATGGCACGCCAAATATATTTTTTCTGGTGGGCGCTGACCTACATGAATTGTACAGGCGGAAGAGAAACGTATTACCAACTGCACCGTCACAGTCATTGGCCCCCATCCCTACCCTTGCCATTTGGCACATGCACTCACTGTCCTTTCATGCACGCCGCACTCTCCCCCCTTCCTTCTTACATCCACCCCTCTCCACACAGGCATAGCCCATACAGCATGCTCCCAGTGTACTTACCTGTTTGTCTGGAGGACCGTAGAGTAGCGTGTACTAGGGGAGGACCCCATCCACGAGTTTCTCCAACTCCTCCGATGTGAAGGCAGGGGCCTTTTCCCCAGACACTTGAGCAATTGTCTTTTCCAGACCGAGGTCACAGCAGCACTTGCAGTGTAGGTCCTCTCCTGTCGAAGATCAGGTATCGAGTGATTGAACAGATAGAAAATGCCAGTGATGTCCACGGCGGTGCGTACCGTCACCACCGGCGTACATCGTCATTGGCTCCTGGGACCCATAGGGCCCAATGTTAACCAATGCAGCACCTGGGGTGTCTTTGCCGTGCCATGGGGTGGTGTAGGTGATGTGTGGGGTGGTGTGTGGGGTGATAAGTGTGCTGATATGTAGTGGTGTGTAGTGTGAGGTGCGTAGAAGTTATGTGGGTGATGGTGTTGTGCGCCTGTGGATGCTAGTATTGTTGATGGTGGTGTCTCTCTCTGGCCCTCTCTCAGTAATTGTTGTCGTAGGGGTTTGTGGGTGATGTGGGTGGGTGTTTTATATTGTATTTGGTGTGTGGGAGTGGTGTGTGTATGTGTATCAGGTGTGTGTATTTCGATTTGTCCAATGTGGCTGTGTTTTGTATGTGTGTGTGTATTTTGAGTGCAGCGGTGTGTACCGCCAATGGAATATCGCGGTTGAAAGACCGCTGCGTGGATTCGTGGGTTGTGATAGTGTGGGCGTATTTCTGTTGGCGTGACGGTGGAGGTTTTGTTTTCGCCAGTTTATCACTGACCTTTTGTGTGGCGGACTTGTGTGGGTGTCTGAATTTTGGCGGGTTCCGTGCTGTGCGTCATAATAGCTGTGAGGGAGTTCCGCTGCTGCGGCTGTGTGTTGGCGGTCTTCTGTGCAACGGTAAGCGGCTTTTACCGCCAATGCTGTAATGACTGCCTATGTGTAACAGTGCCTATCATGACCAGTGACTGCAAGATTATGTGTAACAGTGCCTATCATGGCCAGTGACTACAAGATTATGGGCCTGATTTTAACCTTGGCGGACGGCGGAGGCCGTCCGCCAAGGTTCCGCCGCCAAATGACCGCACCGCGGTCACAAGTCCGCGGCGGCCATTCTAACATTTCCTCTGGGCCAGCGGGCGCTCTCCAAAAGAGCGCCCGCCGGCCCAGAGGAAATGCCCCTGCAACGAGGACGCCGGCTCAGAATTGAGCCGGCGTAGTTGCAGGGGTGCGACGGGTGCAGTTTGCACCCGTCGCGTATTTCAGTGTCTGCATGGCAGACACTGAAATACTTTGCGGGGCCCCCAGGGGCCCCGCGGCACCCCCTACCGCCATCCTGTTCATGGCGGGTTTCCCGCCATGAACAGGATGGCGGTAGGGGCTGTCAGAATCCTCATGGCGGCGGAGCGCGCTCCGCCGCCATGAAGGATTCCCCCGAGCAGCGGTAAGTCGGCGGGAGCCCGCCGACTTGCCGCTTCTGACCGCGGCTGAACCGCCGCGGTCAGAATGCTCGTGGGAGCACCGCCAGCATGTTGGCGGTGCTCCCGTGGTCGGTGGCCCTGGCGGCCACCGGCCGCCAGGGTCAGAATGACCCCCTATGTGTAGCAGTGCCTATCGTGTCAAGTCATTACAAGATTATGTGTAACAGTGCCTATTATGACCAGTGACTACAAGATTATGGGTAGCAGTGCCTATCGTGACAAGTCATTACACGGTTATGTGTAACAGGGCCTATTATGACCAGTGACTACAAGATTATGGCCCTCATTATGACCCTGGCGGTGTTGCACCGCCAGGGCCAACGGGGGCGGGAGCACCGCCGACAGGCCGGCGGTGCTCCCTTGGGCATTCTGACCGCGGCGCTTTGGCCGCGGTCAGAAATGGAAAACCGGCGGTCTCCCGCCGGTTTTCCGTTGCCCATTTGAATCCCCCATGGCGGCGCAGCTCGCTGCGCCGCCATGGGGGATTCTGACACCCCCTACCGCCATCCTGTTCCTGGCGGTTCGCCC
This sequence comes from Pleurodeles waltl, assembly GCF_031143425.1. Classification (NCBI taxonomy): domain Eukaryota; kingdom Metazoa; phylum Chordata; class Amphibia; order Caudata; family Salamandridae; genus Pleurodeles; species Pleurodeles waltl. The sequence continues at coordinate 1,022,418,218 of NC_090450.1, read as the reverse complement.
GCCAGGAACAGGATGGCGGTAGGGGGTGTCGCGGGGCCCCTGGGGGCCCCTGCAGTGCCTATGCCAATGGCATGGGCACTGCAGGGGCCCCCGTAAGAGGGCCCCGCTAGTATTTCACTGTCTGCATAGCAGACAGTGAAATACGCGACGGGTGCAACAGCACCCGTCGCACCTTCCCACTCCGCCGGCTCGATTACGAGCCGGCATCCTCGTGGGAAGGGAGTTTTTCCCTGGGCTGGCGGGCGGTCTTTTGGCGACCGCCCGCCAGCCCAGGGAAAAACCTAGAATACCCTCTGTGGTCTTTCGACCGCGGAGCGGTATTTCGGAGGGGGAAGTCTGGTGGGCGGCCTCCGCCGCCCGCCAGACTTAGAATGACCCCCTATGTGTAACAGTGCCTATCGTGACCAATGAGTACAAGGTTATGTCTGACAGTGTCTATCATGACAAGTGACTACAAGATTATGTGTAACAGTTCCTATCGTGACCAGTGACTACAAGGTTATGTCTGACAGTGCCTATCGTGACCAGTGACTACAAGATTATATATAACAGTGCCTATTGTGCCCAGTGACTACAAGATTATGGGGGTGATTCTAACTTTGGCGGGCGGCGGAGGCCGCCCGCCAAAGTTTCCCCAACAGAATACCGCTACGCGGTCAGAAGACCGCTGCGGTTATTCTGTGTTTCCCGCTGGGCTGGCGGGCGACCGCCAGAAGGCCGCCCGCCAGCCCAGCGGGAAACCCCTTCCCACGAGGAAGCCGGCTCCGAATGGAGCCGGTGGAGTGGGAAGGGTGCGACGGGTGCAGTAGCACCCGTCGCGATTTTCAGTGTCTGCATGGCAGACACTGAAAATCTTTTAGGGGCCCTCTTACGGGGGCCCCTGCAGTGCCCATGCCTTTGGCATGGGCACTGCAGGGGCCCCCAGGGGCCCCACGACAACCCTCACCGCCATCCTGTTCCTGGCAGTCACGACCGCCAGGAACAGGATGGCGGTGAGGGGGTCGGAATCCCCATGCTGCGCCGCCATGGAGGATTCCTCAGGGCAGCGGAAAACCGGCGGGAGACCGCCGGTTTTCCGTTTCTGACCGCGGCCATACCGCCGCGGTCAGAATGCCCTTGGGAGCACCGCCAGCCTGTTGGCGGTGCTCCCGCGGTCGTTGACCCTGGCGGTCAATGACCGCCAGGGTCAGAATGACCCCCTATGTGTAGTAGTACCTATTGTGACCAGTGACTACAAGGTTATGTCTGACAGTGCCTATCATGACCAGTGACTACAAGATTATCTGTGAAAGTGCCTATCGTGACCAGTGACTGCAAAGTTATGTCTGACAGTGCCTATCGTAACCAGTGACTACAAGGTTATATCTGACAGTGCCTATCATGACAAGTGACTACAAGATTATGGGGGTTATTCTAACTTTGGAGGAGTGTTAATCCGTCCCAAAAGTGACGGTAAAGTGACGGATATACCACCAGCCGTATTATGAGTTCCATAGGATATAATGGACTCGTAATACGGCTGGTGGTAAATCCGTCACTTTTCCGTCACTTTTGGGACGGATTAACACCTCCTCCAAAGTTAGAATAACCCCCTATGTGTAACAGTGCTTATTATGACCAGTGTCTACAAGATTCTGTGTAGCAGTGCCTATCGTGACCAGTGACTACAAGATTATGTGTAACAGTGCCTATCATGGCCAGTGACTACAAGATTATGTGTAGCAGTGCCTATTGTGACAAGTCGTTACAAGATTATGGGCCTGATTTAAACCTTGGCGGACGGCGGACGGCGGAGGCCGTCCGCCAAGGTTCCGCCGCCAAATGAGAACAAGACCGCGGCGGCCATTCTAACATTTCCTCTGGGCCGGCGGGCGCTCTCCAAAGAGCGCCCGCCGACCCAGAGGAAATGCCCCTGCAACGAGGACGCCGTCTCAGAATTGAGCCGGCGTAGTTGCAGGGGTGCGAGGGGTGCAGTTTGCACCCGTCGCGTATTTCAGTGTCTGCATGGCAGACACTGAAATACTTTGCGGGGCCCTCTTACGGGGGCCCCTGCAGTGCCCATGCGGGAGACCCGCCAGGAACAGGATGGCGGTAGGGGGTGTCAGAATCCCCATGGCTGCGGAGCACGCTCCGCAGCCATGGAGGATTCTCCCGAGCAGCGGAAAGTCGGCGGGAGACCTCCGACTTTCCGCTTCTGACCACGGCTGAACCACCGCAGTCAGAATGCTCGTGGGAGCACCGCCAGCCTGTTGGCGGTGCTCCCGTGGTCGGTGGCCCTGGCGGCCACCGGCCGCCAGGGTCAGAATGACCCCCTATGTGTAACAGTGCCTATTATGACCAGTGACTACAAGATTATGTGTAGCAGTGCCTATCGTGACAAGTCATTACAAGATTATGGTGGTCATTCTGACCTCGGCGGTAAAAGGCGCCTACCGCCGGTCAGAAATCCTCCATAATGCCGCCGCGGTCGCGGTAACCCGCCATGGTCATTCTGACCCGCAGCAGCCAAACCTCCGAAAATCCGACAGCCACAACAGACCGCCAGACCAGCGGTCGGCGGAAAAGTGGAGGTGACCAAACCTCCACCGTCACGCCAACAGAAATACGCCCATGCCATTACGACCCACGAATCCACGCGGCGGTCTTTCAAACGCGGTCTTCCATTGGCGGTACACACCGCCGCGGTCAGAATACACACAAACGAACAAAACTCAGCCACATTGGCCGATTTGAATTCCACACACCACTCCCACACACACAATACAATATAAAACACATACCCACAAACCCCTACGACAAAAAATTCAGAAAGAAGCACTGAGAGACACATCAGCGATCACAGAATACCATCACACAGAGGCACACTACACCATCACCCACACAATATCCACACACAAAACAACACACACCACCACACTCAACACACTTAACTACACATACTCCACCCCACACATCATACACACCACTCCATGGCACCCCAAAGACAGCCCCGCTTCTCAGACGAAGAACTCAGGGTCATGGTGGAGGAAATCGTTCGGGTAGAGCCACAGCTCTTCGGCACACAGGTCCAATACACCAGCATTGCCCGGAGGACGGAGCTATGGCAGAGGATTGTCGACAGGGTCAACGCTGTGAGACAGCACCCCAGAAATCGGGAAGACATCAGGAAGCGATGGAACGACCTACGGGGGAAGGTGCGTTTCATGGTATCCAGGCACAACATCGCCGTGCAGAAGACTGGCGGAGGACCCCCACCTCAAACCCCACAATTTACAACATGGGAGGAGGAAGTCTTGAACATCCTGCATCCTGACGGCCTCGCAGGAGTCGGCGGAGGAATGGACACTGGTAAGTTGAAGCTTCACTACTGCTTCCCCCCCACCTGCATGCCAAATCATACCCCAACCCTCACCCCCATCCTCGAACCCCACCCTCACCCCCACCCCCATCCTCACCCTCACCCTCACCCCCACCACCATCCTCACCCCCACCACCATCCTCACCCCCACCCCCAGCACACCTATTCCCTGCCAATGTCTCACCATCACAATCCACACATCCCAAAACCTAGGCCTGCATGCGTCCACTAAGCATGGACACCCATCACCAAAGCATGCCCAATGCATATACACATCCCCCCCCACAAGCCACCCTCACCAAAGCCCCCACACACGAATGCCAGCACTTGGGGACACGGGAACCCACAGATACACCCATATGGCACACATTGAAACTATAACCATACCTCTATACCCCTGCAGGACCCGACCGCCAACACACCGCCACGGAGGGCCCAGAATTCTCCACACCCCCCACCCAAGAGGCCGTCAGCGATGACAGCAGCTCTGTCGACCTGGACACCGATGACCAGCCCGGACCATCGGGGACCTCTGGACAGTCGGTTCCCCTCAGACAGCCACAGGCCACTACAGACCCAAACCCCTCTGGGAACACCAGCACAGCTCCCACCCAGCGGGCCCATGCCTCTGTCTCCAGGGCGCGTCAATCTGCGGTGTGTCTACCACTACAGGGCACCCAGGATAACCCACCACCCCAACAACAACAGGGACCTGGGGGCAGTGGTAGTGGGCACACCGGCCAGGGGGCAGAGGCCCAGGGAAACCGGGCAACTCGGAGGGCAGCTGTGCGACAGGGGGGGGACGGGCCCAGGGAACCCACTCTCCACGAGGCCCTCACCACCATCATGGGAGCATACAACCGCTCCCAGGAGACGATGGCGACGGTACTGGCCCGGTTCCAGGAGATCCAGGTACTGCAGGAGGAACACTATCGGGGGTACAGGGAGGACATCAGAGCCCTCACCTCCATCCTGGTTACCATGGTCGGGCTGCTGCAGGACCTCATCAACACCAGGACGGACACTCAACAAAAACAAAGGGCCCCTGCCACTAGCCTGGACCAAGAACAGCCAACCACCTCCGCCGGCGCTAGTGGTCAGGAGGCCCCCGCACAACAGCAGCCCACCACACCCCCACCTCCTGCAGGAGAAGAACCACCCCGGAAGAGGGCCCTGAGATCTCGCAAGAAGACAGAGTAGGATGTCAAGACCCCCGCCAGCAAAGGATACCACCTGATGTCATCCCACTGTCCCACATTGTCACCCTGTCCATCCTTGAACTGCCCATGCTCCATCTCTCCACAGGCCTCTGGACAATGCACCTGTGTGACTGTTACTCTGGACTCTGCCATGGACATTCCTTCACCATAGCCCCCACCCACTTGAAACCACCCATCCCATTTTGAGCACTGAAATAAACACCCATTTAGCACAAAACTATCTGGAGTCTGGCTGTGATTTCAAAATATTGTAATTGACATGACAGTGCAAATATGTCCTTGTACATAGTGAAGTCAACAAACAGCTGCCACAAAGCTGTAGTCCATGGGGAAACGAAGCACAGGACTCGTAGTGGGGACCCCAGATCTGAAATAGGGAGGGAAAAGCCACAACTCAGTCATCATACACTGGGGCAAATAGACAGGCAGCAGAGATGCAGGAGAGTAGTTCACATTCACTAAATTATGTTTGAATTGTTACCTGTGTCCTATTGGAAGTACTGTTCAATGATTCTGTCCCTGTTGTCTGTTTCAGCCCCGTCGTCTTCCTCCTCGTCACTCTCCACAGGTTCCACAGCTGCCACCACACCACCGTCTCGACCATCCTCCTGCAGGAAAGGCACCTGGCGGCGCAAAGCCAGGTTGTGAAGCATGCAGCAGGCCACGATGATGTGACACACCTTCTTAGGTGAGTACATTAGGGATCCACCTGTCATATGCAGGCACCTAAACCTGGCCTTTAGGAGGCCAAAGGTGCGTTCGATCACCCTCCTAGTACGCCCATGGGCCTCATTGTACCGTTCCTCTGCCCTGGTCCGGGGATTCCTTACTGGGGTCAGTAGCCACGACAGGTTGGGGTACCCAGAGTCCCCCAATAGCCATACACGGTGTCTCTCTAGCTGTTCCATCACGTAAGGGATGCTGCTATTCCTCAGGATGAAGGAGTCATGCACTGACCCAGGGAACTTGGCATTTACATGCGAGATGTACTGGTCAGCCAAACACACCACCTGGATGTTCATGGAATGGTAACTTTTTCTGTTCCTGTACACCTGCTCCCTGTCTCTTGGGGGAACCAAAGCCACATGGGTCCCATCAATGGCACCAATGACGTTGGGAATATGTCCAAGGGCGTAGAAATCACCCTTCACTGTAGCCAATTCGCCCACCTCAGGGAAAATGATGTAGCTCCTCACGTATTTCATCAGGGCAGACAACAGTCTGGATAACACCTTCGAAAACATGGGCTGAGACATCCCAGAAGCAATTCCCACTGTTGTCTGAAATGACCCACTTGCCAGGAAATGGAGTACTGACAGGACCTGCACCAGAGGGGGAATCCCTGTGGGTTGGCGGATGGGGGACATCAGGTCGGGCTCCAGCTGGGCACACAGTTCATGTATAGTGGCACGGTCAAGCCGGTAGGTCAGGATAATGTGGCGTTCTTCCATTGTCGACAGGTCCACCAGCGGTCGGTACACGCGAGGATTCATCCGTCTCCTCGCCAAACCCAGCGGACGGTGCCTAGGAAGGACAACATGGAGCACAGAGTCAAGCAACCCACAGGTACGTACTCACAGCTTGCACAGTAAACGATTCTCTATGCAGTGAATGGCGTGTCTGAGTGGCTATGCAAGGCCTAGGCCTGTGTGACGCAGTTGAAATTGAGCCATGTGGACCCTCGAAATGGCGGCTGCCTGACCTGTGAAGTGTGACAATGGAATGTGAGGTCAATGCGCTGGCGTGGCACACCGCGGCGGTCGGCGGGCGAAGACCGCGGCGCGAAGCCGCATTGGTTAACGTTGAAGCCTATGGGTTTCAGGAGCAAATGGCGAAGGGCGCCGGCGGTGGCGGTACGCCCCGCCGCGGTATGCACCGCCGTGGACGTGACCGCCATTTTCTATCTACTTATCCACTTGCGACTTGAACTTTCACAGGAGAGGACCTATACTGCAAGTGTTGCTGTGACCTCGGTCTGGAAGGGACAATGGCTGCTGCGACTGGGGAAAGGGCCCCTGCCTTCACTGGAGAGGAGTTGGAGAAACTTGTGGATGGGGTCCTCCCCCAGTATGCGCTACTCTACGGTCCTCCAGACCAACAATTGAGTTTAATTCAATATGGATTTGGGGCCACTGGCTGGCTTGGGGGCCTGGCGGGGGGCCTGGCGGGGATGGGGGGCATGTTGGGGCTGGCGGGGGGCCTGGCGGGGGGCCTGGCGGGGATGGGGGGCATGTTGGGCCTGGCGGGGGGCCTGGCGGGGGGCCTGGCGGGGATGGGGGGCATGTTGGGGCTGGCGGGGGGCCTGGCGGGGGGCCTGGCGGGGATGGGGGGCATGTTGGGGCTGGCGGGGGGCCTGGCGGGGGGCCTGGCGGGGATGGGGGGCATGTTGGGTCTGGCGGGGGGCCTGGCGGGGATGGGGGGCATGTTGGGCCTGGCGGGGGGCCTGGCGGGGGGCCTGGCGGGGATGGGGGGCATGTTGGGCCTGGCGGGGGGCCTGGCGGGGATGGGGGGCATGTTGGGCCTGGCGGGGGGCCTGGCGGGGGGCCTGGCGGGAATGGGGGGCATGTTGGGCCTGGCGGGGGGCCTGGCGGGGATGGGGGGCGTTGGGCCTGGCGGGGGGCCTGGCGGGGATGGGGGGCGTTGGGCCACTGGCAACGAATATGCAGACAAACTTGAACGTGGTATTTCTCCCTCCCTGTACGTGTCACATAGGTCCGCGCCCATGAGAAGATCGGGATTTGGCGTGCCATCGCCAAGGAAGTCCGGACCCTGGGGGTCCACCATCGACGGGGCACCCACTGCCGCAAGAGGTGGGAGGACATCCGCCGCGGGACCAAGAAGACCGCCGAGTCTCTGCTGGGGATGGCCTCCCAACGTAGGCGGGGTGCCTGCCGTGAACTGACCCCCCTGATGTTCCGGATCCTGGCGGTGGCCTACCCTGATTTGGATGGGCGCGTGAGGGCAGCACAGCAGACACAAGGGGGTGAGTACAAGCATCATCTACTCTGTTGTCGCGCAGTGGAGGTGTCTGGGTGGGGGAGGAGGGCTGTGGGTCCCCCTAGGCCAGGGCGATATCTGTAGGCTGGGCACCCCCGTAAGCCCCTGTGTCCCCAGCCACCACCCTCAGTAGTGTGTCAGTACAGCCATCCCTGGGCCGTGTCATCCATGGGTGCAGTTGTCACCTCTAGGCGTGTAGGGCATGTTCCACGGAATGCGTAGCGGACCCCAAGTGCGCAACTTAGTGCAGGGGGCATCTGTGTCTGTCATGTCCGCTAACTGTACCGGTGATCCATGTACTCAAATTCTCTTTATTTCTCTCTCTCCCCCCCTTTTTGTTTGTCTTTCTGTGCTTGTGTGCATCAGCATCATCAGGCGGAGGAGAAGTGGCATCGGGGCAGGAGGGAGCTGCATCTCACATGGCCCAGGAGGGCCATGCCACAGAGTCTGACTGGACCAGTGAGACGGAGGGCGAGGGGAGCTCCACAACGAGGACGACTGGACCCTGCAGCGACACGGACACGTCCTCGGAAGGGAGCTCCCTTGCGGGGGTGGCACCATCCGTGCCCCCCGCCATTACAGGTACAGCCGCCACCCAGCGCACCATCTCCGCCCTCCCAGCAGCCCCTCAGCGTTCGCCCCGTGCCCGCTCTGCCAGGAAGCCGGGCATCTCCTTCGCCCCAGGCACCTCAGGCCCTGCCCCTGTTACCCCCGCTGCCCTCAGTGAGGAGGTCATTGACCTCCTCCGAACGCTCATTGTTGGGCAGACTACCCTTTTGAATGCCATCCAGGGGGTGGAGAGGGAGGTTCATCGCAGCAATGCGTACCTGGAGGGCATTCATTCGGGTCAGGCTGCCCATCAGCGATCGTTCCAGGCTCTGGCCTCAGCACTGACGGCAGCCATTGTCCCTGTCTCCTGCCTCCCTCTACTAACTCCCTCCTCCCAGTCTCCTGTTCCTCTGCCTGTCCCACCCACACCATCAGACCAGCCTGCACACACCTCAACACCCAAGAGCAGCTCATCCAAACATAAGCACCACAGATCACGCAGACATTCACACAAGCAACATTCCGATGCAGACATGCCAACAGTCACTACCACCTCTGTGACCCCCACCTCCTCGTCTCCCTCCTCCCTCCCTGTGACGTCTACACTCACACCTTCATTCACCTCACCATCAGCCAGTGTTTCCATCACCAGCATACCCTCCACTCCAGTCCGCACACGTGCAGTCACCACCCCCACTGCCATTTACACGTCCCCTGTGTCCTCTCCCACTGTGTCTGTCACCCCCTCTTCCACACCACACAAACGCAGCCACCCACCCACCCAACAGCCATCCACCTCACGACAGCCTCCCGCTCCTGCACCCAAAGACAGCAAACTTGTCTCGCCTACAACCACATCCTCTCCCTCCACTCCCATACCCACTGTACCTACCACTCTCCATTGTCCCAAGAAAATCTATCTCTCTACTGCTACCTTCTTTCCTGACCCTGAGCCCCCCCCCTCCTTCTCGTCGGGGTAAAAAGAGCACCTCAGCCACCACCAGCCCTGCAGCCCCCTTGACAAGGGTGCAGGGGTATTGGAGCCCACCAGCCCGCAGGTCTGGATCTTCGCCCAGCAGCAAGGGGACAGCCAGCCCACCCCCTGGGAAGAGGAGCAGAAGGCGGAAGGGCCGCCGCCGGAGCCCGGATTCGATATCCCCCCAGGACACTAGCCAGCCACCGTCAACAGCCACAACTCCAAAGGGAGGAAAGGGCCACAGACTCCCGACTAAGGAGGGCAAGGGCAGCAAGGCGGAGAAGTCAGGCAGCAGGCCTGCTGCCCATGGAGGACCCGTCACAGCTGCCCAGGAGGAGCCCGCAACCCCCATAGCCGCTGCCCCGGGAGGAACTGGCACAGCTGCCCCGGGAGAGCCCACCACCCCCATAGCCGCTGCCCAGGGAGGACCCAGCCCAGCTGGCCAGGAGGGCCCCACCACCCACAGCCCAGATGGGCATTGAAGGAGCACCATCCCCGCTGCCCAGGAGGGCACCACCAGGCAATGAGCAGTTGGCCATAGAATGGCCGCCGTCTCCAGCACCGCTCCGCTGGGGACCGCCGTCTCAAGAACCGCTGAACTGGGCCCTTCAAGGCAAGAACTGCTGAACTGGGCCCGCCGTCTCCAGCACCGCTCCGCTGGGGCCCGCCGTCTCAAGAACCGCTGAACTGGGCCCTTCAAGGCAAGAACCGCTGAACTGGGCCCTTCAAGGCAAGAACCACTGAACTGGGCCCTTCAAGGCAAGAACCGCTGAACTGGGCCCCGCCGTCTCCAGCACCGCTCCGCTGGGGCCCGCCGTCTCAAGAACCGCTGAACTGGGCCCTTCAAGGCAAGAACCGCTGAACTGGGCCCTTCAAGGCAAGAACCACTGAACTGGGCCCTTCAAGGCAAGAACCGCTGAACTGGGCCCTTCAAGGCAAGAACCACTGAACTGGGCCCTTCAAGGCAAGAACCACTGAACTGGGCCCTTCAAGGCAAGAACCGCTGAACTGGGCCCTTCAAGGCAAGAACCGCTGAACTGGGCCCCGCCGTCTCCAGCACCGCTCCGCTGGGGCCCGCCGTCTCAAGAACCGCTGAACTGGGCCCTTCAAGGCAAGAACCGCTGAACTGGGCCCTTCAAGGCAAGAACCACTGAACTGGGCCCTTCAAGGCAAGAACCGCTGAACTGGGCCCTTCAAGGCAAGAACCGCTGAACTGGGCCCTTCAAGGCAAGAACCGCTGAACTGGGCCCTTCAAGGCAAGAACCACTGAACTGGGCCCTTCAAGGCAAGAACCGCTGAACTGGGCCCTTCAAGGCAAGAACCGCTGAACTGGGCCCCGCCGTCTCCAGCACCGCTCCGCTGGGGCCCGCCGTCTCAAGAACCGCTGAACTGGGCCCTTCAAGGCAAGAACCGCTGAACTGGGCCCTTCAAGGCAAGAACCACTGAACTGGGCCCTTCAAGGCAAGAACCGCTGAACTGGGCCCTTCAAGGCAAGAACCGCTGAACTGGGCCCTTCAAGGCAAGAACTGCTGAACTGGGCCCTTCAAGGCAAGAACCGCTGAACTGGGCCCTTCCCGGCAGGAACCGCTGGCCCTTTGGCAGACGTGGCAGGGCAGGATCTGTCTCGGGCAGGGCTGCAGGATGTCCTCTGGCCAACATGCCTCCTCCAGTGGCAGTGGAGTCTGTTATGGACTGTTTGGACTGTGGCTTTGCTCTCCCCAGGATGGCCCAGTGGGCAGGCCACCCACTGTATGGACTGTATGGACTGTGGCTTTGCTCTCTCCAGGATGGCCCAGTGGGCAGGCCACCCACTGTATGGACTGTATGGACTGTGGCTTTGCTCTCCCCAGGATGGCCCAGTGGGCAGGCCACCCACTGTATGGACTGTATGGACTGTATGGACTGTGGCTTTGCTCTCCCCAGGATGGCCCAGTGGGCAGGCCACCCACTGTATGGACTGTATGGACTGTGGCTTTGCTCTCCCCAGGATGGCCCAGTGGGCAGGCCACCCACTGTATGGACTGTTTGGACTGTGGCTTTGCTCTCCCCAGGATGGCCCAGTGGGCAGGCCACCCACTGTATGGACTGTATGGACTGTGGCTTTGCTCTCCCCAGGATGGCCCAGTGGGCAGGCCACCCACTGTATGGACTGTTTGGACTGTGGCTTTGCTCTCCCCAGGATGGCCCAGTGGGCAGGCCACCCACTGTATGGACTGTTTGGACTGTGGCTTGGCTCTCCCCAGGATGGCCCAGTGGGCAGGCCACCCACTGTATGGACTGTTTGGACTGTGGCTTTGCTCTCCCCAGGATGGGCCAGTGGTCATGGAGTCCCCTCGTGGATCTGGCGTCGTGTACTCAAGTGGCTGAGGTGCCCCCCCTTCCCTTCCCCCTGAGGTGCCTGTCCTTTTTTCTTTCTGATGCCCCTGCAGTGTTCTCTCCGTGGAGTTCTTGTCGTGGGACTGGGCTTGCCCCTTTGCTCAGGACCCCTGTGGTCCACGGACAGTGGTTGGACTACATTTAGTAGCTGTATATATTTTGTACATAGTTTATTTATTTATTTGGATTACTGCTGTCCATTTTTCAATATATCTGCCCGTTTGAGATCTCTTCTTTTGGTCTTTGCATTATTTCGGAAGGGGGGGGTTTGTGGGTTGTGACAGTGATCTGTGGGAATGCATTGATGTGTGTGTTGTAGTGGGTGTGGGTGGGTGGGTGTGTGCCGGTAATCTTTTCCCTCCCCTGTGTCGTAGGTGCAGTACTCACCGATGTCTTCCGCGCCGCCGGGCGTGCTCCTGGTACAGGAGCAGGTATAGGAGTGCAGGGATGACCTGCAACTCGGGTTCCATACTGCCGGAATCTCGCGTGGTGTATGTGGAGGTGAGCGTTTTCCCGTTCGTAGTCTGTTTCCGCCGTGTTTTTATCGGCGGTGCTCCCGCCCCGGAAAAGGTGGCGGATTGGTGGGTCGTGATAGGGTGGGCGGTACATTGTCTGCCGCCTGGCTGTTGGCGGGGACCGCCGCGCTGTTTGTTTGTTCCGCCGTGGCTGGCGGAGTGTTAATGCGGCGGGTTGTGTTGGCGGTTCCCGCCAGGGTCAGAATTGCATATTTTGGACCGCCGGCCTGTTGGCGGGTTGGCCGCCGCTTTATCACCGACCGCCAGGGTCAGAATGAGGGCCTATGTGTAACAGTGCTTATTATGACCAGTATCTACAAGATTCTGTGTAACAGTGCCTATCGTGACCAGTGACTACAAGGTTATGTCTGACAGTGCCTATTGTGACCAGTGACTACAAGATTATGTGTACCAGTGCCTTTCATGACAAGTGAATACAAGATTATGTCTAACAGTGGCTATTGTGACCAGTGAGTACAAGATTATGTGTAACAGTGCCTTTTGTGACAAGTGACTACAAATTTATGTCTGCCAGTGCCTATCCTGACCAGTGACTACAAGATCATGTGTAACAGTGCCTATTGTGACCAATGACTACAAGGTTATGTCTGATATGCCTATCGTTACCATTGACTGCAAGATTATGTGTAACAGTGCCTATCATGACCAGTGACTACAAGATTATGTGTAGCAGTGCCCATCGTGACTGGTGACTACAAGATTGTCTGACAGTGCCTATTGTGACCAGTGGCTACAAGATTATGGGGGTGATTGTGACCTTGGCGGACGGCGGAGGCCGTCCGCCAAGGTACCGCCGCCAAATGACCGCACCGCGGTCAAAAGACCGCGGCGGCCATTCAGACATTTCCTCTGGGCCGGCGGGTGCTCTCCAAAAGAGCGCCCGCCGGCCCAGAGGAAATGCCCCTGCAACGAGGACGCCGGCTCAGAATTGAGCCGGCGTAGTTGCAGGGGTGCGACGGGTGCAGTTTGCACCCGTCGCGTATTTCAGTGTCTGCATTGCAGACACTGAAATACACAGTGGGGCCCTCTTACGGGGGCCCCTCGGCACCCCCTACCGCCATCCTGTTCCTGACGGGAGACCCGCCAGGAACAGGATGGCGGTAGGGGGTGTTAGAATCCCCATGGCGGCGGAGCGCGTTCCGCCGCCATGGAGGATTCCCCCGAGCAGCGGGAAGTCGGCGGGAGACCGCCGACTTTCCGCTTCTGACCGCGGCTGAACCGCCGCGGTCAGAATGCTCGTGGGAGCACCGCCAGCCTGTTGGCGGTGCTCCCGTGGTCGGTGGCCCTGGCGGCCACCGGCCGCCAGGGTCAGAATGACCCCCTATGTGTAGTAGTGCCCATCGTGACTGGTGACTTCAAGATTATGTGTAGCAGTGCCTATTGTGGCCAGTGACTTCAAGATTATGTGTAGCAGTGCCTATCCTGAGAAGTCTGAAGACAATCACCAATAACAAAGGCAAATTAATGGATCTAACAAAGCAAGCCTCTGTCCTAGTTTTCTCAGATTACACTATTGGGGCGCCCCCGTGCCCCAATCAGGCGCCTGGATCTAAACCAGCATCAAACAAGTCCCCCCAAGGGATGCAAAACTGAAAATGAGTTTACTGAAGACGGCCCAAGAGCAGCGGTATTCATCAATAAATTAATTCTCAAAGCTGGGAACAGAAGCCTTTCTGGCACAAACAGCAATATTCAGTATAAACACAGCTCACCTCATTCACTGTATTAATGCAACTTTATAGGAGACAAGATAATTCTGGCACAGAAACCAGAGGTGCAGAAAAGCATAGGACGAGAATTTTGAGAACAAATCACTTGGCCTCTGTGAAATGAATTTGCGCTGGTGTAATTCGTTTAATTTTGGGAATTTTGCGTGACTCTTGTTACATGAAATTCCCAAAATTACATCATTAAGCCACTTTGGGCCATATTTATACTTTTTGACGCAAAACTGCGCTAACGCAGTTTTGCGCCAAAAAAATTAGCGCCGGGTAACGCCATTCTGAAGCGCCATGCAGGCGCCGTATTTATTGAATGGCGTTAGCCGATCGGCGCTGCCAGGTGTGCGTGAAAAAAAACGACGTACACCAGGCAGCGCCGGCGTAGGGAAAAATGGCGTTTGGGCGTCCCAAAATGGGGCAAGTCAGGCTGAGGCAAAAAAATCGTTTTAACACGATTTGCGCCATTTTTTTTGGGCGCCCAGACGCCATTAACATGACTCCTGTCTTAGCAAAGACAGGAGTCATGCCCCATTGCCCAATGGCCATGCCCAGGTGACTTATCTCCCCTGGGCATGGTCATTGGGCATAGTGGCATGTAGGGGGGCACAAATCAGGCCCCCCTATGCCACAAAAAAATATTTAAAAAAATACTTACCACAACTTACCTTTTCTTCCCTGGGATGGGTCCCTCCATCCTTGGGTGTCCTCCTGGGGTGGGCAAGGGTGGCAGGGGGTGTCCCTGGGGGCAGGGGAGGGCACCTCTGGGCTCATTCTGAGCCCACAGGTCCCTTAACGCCTGCCCTGACCCAGGCGTTAAAAAGAGGCGCAAATGCGGGGTTTTTTGCCCCACCCACTCCCGGGCATCATTTTTGCCCGGGAGTATAAATACCACGCACATGCCTGGGAGTCATTTTTTAAGACGGGAACGCCTACCTTACATCTCATTAACGCAAGGAAAGTGTTCACGCCAAAAAAGGACGCTAACTCCATGAACTTTGGTGCTAGACGCGTCTAACGCCAAAGTATAAATATGGAGTTAGTTTTGCGTCTAATTTGCGTCGAAAAAAACGACGCAAATTCGGCGCAAACGGAGTATAAATATGCCCCTTTGTGTTAATATGTGCGGTTCGCGGTAAAAATGTACTGTGAATGGTGCGATTTGCGGTAATTCATACCAGAGCACAGAAGGCGAGGGGGTGTTGTTTTAATGTATCCTCACGCCACACAACTTGAAATAACCATTTAACAAAACTGATAGGTCACAATAACAGTAGGAAGATCCCTCTCCTACCTAGCAGCCCGGACATGGAACACGCTACTTCTCAATCTCAGGCAGACCGCATCACTGAAGCAGTTCAAGCTCAGGCAGACCGCATCACTGAAGCAGTTCAAGCTCAGGCAGACCGCATCACTGAAGCAGTTCAAGCTCAGGAAGACCGCATCACTGAAGCAGTTCAGGATACTTCTCATGCTCAGGCAGACTGCATCACTGAAGCAGTTCAGGATACTTCTCAAGCTCAGGCAGACTGCATCACTGATGCAGTTCAAGCTCAAGCAGACAGCATCACTGAAGCAGTTCAAGCTCAGGTAGACCGCATCACTGAAGCAGTTCAAGCTCAGGAAGACCGCATCACTGAAGCAATTCAGTATATCTCTCAACCTCAGGCAGACCGTATCACTGAAGCAGTTCAGGATACCTCTCAAGTTAAGCAGACTGCATCACTGAAGCACTTCAGGATACCTCTCAAGCTCAGGCAGACCGCATCACTGAAGCAGTTCAGGATACCTCTCAAGCTTAGGCAGACTGCATCACTGAAGCACTTCAGGATCCCTCTCAAGCTCAGGCAGACCACATCACTGAAGCAGTTCATGATACCTCTCAAGTCAGGCAGACCACATCACTGAAGCAGTTCAGGATACCTCTCAAGCTCAGGCAGACTGCATCACTGAAGCAGTTCAGGATACCTCTCAAGCTCAGGCAGACCGCATCACTGAAGCAGTTCAGTATACCTCTCAAGCTGAGCCAGACTGCATCACTGAAGCACTTCAGGATACCTCTCAAGCTGAGGCAGAGCGCACCACTGAAGCAGTTCAGGATACCTCTCAAGCTCAGGTGGACCGCATCACTGAAGCAATTCAAGCCCAGGCAGACCGCATCACTGAAGCAGTTCAAGCTCAGGCAGACCGCATCACAGAAGCAGTTCAGGATACCTCTCAAGCTCAGGAAGACCGCATCACTAAAGCAGTTCAGGATACCTCTCAAGTCAGACAGACCGCATCACTGAAGCAGTTCAGGAAGAACCTCAAGGCCTGGCTTTTCGACTGAGCAGCACAACCACAAACAGCGCCTTGAGACCTTATGGGTGATTTGTTGCACTTTATCTATGATTGATTGATTGAATAAAACTACATTCAATTCCAATCTAGAAGGAGGAATCTTAGTTCAAATTGCAACTAATACAGAGAACCATCCCGAAGGCAGCCAGTAGAAAAGGCCTCTCTAATTGTCTGCTTGAGTAAGATCTGACCAGCTAGAACTGTAAGTAACATCCTAGGAGCTAGAACTGTAAGTAACATCCTAGGAGCTAGAACTGTAAGTATGTCAGGCAACAGGTTGATGCACCAGCTAAGAAACTACAGAGTAGGCGATGACAATGCCCACTCCATGACTTTCATCAGAAATACTCAGGATAGAATATATTAAGATATTATTTTCATGCAGGACCAGACAGTCTCAATAAAAATGCTAATTTTGCGCTGTTGGAATTAGATTGAGACAGATCTCAAAGCAGAAGCCAAGACTGATATATTCCAGCCTCAGAACTCAAAGATGTCCCAGGAGGACCTAAATCAACGGTAAATCAAAATGGACAAAACTGAATTTAGGCCACTAACAAAGGGTGTAAAGGTCCATAGCAGCAGGCAAGGTACATTCCCAATAATGCAAGGAATTAACTTAGCTATATTAATGTAGAATATTGCAGTTTGTTAAAGAGTGGATATATATGTATAAAAACCTAGTGATAGCCACGCAAGAGTTATGTTTGAGATGGTTTTTCAATTGAAAACACATTTTTTCATTTGCCTATCTCTTTTGACCTCAGGTATAAATTCATACGAAACATAGACATTACCTTACTCATTCACTCACTTTTGTGATGTCTCTTCTGTGAGATCTGTCCATAGGACCAGAAGTTAATGTGGTGTTAAAAAAAAAAGTAATTTCCTTTTTTAACTCCCACGTTAATTTTACAGAAATATATAGTGAAAACGGCTGAGTAAATTTACGCCACACTAGGCATAATGGCAGAACTTTACACAGAAAAGCTGTTTTTAGGGTCGAGCGCACGCAAGCATTCTGCCGCCTCTATTAATCTCTCTGTGTGCTTTTAACCACGCCCATCAGTTTGGTTGGTTCGTGGGCTTGCCTTTTAAAATTCACTTGATTTCATTAGTGAAAGACATGCATACGTCATGCCTTTTCCAGTGTTTAGCCCTCCTCCACAGCACCGGTAAACTACTGAAAACATACGAGGCTCTGTGTTTTCCGAATGGCTTCTGCACTATTTATTTTTATTTCCTGCAGAGCGTGATCTCGCTGGGCAGTAGTCGAGCGTTTAGCATGACATCTACCCTGTTACATGGATATTTCTACTTTGCTGGTTACATGGATAATTCTACTGTTGCTGGTTATATGGATAACTGCACTTTTGCCGATACGTTTCACTGCGAGCGAACTTCTGTTTCCTTTTCTGTGTCTCATTCACACTCATGGCGACCATAGTCTCACATTTGTGAAACTGTTTTACTTTTCATTATCAGTTTATGTGGCAAGAAAAGTCTGATTAGGAGTTTACAACCCCAATAGCTCTAACCCGAGGAAATGCGAGACCCGTTGCATTGCAAATGCTTGTTTGGTTTGGTGTAAATCTGTTTAGTAGTTTTTGAGATATTAGCATTTGCAAAAGGTGCAGAGTGGCATTTAAAGGGTTAACACAATTTCTGTTTATTAAAAAGGAAATAATACATGTTACCATCTGCTTTCTGTTCATGTTCTAATCTCAACTCTGAGACTTCAATTGGAGGATTCGGGAGGACCCCCCACCCCATAAAAGTAAATTATAATTTACAATGAACACCATGCATACCTGTATTAAATATGAACATTGTCTCTTTTTCTCAAGCATAACTTATGGATAACTCTTAAAACACTGATTATCAATATTTAAAAAACGCTCATCATGAATGTTTGTGTGTGTATTTATATTATTCACAATTTTTTCATAAAACACTGAGGCCCTGATTTATACTCTTTGGGGCAAAACTGCACTAACACAGTTTTGCACCAAACAGTTTAGCACCGGAATGCACCATTTCTGTGCCGTTAGCCGGTCACCATATTTATGGAATTGTGCAAGCCGGTGCAAAGGGTAGGCTAGCATTAAAAAAATGACGTTATTTGGGTGAGGCTGGCGGTATTGAAGAAGGGTGTTTTGCATCAAGAAATTATGTTAGGCAGGTTAGAGTAAAATGAAATGACTCTAACCTGCCTAGAGTCATTTTCTGATGGAAAACCATCCATACCACATGACTCCTGTGTTAGAAAAGACAGGAGTCATGCCCACCACCCCAATGGCCAGCACAGGGGACAAGGGTTCCCTCGGCATGGCCATATGCACCCTGCGCCATGTATGGGGGCCCATTTCAAAATAAAATACTTACCTGTAATTACCTGTACTTACCTGGGATGTGGTCCCCCATCCTCCGCTGTCCCTCTTGTGTGGGTGGGGGTGTCCCTGGGACCTGAGGAGGGCTCCTGTGGGCTTATTCCATGATGTTCCACCATGGAAATAGTCCCACAGGTCCCCTAACGCCTGCCCTGACCCAGGCGTTAAAAAATGGGGTAAAGCAAGCTTTGCACCATTTTTTGACCCCTCCTCCCTCCCGTGCACCATTTTTGCGTTAAGGCCATAGGGTAATTTTTTGCACAGGAATGCCTACCTTGCATCTCATTAAGGCAAGGTAGGTTTCCACGTCCAAAAAATTACTTTAACTCCATAAGTTTGGCGCTAGACGGGTCTAGCACCAAAGTATAAATATGGAGTTAGTTTTGCACCAAATTAGAGTAAAAAGAAATTGGCGCTAATTTGGTGCAAACAGAGTATAAATATGTCCCTTAGGGCCTGATTTCGATCTTGGCAGAGGGAAAATTCAGTCACAAATGTGACAGACATCCCGTCCCCCGTGTGACGACCTCCGTAGGATATCATGGGAGATATCATGGGATCATATTAAGGTGGACGAGAAACCCGTCACGGTTGTCATGGAGCGTTCCCCTCCCCAAGCATCTAAATCAGGCCCTAAATTATCTGATGAAACATACTATGAATTAAATCTGAAAAACATTAATTGTACGATTTACATCAAAACTTTTTTTAATCAAAATGTAAACTTCATAAATAAATTGCACAGAAAAAATATACTGCAATCTGTATTTGTGTCAGAAATCGATTAGGAGATGTAAGATTGAAGGGATGTCACAACACCTAGCAGGTAATTTATATTAAAAAAAATAATAATTGGTGCGAAAAATACCTATTTGTCTCCAATTAAAAACTGTAAAGTCATTAACACCAACTGGTCCTTGAATTCCAAGACCCAACTGGTGCCACAAGACTTGTTCAAGTGCCACATCATCAGCGCAGCGACGCTGGGTTGCCTCCTTGTTCATTTTGTTTGAGTGGCGTGTACTAGATAGCCCCGCCTTTTTTCCTTTCAAGCTGGGATAACCCTGCATGGCTCTACCACTTTCTGCAAACCCAGGTAACAACAAGGTAGGTACCCCATCCAGTTATTTAGGTTCCATGACTCTACCACCTTCTGCAAACCCAGGTAACAAGGTAAGTCCTCCACCCAGTTATTTAGGATCCATGACTCTACCACCTTCTGCAAACCCAGGTAACAACAAGGTAGGTCCCCCATCCAGTTATTTAGGATCCATGACTCTACCACCTTCTGCAAACCCAGGTAACAACAAGGTAAGTCCCCACCCAGTTATTTAGGATCCATGACTCTACCACCTTCTGCAAACCCAGGTAACAACAAGGTAGGTCCCCCATTCAGTTATTTAGGATCCATGACTCTACCACCTTCTGCAAACCCAGGTAACAACAAGGTAGGTACCCCATCCAGTTATTTAGGATCCACAGCTCTTCCACCTGTTTCTACTATAACCTCCTGAAGTTAACCTGAAAATTGATTTCCAAATGAAAAGAAGTGTACAGAACTATCGAGGAAAACTTAGGATAACAACAATGACAAACTATTATAAAGAAAATAAATGTTTACCTGACTAAGTAGAGAAATATTTCCCAAAATGTCAATATTTTATTGTTAAAATACCGTTAAACAAGTTTCTAAATGTACATTTTGAGAAAGTTAGCCAAGAACGGACCATGTCATTTTATGATTCAAAATCATTGGAGATAGATGGAGACTAAGGTATCCTTGGTGTGCTTCTTCTGAGTATTTATAAATCATTGACATATATTAAACAAGTGATATAAACCTATCTGCATGCATGCACACTTGTCAGCACATGTGGACATGCTTTAACAATGAATGTCTGTGCTACAGAGTTCAGACTGTGAGGAGGTTGCATCAGCAAGGAGGGTGGGCCAGGCACGTAGGCACTGGGTGGGGGGGCTTTGGTGACTTTACTACAATGTAAGCTCAACTCCTCTGCCCCTCCCCCCGCGTGTCTGAGACAAGGTGGGGGAGGACATCTGTACAGAATCATCATCAAAGACTGTTTGACATTCTTTATTAAGGGACATATACCCCCTTCAAGCAATATTGTGACTGTCAGCCTACAGAGGGCGTCTGGACTCCACAGTTTCCTTCCTCCAGGCTGATGCAGGCAACAAAGTCATGACTGGAGCATACCAGGTGTTGCTTCTATGATGGATCTTGTGTTTGTACCTAAAGAATTGTAATCCATCTCTACAAAGACCTTTAGAGCCCCAATGGTCCAGGGGCTTAGCTCTGGTCACCTCTGGTGAACAGAGAGTTACATGTTAATACTTGTAGATAAAAACGAACTAACAACACTTACCCCACTATACACAAATTACTCGTGAGATGCGGATCCATGTACATTGACTGTGGTCGTCTACTGTATGTTAAAGATGAAACTTATCATGCTAGAAATATTTTACCAACGCCATCAAGGGAGCAGAAGATGTTTTTTATAAATCTTGGATGTGCCCATAAAAAACAACTTAACGATGTATGAATCACACGAATTTGAAAAGAAAGTTCGAACTTTAATTACAGCTCGTGGGAGGGACATGATGTGCCTGTTTATAAACGGTGGCGTTGGATGCTGCCCTGCGTCTCCTCACAACCCAGGATTTAGCTTTCTTTTCTGGCTTTTAAGGCCCAATAAATATTTGTGCAGTTTTGTGTTGTCACCCATGTAAAAGGCGGCACCATTTGGTTTTGTTTTCTTTCACAATGCTTTGTTGAATTATTAAGAAAATGTGTTGCACTTAAAATTTGTGCAAAAGTTAGAAAACAGTAAATAATCATATAATATCACAATGACCTCTGGCTCCATTGTTTTACGGTCGCAAACTAATTGGCGTTCATTAAATAACTACGGCTGTTGCCTTTGCTGTTTGCCGCAATATGTGTGAATGCTTTTTGAATGTGTATCATTAATGTGCCACATAAATGTGGACGCACAGCTTTTTTGGACAGACCTGTGCAAGACGTGGTTTTACTGAGAAACATTAGACAATAACAATCATAGCTTTATCTTTTATTGCTTAGATTTTAAAAACAACACGGCCACTTACCATAAATAGGTCATTTAAATAATTGCCCAGTCTCGAACCTGTTATCAATGGTCGAGTGGCAGAGAGTGAAATTGGAAGTGAGGTTGCATTTACATAGCACTTGTGACCCCCGCCGAGGCGCTGATGGTGGATTCATGTGCCCTCCCAGGGGACTCAGACACCACATTGGTGACTCAGGAGCTGCTCTCAGGTGTGGCCTGCACGTTGATGGAGAAGGTTTGCTTGAAAGTATGTCAGGAGTGAGCAGCGGCTGCTTTTGGAACTGAACTCCCATGAGTTCAGTCCATTGCACCCAGTGCGTCAAAACATGGTTATATGTAGTAAAGTGCCTCGCTTAACATGTTCATGTTTAAGTTTTGGAAGACAGCGCAGTTTTGCATCAAAACGTATAGTGCTTGCTTTCATTTCCAGAGCGCCAGCCGGGCACCAAAATTATGGAATGCCGCAAGCCGGCGCAAAGGGTGGGCTAGCGTAAAAAACAAAATGACGTTAGCCGGGTGGGGGTGGCGTTATGAGAGAAGGGGGTTTTGCACCAAAATATGATGTCAGGCTAGTTAGAGGCAAGAAATTGCCTCTCACCAGCCTTGTGTCATTTTCTGATGCAAAACCATCCATACCACATGACTCCTATCTTAGAAAAGATATGAGCCATGCCCACCACCCCGATGGCCAGCACAGGGGACCAGGGTCCCCTGGACATGGCCATTGTACCCTCTGCCATGTAAGGGGGACCATTTCAGAGACCCCTATGGCACTTTGATAAATACAATAAAATACTTACCAGTACTTATCTGGGATGGGGTCCCCCATCCTCCGCTGTCCCTCTGGTGTGGGTGGGGGTGTCCCTGGGGTCTGGGAAGGGCACCTGTGGGCTTATTCCATGGTGTTCCACTATGGAAATAGGCCCACAGGTCCCCTAATGCCTGCCCTGACCGAGCCATTAAAAAATGTGTCAAAGCAAGCTTTGCACCATTTTTGACCCTTCCTCCCTCCCGTGCACCATTTTTGCACAGGAGTATAAATATGGCGTTAAGGCCATAGAGTAATTTTTTCCTGGTCTGACCAAGGCATTAAATAATGGTGCAAAGCAAGATTTGCACCATTATTTAGCTGCTCCTACCACCCGTTCATCATTTTAGCACGAGGGATAAATATGGGGCTATGGGGTTAGCATCATATTTTAGATGGGAACGCCTACCTTGCATCTCATTGATGCAAGGTAGGTTCACGCATCTAAAAAAAGGAGCAAACTCCAACATTTAGATGTTAAACGGATCTAACGTCAAAAGATAAATTTGGAGTTATTTTCGCGCCGAATTTGTGTAAAAAAAACGGATGCAAATTTGTCCAAATGGAGAATAAATATGCCTCTGAGTGCCTTTCAACAAAGGAAAGGCTGGTGGTCGCTCTGGAGGGCTGCCGCTGTCTGGGTCCTGGGGAGTGTGTGAGAGGTACGCACTGGGCAGCTGCACTCAAGCAATGAAGTATAAAGCCTCAATCAATCAATCAATCAGGAATTTGTAATGCTCACTACTCACCCGTGAGGGTCTCAAGGCGCTTGAGATGGGAGGTGGGTGGGTGGGGAGATGCTGCTACTGCTCGAACAGCCAGGTCTTGAGAAGTCTCCTGAAGATAAGGAGGTATTTGGTCTGACACAGGAGAGTGGGAAGAGTGTTCTAAGTCTTGGGGGTGAGGTGCGAGAACGATCTGCCTTCGGTTGTAGTTCTGCGGACGCGTGGGACGGTTGCGAGGGCGAGGTCGGCGGAGTGGAGATACCGGGTCAGGATGTAGAAGGAGTCTGTTGACGTATTCTGGTCCGGTGTTGTGCAGTGCTTTGTCAGCGTGGGTGAGGAGTTTGAAGGTGATTCTCTTGTTGACTGGGAGCCAGTGCAAGTCTCTCAGGTGGCCTGTGATGTGGCAGTCATGTCTCTAGAGAGATGTCGGCCGCCTTACATCTCTGGTAACTTCCTTCTGGTCCCTGTCAATGTTTGATGGGCAGTTATGGTACAACATTGCTGCAACCAGGACCTCAGATTTCCTTTCAAAGACCGCAAACTCATCCTCCACAATGAGTGAATAGTGATGATGCCTGAGACAGCTGTTCAAAGCATAGAGAAAGGTGCTAATAACCTTGCATTTTTGAACTACTGACTACTTTAGTGTTTAGGAATTCCTAGTCTTATCTTGAAGTACAAAGAGTAGGTTCACCAGAACATATGTTAATGTACATCGATTTACCATTGCAGTTACACAGCATCCTCCATGACAAGGTACTTAAGGTATCTCCTAGTCTTGTTGGTGCTTCTGGGTACCCACCACCTTCTCCAGACCTCCTTGACCCACAGAAGTGATGAGATGGAGAGGTGCAGTCCAATGTCTCTGTTTTCTCTTTTGTCCTTCCCCTGCTTCTACCACTGGTCTTCGTACTCCGGTATCACTGATCACTAGAGAGGGATGTCTTCTTCCGGCAAGTTGGCACGAACATAGACTGTGTTGCAGGTCAGCAGTCTCAAAGGTTATTGACCAATATGGGGATTGCTTGTGCCTGGCACTTTATATGTTAGTGATGCTGTTATCCTGTTACTTTTGTGTGCAAAAAGTCCTCTGCACTAGTTAGCGTGATGTTTGATGTTGCTTCACAATAGTAGACTGCTTTGTCTAGGTTGTGAATGTGGTTAGAGTTGGTAATGTTACAAAATGCCAACCTTGCCAACACATCACAGCGAAAGGCAATTTCTGCACCACGTGTTGGTTAAAAAAATGCAAAAACACTTTAGGGCTAACTAGTAAATTTCTATGAGATGACTGCAGCAGTTTTAGACAGCAGGGTGTCACAAACGCTTACTAAATCTGACCCTTCCTTTCACTTGTTTATTCAGGTCTTGTGCTCCAGTGGACAACATGTCCCATTGTTGCTGTGTCACTCCCACTCATGTTGATTGCAATTATTGAGTACATTACTGCCCCACTGAAACATGTCACGACAGATGGTTTCACAGCTGTGGGTTCCCAAGTCAGAATAATTGGCAGCTCTGCAACCTCATTCATTGGGGTTCATATGTTGCATCTCTTTCCTAGTTTTCTCTTTATTTTTATATTTTGAGGGGGTTGAGTCCCATATGTGGCAAGATATGGAATTTAGCATGCTCAACGTAACAACGAAGACTGCAAGTTAGACATGATTGGCAGAAGATGTTCTTAGCTCCTGTTGGACTGGCCCCCGTGCCAAGACTGCAAGTTAGACATGATTGTCAGAAGATGGTCTTACCTCCTGTTGGACCAGCCTCCATGTCTACACTGCAAGTTAGACATGATTGTCAGATGATGTTCCTAGCTCCTGTTGGACTGGCCTCCGTGCCAAGACTGCAAGTTAGACATGATTGTCAGAAGATGGTCTTACCTCCTGTTGGACCAGCCTCCATGTCTAGACTGCAAGTTAGACATGATTGTCAGATGATGTTCCTAGCTCCTGTTGGACTGGCCTCCGTGCCAAGACTGCAAGTTAGACATGATTGTCAGAAGATGGTCTTACCTCCTGTTGGACCAGCCTCCATGTCTAGACTGCAAGTTAGACATGATTGTCAGATGATGTTCCTAGCTCCTGTTGGACTGGCCTCCGTGCCAAGACTGCAAGTTAGACATGATTGTCAGAAGATGTTCCTAGCTCCTGTTGGACTGGCCTCCGTGCCAAGACTGCAAGTTAAACATGAATGTGAGACGATGTTCTTAGCTCCTGTTGGACCAGCCTCTGTGTCAAGACTGCAAGTTAGACATGAATATGAGAAGAAGTTTTTAGCTCTTGTTGGACTGGTCTCCGTGCCAAGACTGCAAGTTAGACATGCATGTGAGAAGATGTTCGTAGCTACTGTTGGACTAGCCTCCATGACAAGACTGCAAGTTAGACATGAAGGTCTTGTTCTATGCTCCTGTTAAACCGGCCTCTGTGCGGACTTGAATGTAAGAAGATGTTCTTAGCTCTTGTTGAACTGGCCTCTGTACCAAGACTGCAAGTTAGATATTAATGTGAGAAGATGTTCTTAGCTCTTTCTGGACTGACCTCTGTGAAGACATGGATGTAAGAAGATGTACTTAGCTCCTGTTGGACTGGCCTCTGTGCAGAGATGAATGTAAGATGTTTTTAGACCTTGTTGGACTGGTCTCTGTGCCAAGACTGCAAGTTAGACATGAATGTGAAAAGATGTTCTTAGCTCCTGTGGACCAGCCTCCGTGCCAAGACTGCAAATTAGACATGAATGTGAGAAGATGTTGTTAGCTCCTCTTGGACTGGCCTCGGTGCCAGGACTGCAAGTTAGACAGGAATGTGATATGATCTTATTAGCTCCTGTTGGAGTGGCCTCTGTGCCAAGACTGCAAGTTACACATGGGATGTTCTTGGCTCCT